>NC_139395.1:92567500-92932500 GCF_054392235.1 Sus scrofa
TTATGTAGCCAAAGATCCTTTTCTCTTTATAATTTCTGACATTTACATCAGTTTTTCATTCTTCTGTAATAGAGATAATCTACCATATTTTATGATTTTATGAAAAAGATTACATTTAAAATTTTAGCTTTATACTTCCACTTCCCTTTTTAGTTAAATTCCTTTCATTACTAAATGTAAAATTATACTGAAGATGGGTTTGTCAGAAGTAATTACTTATTTTCAACCCACATGTACATAGGCTTGTCTTCTATGAAGAGTAACATGTTATTCAGTTTGAACCCTTTAATGTGGTATGTTTAATTTCTAAATATGTAATGAAAGTGTTTTTACTTTAAATGCTGTTTAGTCTCTAGTATTTTTTAACTGTTACTATGCAGTTTTTTAAAAAAGGAGCTGTTTGGATTTCCCACTATGGTGCAATGGGATGGTGGCGTCTCTACAGTACCAGAATGCAGTTTCAATCATCTGTTGGCACAGTGGGTTAAAGGATCTGGCAGCGTTGCTCCAGCTGTAGTGTAGGTCATAAGTGCAACTTGGATCTGATCCCTGGTTAGGAACTCCATATGCTGCGGGGCGGCCAAAAAAATTTAAAAAAATAAAAATAAAAAAGGAGCTATTCTTTAGACTATTTTTTTGTAGACGAGAGAAAATATGACAAAAGTCCACTTTTTAGCCAAATTAGGAATTCATGTCACTGAGGTTCATAAGAATGTGCATACATATAAGGTTGGCCAAATGACTTAAAAAAAGCAAAACCCAAACACTACTTTTTGGCAACTGTTATGGATCAAAAGAACTTTTTCCAAAAAAACAAAAGAATGATTATTGGGTGTCACACTATTCTGCATTATTTTCATCCCGGGGTTTAAAAACATTTTAGAACAGCCAAATGGGAATCATTTTATTGTTTTTATAGAATAAACATCTAAATGTAGCTTATTATTAAGAAAATGAAACTTGGGGTTCCCATCATGGCTCAGCAGAAACGAACCCAACTAGTATCCATGAGGATTTGTGTTCGATCCCTGGCCCTGCTTAGTGGGTTAAAGATCTGGTGTTGCTGTGAGTTATGGCTTTGGATCCCTCATTGCTGTGGCTGTGGCACACACCAGCAGCTGTAGCTCTGATTTGACCCCTAAGTTGGGAACTTCCACATGCTGCACCTGTGGCCCTAAATAAAAAAGATGAAAAAAAACAAACAAAAGTCACCAACACCAGAGCAGAAAATAAAAGTCCTCTAGTAAGCCAGTCTCCACAGGTAGCCATGAATATTAGTTTGTAAATAAGTACTTAAAGGTTATGATTTCATGAATAAGCACATATTTCATTGAATGTAAGATGTCAATCACAAAGATTTTCATCTTAAAGATTAGAAATGTGAAAGATTGCATCTTAAATTTGGTGTATCATAAATAGAATCATATCTATTTTTCACATACGTTAATTTTTTTATTTTTATTTTTATTTTTGCCTTTTCTAGGGCCGCACCTACGGCATATGGAGGTTCCCAGGCTAGGGGTCCAATCGGAGCTATGGCCGCCGGCCTATGCCACAGCCACAGCAACGCGGGATCCAAGCCACGTCTGCGACCTACACCACAGCCCATGGCAACGCTGGATCCTTAACCCACTGAGCAAGGCCAGGAGTTGAACCCAAAACCTCATGGTTCCTAGTTGGATTTGTTAACCACTGAGCCATGACGGGAAATTCCCATATTTTAGATTCTACATATAAGTGATATCATATGGTATTTATCCTTCTCTTTTTTTTTTTTTTGTCTTTTTTTTAGGGCTGCACCCACAGCATATGGAAGTTCCCAGGCTAGGGGTTGAATCAGAGCTGTAGCTGCTGGCCTACACTATAGCAACACCAGATCTGAGCTGCACATGCAGGCTACATTGCAGCTCATGGCAAACCAGATCCTTAACTCACTGAGTGAGGCCAGGGATGGAACTTGTGTCCTTATGGATACTAGTCTAGTTCATTACCACTGAGCACAATGGGAACTTCCTATTTTTCTCTTTTTAACTGACTTTGCTTAATATGATAATCTCTGGGTTCACCCATGTTGCTGCAAATGGCATTATTTCATTCTTTTTTATGGCTAAGTAATACCCCATTGTGTATGTGTACCACATTTTCTTTATCCATTCTTCTGTCAATGGACATTTAGGTTGTTTCCATATCTTGGCTATTGTGAATAGTGCCACTATTAAGATGGGATGCATGTATCTTTTTGAATTATAGTTTCGTCCAGATATAGGCCCAGAAGTGGGATTGCTAGATCATGTGGCAACTCTATTTTTAGTTTTTTGGGGAACTTCATAACTATTTTCCATAGTGGCTACACCAGTTTACATTCATTGGTGATATTCTTAAACTCTGATAAGTTGCAGTTCCAGGATGCTATGGGACACTGCTATATCCTTCTTACTTCATGTTTCTCTTGGATTATTTTGATTATAAAATCAGGCACAGTACCCTTCTCAATCACACTTTTTTGTTGTTGTTGTTAATCTGCCCTTAACAATAGATTCTCTAAGTAACCAAAGTGTTGCTTTAAAAGTCACTGTCTGCTGACCACTGGCTTGAATGTGGGAAAGAGAATGATAATCACTCCAGTGCCTCTCCTTTCTTACTCTTTGTCCGTCTACCTTCTAGTCTGGACACAGATAATACCCATTTACCTGGAAGGGAAATGCCAGAGATGAGCTAAGATCACTGAGGTTTTTTTTTCTTTTGTGGAACAAAACTTTGTTTTGTCTTATAAATATTAATATACATTTAAAAATTTGGCCCTTGGAGTTCCTGTTGTGGCTCAGTGGTTAAAGAATCTGACTAGGAACCATGAGGTTGCAGGTTCAATCCCTGGCCTTGCTCAGTGGGTTAAGGATCCAGCGTTGCCATGGGCTGTGGTGTAGGTTGCAGACGTGGCTCAGATCCCGCGTTGCTGTGGCTGTGGCATAGGCCGGTGGCTACAGCTCCGATTGGACCCCTAGCCTGGGAACCTCCACATGCCACGGGTGCAGCTCTAGAAAAGGGCAAAAAGACAAAAAAAAAAAATTTTTTTTGCCCTTATGTAACATTTTACATGTCAAATACTTTGCTCTGGCTTTTGTTTTTTTGTTTGTTTGTTTGTTTTTGGCCATAGCATTCAGCAGCTTGATGTGGGACCTCAGTTCCCAGACCAAGGACTGAACCCCAGGCTGCAGTGGTGAAAGCAACAAGTCCTAACTATTAGACCACCAGGGAACCCCCACTATGGTTTCTCTTATAGTCATTGCTATAGTAGAATTATACCTGATTAGTAGGCATATATAATACTTTTATGTGCACTTAACACTTTTTCATAGTTATAATTACATATGAACTCAATCCACATGCCTGCCATCTTTATTAAAGTTCATTTAATCATTTCCTGAATTATCAAAATCACTTGCTTTTTATCTCTTTTCCCTTTTTTTGGGCACATCTGTGGCATGTAGAAGTTCCCAGGTCAGGAACTGAATGTAGATTCCAGAGCAGCAACCCAGACCAGTGATCAAAACAGTATCCTCACAGAGACAAAACTGGGTCCTTAATCCACTGAGCCAGAATGAGAACACCAGATAATTTAATTTTCCATTTATTTTGCCTCTGGTCTCTGTGTAACTCTGGCTAAGCCATTGTTCTAAATGTGGGTGAGGATCCTAAAGGTGAGTAAGGTTGCTGAGCGTGGTGATAGACTAAAGCCAGATACTCATATTAGTTCTGAGACTCCCTTAATTTAGAGTTAAGAAGTAGAAGATAGAGTTAGGTTGCAGAATTGTGGCAACTGAAGCTCTGTACTGCAGTTTAATTAGACCCAATATTAGAAATCTGTGGTTAAAGTGGTGACTTTCTCCTGAGTGAGCCAAATATGCCAAAAGATTAATTTTCCTAGCATTTGTTGAGTCTGGCACTGCCCTACGGCTTGGGGTTACCAAGAATAAGATAAAGATGTAATCTCTTGTTCTTGGAGCAGTAACACTTTATCAGAGGTTAGAGTTACATCCACAGTTCACTGTGATACCTTTTGTCAAGGACTATAGCAGGGCCCTGTAAAAAGTGTTCTTGAACCCGGAGGAGGAAGAGATTATTCAGTAAGAGGCTTTTCCAAGTAGTCCACTGAGAAAGATTGAAGGGATGTGGGTGGAAGCCAGATACTGTTTGTTGGGCAGTAAGTAGTTGATGGCCTCAAGGTAGGTTGGAAGGTAACAGCCTGGATTGGAAGCCTGGCTGCCATAGTAAGCACCATTTTAAGCTTGGGCAAGTCACTGAAGCTGCTGATCTTCACTTAATTTTTTTTTTTTTTAAAGAGGGACTAATATTAGTGCCTACCCTGATGCAGTTGTTTTGGCATTAAATAAAATAATACAGGTAAAGCACTTGGTATAAGCCTGGTGTATACAGTCTAGTCTAATTTTTTTTGCCTCTTTATAACATTGTGTGTAAATCACTTTGGACAAGTGATTATTGATCCCATTGTCAGAGCTTTTAAGGGTGAAAATTATAAATCCTTTGTGTCTTCTGAATCTGTGTGTAATTCTCTTAATCTGGAAGTTTCTCTCTTAATGTTGCTTAAATCCCAACCTGCTGCTTTTTACAAGTTCTCATTCTATCCCAAAACAAAATAGGTCTAGTCTGAAATTTTGATTACTTTTGCTTTGTTGTCTAGTACTCTGACGTTAAAGCAAACACATATTTAATTGTATAATTTCTTTCCTTTAAAGTGCATAGCACTTGTGTCTGTTTTGTGGTACTTTTCTCCCAAATGAACATGTAAGTTCTTTAAGATAAAGCATATAGTTTCTTAATTTTATCTCTCATAATGTCTTAGCACAGCGCCTTCCACATCATAGTCACACAGTAAATATTGACCGAATGAAGGAATAAACATAAATGCATGAGGCCATCAGAATAGTGGGTGTGATCTCAGGCAGTCCTCATAGAAACAGGACCTCCTGAATAGGAGAGATCATAGATACTGGTATATGTTCAGGGAAGAGTGGTTAAGATGGTGAGAGGACTGAAAACCACAGGTGATACATGGAATAACAAAAAAATGAGAATTTCAGTTTGGAAAAGAGAAAACTCATGATGGGGACCTGGGATGGGGAGGGTAGGAAATAGTATTTCCTGATACTAAAATGCCATGTGAAACAAGGAATTAATTAGTGACCCCTGAGAAAATTCATAGGAACAGCCTCTGGAAATTATATATATATATAGATTTTGACTCAACAGTTTTTTTTTGTTGTTTTTTTTTTAAATTTTTTTTCCCCCACACCCATGGCACGTGGAAATTCCCAGGCCAGGGAGCAAACTCCTTCAGAGCAACTTCATAGCTGTTGCAGTGACAACACTGGATCCTTAACCCATTGTGCCACAATGGAACTCCTTGACTCAATGTTAAAAAATAATTTTCAGGAGTTCACATTGTGGCTTAGCGAAACAAATCTGACTAGTGTCCGTCAGGTTGAGGGTTTGATCCCTGGCCTCCCTCAGTGGGTTAAGGATCTGATGGTGTGAACTGTGGTGTAGGTCGCAGACATGGCTTGGATCCCGTGTTGCTGTGGCTGTGGCGTAGACTGGCATCTACAGCTCTGATTCAACCCCTAGACTGAGGACTTCCATATGCCAAAAAAAACAAAAAAACAATAATTTTCTAATAATCATAATGACTCTCCAGATGGCTGCCTTGAGAAGGAATAAGTTTTCTGTCATTGTAGGTTCAAACAGAAACTATAATATTTGTTGGGGATGATGTAGAGGCTATAGTTACTTTCAAAGGAATTGGAGTAGATGTCTCCCAAAGTCTTTTTCAACTCCCATGGTCTTTAATTCTACGTATATTATTATAATATTGTATATGATTACCCTTATTAAATATATATATTGAATATATTGTATATATTGAATATATAAAAAATATATAGATCTGTATATGTACATATTATATAATTCATTACCACCCTATTGCCCAAGTTAATGAAAGATGAAAATGACTTTTCAAAAACTTGATCTTGATTTAATACCTATTACTAACATCTTTTTTTCTTGAGGATGACAGTTTAAAAAATATCAGTCTACATGAACACCATGTGCTTAAACAACAAAAAACAAGTTTAATAATGTTAGCATCTTGAATGCAAATAAATATTACTTCAATTTCTAAATTAAATCTAAAAAGAGAAAACAAGTAAATGAGCCAGAGTCAACTTGTACTGCTTCAGTGAGTTGTGGCATAAAGTTTAGGACTTCATTACTACTACCACCATCATTGCTAATGTTTATTTAGCATTTACTATCTACCTAGCTCATTTTTAAGCACCTCACACATATTAACTTGTGTTCTTTCCCCCAAAACTCTCGGTAGATTCTGTTTTCCCCCGTATATTTTTTATATTTTACTTAGAAATAATTTCAAGCTTATAGTAAAGTTGAGTCCAAAAGACTCTTGAGGTGAAGTAATTTTCATATATCCTTCACTCCAAATTACCCAATTATAAATATTTTACAATGTTTGCTTTGTCATGCATTCATACTTTCCCTATTTTTCTGAACTAGTTGAAAGTAAGTTGCAGATACGATGCATAGTTACCCCTAAATACTTAAGTGTCTTCCTTAAAGACAAGGCTCTCCTGCATAACCACAGAATTGTCACCCAAATGAGGAACTTAACACTAATATAATTCTGCCATTGAATCCACAGACCTCATTTAATATTTGCCATTTGCCCCAATAATTTACTCTTTGGAAAAATATTTCTTATTTCTCACCTAGAATCAAATCCAGCATTATGAATTGCGTTTAGTTGTTATGTCTCATTTCTTGTCTTTAGTGACCTTGACATTTTTGAAAGTTCAGGCCATTAAGTTTGTAGAATGTTTTTCATTTAGATTTGTCTGGTGCGAGTTATGCATTTTTGGCATAGTTATACATTTTTGGCAGAAAAATGATAGAGATGATAATGCATTCTTTTCAGTGGATCTTATTAAGATACAATATTGATTTGTCTTTTTGCTGGTGATGTAAACTTTGAGCTGGTTAAGGTGATAACTTCTGTAAAGTTGTTATTTTTCTCTTTGTGATTAATAAACATTTTGTGGGGAGATACTTTGAGACCATGTAAACATCCCTTTTTTCAACAAACTTTCAATGACTTATTTTATAATGACTCTTGCTTAAATATACTATTATTACTATGATGATTGCCAAATGGCAATTTTTCCAATTCCAACATTTGTTTAACACTTACTAGTTGGTATTCTATTGTAAGGGAGAGTTTTATCTTTAATTATTTGTTTATTCATTTACATAAGTTGTAATTATAACCCATTACCATCATCATTGACTTTGATGCTGAAATTATTACAGATTTGGCCATTCGAATCCCATTCGAGCTATTTCTTGTGTTGTTTTTGAAATCTCTATTATTATCAGAGTACTTTCTAGTGTAAGATATTTTAGGCTCATCTTGTACTTTTCCTGCCCTAGCCACTTCAGTGATTTAAAAGAACTATTTTTCCAAAGCGCCCTGCTTCCTTTTAGTAGAGAATGCAAGGTCTGGGTGCTAGGTGTGGTCATTGGTACTAGAGTATCATCACTTTAGGAACATCTTAGTAGAAAGAACCAGGAAACACATGAGCACCTATACACAATGCATCAATATTTATTTCTATATCTATTCACCTATTTATATTAAAATGAGTTTACTCCAATATCTTCAACTGCACGCCAACATCACAGTGTTCATTCTAGTCTTCACTCTTTTACTTTTTTCCTTTTTTATACTTTATATTGTAGTATAGTTTACATGATTGTGATAATTTCTGCTGTACAACAAAGTGACCCAGTCATGCAGATATATATATTCATTCTCTCTCAGATTCTTTTCCCACACAGATGATCACAGAACACTAGGCAGAGTTCTCTGTGCCATACAGCATGTTCCTGTTGGTCAGTCGTTCCATATACTTCATGTGCATATGCCAGTTCCAAACTCCCAGCCCATCCCCACCCCCATCTCCTTTGGTAACCATAGTTTTTAAAAGTCTGTGATTCTATTTCTGTTCTGCAAATAAGTTCATTTGTATTCTTTTTTTTTTATATTCCACATATAGGTGATATCATATGATGTTTATATTTCGCAGTCTGACTAACTTAGTGTGATAGTTTCTGGTTCCACTCCACCTGTGTTGTGGCAAATGACATGACTTCATTCTTTTTTTTCCATTGTGTGTGTATGTATGTATATATATATCACATCTCCTTTATACATTTCTCTGTTGATGGACATTTGAATTGCCTCCATGTCTTGGCTGTTGTAGATAGTGCTGCAGTGAACACTGGGGGACATGTATCTTTTCAAATTATGGTTTTCACTGGATAGAGGCCCAGGAGTGGGATTGCTGGATCGCATGGTAGTTCTATTTTTAGTTTTTTGAGAAACCTCCATACTGTTTTCCATAGTGGTTGCATCAGTGTACATTCCCACCAATAGTATAAGAGGATTCCTTTTTTTCTACATACCCTCTCCAGCATTTATTATTTGTAGACTTTTTGATGATGGCCATTCTGGCTGGTGTAAGGTGGTACCTCATAGTGGTTTTGATTTGCATTTCTCTAATGATGAGTGCTGTTGAGCATCTTTTCATGTGTTTTTTGGCCATCCGTATGTCTTCTTTGAAGAATTGTCTGTTTAGATCTTCTGCCCATTTTTGATTTTTTTTTTTTTTATATTGAGCTGTAGGAGGTGTTTGTATATTTTGGAGATTAATCCTTTGTCACTTGCTTCATTTGCAAATATTTTCTCGCACTCTGTGGGTTGAACTTAAATTTCCATTTCACTTCCTGCATTCCAACATCATAGTGTTCATTCTAGTCTTCACACTTTTTTTTTTTTTTTTTTGCTTTTTAGGGCCACACCTGCAGCACATGGAAGTTCCCGGGCTGGGGTTGAATCAGAGCTGCAGCTGCCAGCCTATGCCACAGCCACAGCAATGCCAGATCCAAGCCGCATCTGTGACCTACACCACAGCTCACTGCAACACCAGATCCTTAACCCACTGAGCGAGGCCAGGGATCGAACCTGCGTCCTCATGGATACTAGTCAGAATCGCTTCCACTGAGCCACAACGGGAATTCCTCATTCTCCCTTTTATAAACAATATCTTGACTTCATGGGCTACCTCCTTGACCCCGATTCCTCCTCAGACTGAGTCTTGCTGGCTCCACCAGCCTCCCCATAGCCTTATGTTACACAACTACAAAGTGATGGAGCAGAGGAAAAAAACTCTAAAAGTTGCTAATTATTTGACCAAGAGCCCTTTATTGGACTTCAGGTCCAAGGGTATCTATTGTGAAGAAGCTCCTGTGAAGATGCTCAAGGAAAAGGGACCCTGGGCTAATGAGATGAAGATTTAACCAGACAGAGTGGCCGCCCTCAGGACTGCGCCTTCCATGAGAAACTTGGAATATGCAGGATGGAGGCAGCCAAATTCTGCCACCTGCCAAGAACCACAGTGAGGGGATTCTCCAAAACGGATGCTGTTCAGTGATCGGTCAGTCAGCACCTCCACTGCCACAAATCTCCACTATGTTGTGTTACAAGAGCACATGCCATTAAGACACTGTGCTGTATTACTAAAGAGAGAATATTGCTTTTATTAGCAACTCCTTAAATTGAAATTCTAGGAGATGGATGATAGTGTCTGCAGTTTTAGTGCTGACTTCATTTCCTGGTCCAGAAGATCAGAAATCTGTTCATGTTTTAGAAAACAGCGTGAGGTCCATCTGTTCAGGTCAGATTTTTCCGCATTAACACAGAGATTTATAGACTGGTAACATGTAGGAAAAATCCAATGATAATTATATTCTTTGCTGCCATTTGGAATCCACATTTTTTGTTAGTCATGAAAATATAGTAATACATGCACACATGCATAGTGAGTTAATTCTTTCAAACCCTATGTATAATAAAGGCATCCTCCTTTTATGTAGTATTTCACCTCTGTTTTAGTTTGGGTTCTAGACAACATCTATCCTGTTTCTCTCTATAAAAACCAATAATGGTTTGTTTATCTGCAGTTTTCCTTTCAACAGAAGGCACAGAAATGTAAGCACTACATTTGGCTTCCTGGGTGACTTCTGGTCTGACTAAAATATGGAGTAATTTTTTTCCTCTGATGAGAATAGTTTTTTTTCCCTTGATTTTAAAATAAATGCATGTTTGCATGGGAAATTAAACTAAAAAGTAAAAAGAAGAAAGTACTGAATAATTGAAATTTTGCCACAAGTATAGATATAAATTGTTTTATGTAAAGTCATACCAAGTATACTCTTTTCTTTTAAGGCCACACTAGTGGCACATGGAAGGTCCTGGGCTAGGGGTCATAATGGAGCTGCAGCTGCCAACCTACACCACAGCCACAGCAACACGAGATCCAAGCTGCATCTGCCACCAATGCCGCAGCTTGCAGCAACACCGGATCCTTAACCCACTGAACCAGGCCAGGGATTGAACCTGCATTCTTGCAGAGACTTGCATGGTCCTTAACATGCCAGTCACAATGGGAACTCCCACACATTTTATACTTTTTACTTAGCAATATGACATGAAGATTTTTTTATGTCAATATATGTACATACATATGCATTGATGTTTTTATTTAACAGGTCCCTCACTGAAGGACAGTTAGGTTATTTGTAATTTTTCATTGTGTAAAAAAAGCCATGATGAATATCCCCGCTTGCCATCTTTATTTACTTTACTAGTGGTGTCCTTGGGCTATATTCCTGGAAATGGCACTGCTGGGTCAAATAGTTCATTTTAAATTTTAGAATATGCTGCTGGTAAAATTAACTCCTGATGAGATAGATTATGCTATACTATACTATGCTTTTCCTTCATAAACCTTGTACCTGCCAATGATGGGGCTTTATAAAATCTCTTTTAAGCTTTGCAGTAGTGATATATATTTGTGTGTAATCTCTAGTGGACATTAAAGAGTGAAACAATTTTAATAAATCTAAGTATGCCACTTAAGCAACCAGATGTTGTCAAGTTTCATTTAAAATTTGACTTATGTTTTGGTCTGAAATAAGATGGCATCTGGTCACCATTTTTCAATTGCTTCATATTATTGGAGTTTAATGAAATGTGATGTATGGGGGATGTGACTGAGTTGTAATTTCATTGAGTGGTGTCTATAGTGTGAAGAATCAGTTATGATTAAATGAAACCAAATGTGTACAATTTTGAACTAATTCATTTGGCATTCCCATAAGTCTTGGCCTCAAGAGTGATTTCAGGTTTGGCTTTCTCATAGATAAAAGGCAGCAAGAACAGGCAAATGTGTATAGGTGGTATACACAGTGCTTGAGAGATTTGAGAGTAGTAGACTCTGTGGATTCTGGGTGTTCCTTTTTTGTCCAGGAACTGGTGCAAGACTGGTTGGCAGGCTTCTTTGAACTCAACTGGGTATTTGATCCTTTCTCATGAGAATTAGGTCCAGAATAAACAAACCAAAAAGTACAACTTTACCAGTCTTAACAGAACAGCCCTGTAATTGGTTTTACTTTTAATTAGCATCTAACCTAATTTGTGATTTTACCACTTAGATACATATAAATAAGACCATGAAAACAGAAAAGGATCATTTTATTCCTTTCTCTCCCGCTTCTAGTGATGGCTTCCTTAACAGATTCACCTGACACAGTTGAATTTAAAGGTACTGATTCACTGCAAGCTAATTCTGCTTAAAAAAAAAAAATTAGTAAAGTAAGTGGTAGATGATAAATATGTGTTCATTGAGAATGGCATGTTTTATGCAAATTGATAAGTCCACTGTTTGAGAGATTAGAAAGGCTCTTTCCTGGAAGGGAAAGTGTCAATTATAAATGGTGAAAGACTTGCATTCCAGCAAGTTTTTAGCTGCCAGCTGACACATTCATGACAATGTGCCAGAATGGATTTTAAAACAGTACAACAGAAATTGCTCTTTTCCAAATTAGGCATCATCACCCTCATACAAGCCAAGTCAACCTGTTCGTTTGAAAACTGCCACATAAGGTTTTCCTTTGACTTCAGTTAACCTTTTCCTTTTCTGGTATGCATGGCTCATTAGAGTCTACTAAAGTTATTAGACACCAATGAGTATAGAGGAGACTGGCTTCTCAATTCAGTTTTGCCTAAACAGCAACTAACACACCCAGTGCTGCCAAGCTGATGGCAAGATAGAATATTTAGCCCAATCTCTAAACAGACTGATAACTCTCATCCCTACCTCCCCCTTTTCAACTTTTCCCTTTCCTACCTTCTGCTTATGCTTCTGTAATTATTTCCTTTTTCTCAGGCTTTGTCCCTCCCAGAGCCAGCCGTTAGTTCCTAGTAGCTTCTGCGCAGCTGGTAACCCCTGGCCATCCCTTTCCTTAACTTTCTGCCCTACAACCGTCAGCTGAGTCTCCAGCTCAGACTTGCTGTAAGCCTCCTGTTTGGTGCACCTTTCCACTTCTCCCCACCTCTCCCCAACCCCATATCCATCTTTCCTCTCACCTCATGTCATCTCTAAGTCTCTTAGCTGTAATTTTCTTCTCCTCTTGTATAAGGAAATTATAACAAATTTGCCTTAATAGTTGCATTTCCAGAGAACTAAGTAATCACATACAATTTAAAAGTTTTCTAGTAGAAGATGGCTTGAAGGAATTATTCAGGTTCTGTCCTAATTAGCAGCTGTAAGTTCTTATTTACCACAACTGATGTATTTCTTCAGTATGAGCTCACAGTGCTGTCTGCCCATCTTTATGAAAATCTTATGCTATTATCACTCCAGACTACCAAACAAACCTGGTTGATTCTTTCAAAAATCTATTCTAGCCTTCTTGATAAATTGTAGGCTCTTTTTCTGAAACAATAACTATTGTTTCAATAGCAACAAAATGTAGGCAAATTGTCAACTATGAATTGCTGTTGTACACCATCCTGTCTCATCAAGAAAAGAGTTTATAGCAATTTAAGACTATTGGAAGGGATCACCAGCATTATCTTCAGTCTTTGGTTCACTTTATTGGCATTATGTGTGAACGAATACTTTTTCATAAATTTCAAATTATTACTGATTTATTGGCATCTCTATTAAAACAATATTTTTAAAGCAGAATAAGCAGGAGAGGTTCCTTGATTGATGGGATTCAGTTCTGCATATCATATGGTATAATACACACTGTATCTGTGTATTTGACAGAGTTTAGTGATAGATAATAAGGATCACTTTTGCTTCTTCAATCAGAAAGAGATATAATTAATACAAGGAATCAGAAATCTCTAAAGTCATTGGAGGAACATATTTCAAGCTGGGCCTCCAAGCACAACTTGTAGAATGCATGGTTTTATACTTTAAAACTTATTTATTTATTTTTTTTTGGTCTTTTTTGTCCTTTGCCTCCCACGGCATATAGAGGTTCCCAGGCTAGGAGTCTAATTGGAGCTGTAGCTGCCAGTCTACGCCACAGCCACAGCAATGTCGGATCTGAGCCACGTCTGCGACCTACACCATGGCTCACACTGAGTGAGGCCAGGGATCAAATCCACAACCTCATGGCTCCTAGTCGGATTCATTTCTGCTGCACCCCTATGGGAACTCCTAAAATTTTTCTAATCTAGTTAATTTGTAAACTGTTTGTAATCTTTCTTGCTATAGAAACAAAGCAGAGAGAAAAATAGGCATTTCTCCTATCCTAGTAACAAAATCTTCCAGTATTTGACTAACATGAAGGAAACAAACTAATATTTATTGGGCACCTGCTATGTGCCAAGTATCATTCTAGATGCATTTGATCTATCTTTTCTTGAGTCTTTTTTAGTAATCTTTCCAAGTTGGTAATATCAGCTCATCTTACAGATGAGGAAACTGAGATTTAGAAAGGTTATGTGATATATGAACAGGCAGAAAGTGACAGAAGTAGAAGTCAAGATCAGATCTGCTCTTGAGAATTGGTTAGACCCATTGTCCAGCATTGGTAATTACATCTAACCAGGCAGTTTACCCAGCCCTTGAAAGATGTTTTACAATTCACTTTTTTTCCTAGATGATCCACAAAGATGTGGTTCTTTTTTTTTTTTTAGGGCCACAACCACAGCATATGGATATGGAAATTCCCAGGCTAAGGGTCAGACTGAAGCTGTAGCTGCTGGCCTATACTACAGCCACAGCAATACAGGATTCAAACCACTTCTTTGACCTACACCATAGTTTATGGCAATGCCAGATCCTTAACCCACTGAGCAAGGCCAGGGTTGAACCTGCATCATACTAATCGGGTTTGTTACAGGAACTCCAAGGATGTGGTTCTTAAAGCCAACAAATATATTCTATCTCAGCCTAAAATAATCTTGTCCATGTCACTTGACCCAAAACTTCATAGTCTTATCCAACACTTCTCTAGATCAACACTTTCCTAGATCAAAAATTCTTTTCTAGGGAAAATCATGGATTTGCATGCAGGTAGTTCTTTTCCATACCTGTACTAAGTGTGTGGATCTTTTATTTAAGAATACAAACCTGATCTTTAGACATTCATAGAATGATGGTCTATGAGTTTTCTGTTTGTTGTAACAAATCACTACAAACTTGGTGGCTTAAAACAACATTAATTTATTGTCTTGCAGTTCTATAAATCAGAGGTCCAGTTCAGTTATCACTGGGCTAAAACAACGGTGTTGGCAGAGTGTTTTCCTTTGTAGACATTCTAGGGAAGAATCCATTTCCTTGCCTTTTCCAGCCTATAGAGACTATCCACATCCCTTGGCTCCTGACTCCCTTCTGTCTTCATTGCCAGCAACAGTAGGCTGAGTCCTTACATTGCACCACTCTGACTTCACTTCTGTTGTCACATTTCTGACTTTTCTGTCTCTGTCTCCCACTTATAAGGACCCTTTTGATTACACACTGGGCCCAACCAGATAACCCCGGATGATCTCCCTATTTTAAGGTCAGTTGATTAACAGCCTTAATTCCATCTGCAACCTTAGTTCCCCTTTGTCATATAAGGTAATGTTCTGGGAGTTAGGGTGTGGACATTTTGGTGGGAGGTGGGGGAGATTATTCTGCCTACCACAGATGGTTACACTTTGAAGAGTAGTATTGAAGAAGGGGCTTGGGAAGGCAGATCTGGACCTGAATCTTGTCCCCACTATCAACTATTTGTGTCACCCACTAACTGGCAAGTTACCCAATCTCTCAGAACCCATTTCCTCACATATAAAACGGAAATTATAATACCTGCTTCATAGAGTTGTTTTGACCTTTAAATGATAAAGTTCTTAGTGCATGTGCCACAGAAAATAGGCTAAATAAACATAGCTATCTTTATGATTAGAGAATCTAGAGCCATATTCAGGGCCAAACAACCCAAAAGAGTATTTCTCAGGTGCTTGGAAGCATCTGTGGTTGATATTTCCTGTGGTCTCATTTTTCTTTTAACATTAATTGAATGGTTGCTTCAAATCCTTTTAAAACCAAACAGTGTATTGATTCTAAATAAACACAAAAAATGAATGAAGACACATTTTATTTCACTATTAGTCTCAGTTGGTTTCTCTCCATAGATGATGTCTGAACAGAGAACAAAGAGGGATACATGAGTCCTCTTGACTTAACTCCTATTTATTCTTTCACAGTCTTCCTGAGGCCATCAAAACCCATTTCCTCATTTACATTCAGTGGGAAAACTTCAACATCGTTATCTGTGTGTTTTCACATATGTGACTTTTCCTGTGATGGTTATTGGATCTATCCATGCATAAAGGATTGATGGCAGCTGGTCATCCCATTTGCCTTTCGGCTTTCAGAAACCAGAAATTAATGATTGACCTGTTGTGTTCCATACCCAATACTGGATCCATATTAACAAGCCATTAAAATAATGTTTAGAATATTTAATGACATGGAAAAATGTTTACAGTGCTGATAAGTAAAGGGGAAGTTATAAAATAGAATATTGTGTTTGATACCATTTTGGGGGAAAAAATGTTCACAAATAAGAAAAGGCCTGGAAGGGTCAGTAGTAATATCTAGGTGATAGGATTATGAGTTGTTTTTATTTTCTTTGCTTTCTCACATTTCTCAATTTTCTACAATAAACATATATTTGCTTTTTGTAGAAAGAATCTTTAAAAATGTGTGTGTGTGGCTTTTTTTTTTTTTTTTTTTTTTTTAAGATCTGATGGTGGTAAATAGCTACTGATTCATAAGCTTGTCCTAAGCAAGTCCAGGGAAGCCTGAAGTGGTCTTATGGGTGGGATTCACTTGACTGGGCCAAACTGGGAGATGTGTTCTGGGAGAAGCACATCAGAAAAGTATCAACTGAAGTTCATCATGGTGATGCTGAAAGATATGTATCTCTACACCCTTCCTAATTGGTTGATAATGGTTTAAGAAAAGAAGATACACATTATTAAGGAACAGCTTTAGTTATGCCTGAGGAATTTAATATTAAAGAAAATATGGGAGGAGTTCTCTTGTGGTGCAATGGGTTCAGTATCTAATGTTGTCACTGCAGTGGCTTGGGTCACTGCTGTGATGCAGGTTTGATTCCTGGCCTGGGAATATATGCCATAGACAAAAAAAAAAGGAAAGTAAGAAAGAAAGGAAGGAAGGAAGGAAGGAAGAAAGAAAGAAAGAAAGAAAGAAAGAAAGAAAGAAAGAAAGAAAGAAAAGAAGAAAGAAAGAAAGAAAGAAAAAGAAAGAAAGAAAGAAAAAAAGAAAAAAATATACGAGACCTAGCAGCAGAAACAGAGCCAGAAGGAGAGAAGCTAAATATACAAATCCTCTTAATTAACAAAACTTCGCACCCTAATGGTTTATTATTCTTGAAATATTATTAAGGACTTCAAAGTATTTTAATGGATAAAGCCCCCTGTTTGAGTTATTAGTCATGTAAATCCATTTATTTATATTACTTATATTTTGTTCTTAACAAAGTTTGCTTCATTAAAAAAAAAACAGTGGAGTTCCCATTGTGGCTCAGTGGTAATAAACTCGACTATTATCCATGAGGATTCAGGTTCAATTCCTGACTCCACTCAGTGGGTTTAGGATCTGGTGTTGCCATGACCTATGATGTAGGCCGCAGACTCGGCTTGAATATGGTGTTGCTATGGCTGTGGTACAGGCTGGCAGCTGTAGCTCCGATTCAGCCCCTAGCCTGGGAACTTCCATATGCCTTGGGTTCAGCCCAGGAAAAAAAAAAAAAAAAGTCCACTCTCTCATTCAACACTTATTGAACAGCCATCTCTTGCCAAGCACTGAGTTAGATGCTGCAACCATTACAGTTCTAGCAGAAGAGAAAGACAAAAACAGTTATAATTCAATGCAGTAAATTCTATGATTGAAGAAATGAGGTGGACATCTAACTCAGACTGGAGTGGGAAGTAGGCCTAGGGCAGTTTTCCAGAGAAGGTAATATGTAATCTGGGCCTTGAAAAATGAGCAGGAGTTTACCCAGGTGAAAAAGCATGAAAAGAATATTCCATAAAGAAGGAAAAGGATATGTAAAACCTCAGAGCCAAGAAAAAGCATGACATATTCAAAGTACTTCCTGCAGTCTGGAATAGTCAGAACTTTTGTGCATGTGGAGGACAAGCAAAAGATGTGATAGTTAATTTTATGTGTCAACTTGGCTGGTCAAAGATTATGCTGATGTTTGTGTGAGGGTGTGTTTGGATGAGATGAGATTTACATTTAACTCAGTGGATTTGAGTAAAGCAGAATGCCCCTCTGTAAAGGAGGTTGGTCTAATCCAATCAGTTGGAACCTTAATAGAAAAAATCCTGACATCCTTTGATGATAAGGAAATTCTGCCAGCTGACTTGCCTTTGGGCTTGAACTGCAGCTGCTCTCTGGGTCTGCAGCCTGCCGGCCTACCCTGAAGATTTTAGACTTGCCAGTTGGCATAACTGCATAAGCCAATTCCTTGCCTTTCCCTCTCCTTCCAACCCACACTGGAAGAATAAATACATTTCCCCTCTTTTATTTTCTTTTTAACCCCTATTTTAAAAAATTGTGGTAAAATATAAATAACGCAAAACTGGGAGTTCCCAACATGGTGCAGCAGAAATGAATCCGACTAGGAACCATGAGGTTGCAGGTGTGATCCCCCTGGCCTCACTTGGTGGGTGAGGGATCTGGTGTTGCCATGAGCTGTGGTGTGGGTCGCAGATGCATTGCTGTGGCTGTGGTGTAGGCCAGCTACAGCTCCGATTAGATCCCTAGCCTGGGAATCTCCATATGCCGCGGGTGCGGCCCTAAAAAGACAAAAAGACAATAAATAAATAACAGAAAACTTACAATTTTAACACATTTTTAAATGTTCAGTTCAAGGTCCTTGATTACATTCACACTACTGAGCAATCATCACCACTATCTATTTCTAAAACTTTTTCACTACTCGAAACAGAAATCTTGTAGCCATAACTCCCTATTCCCCCTTTCCCCAGCCCTCCGGGAATCTCTAATCCACTTTCTTTTTATGAATTTGCCTATTTTAAATATCACATATAAGTGGAATCATATAGCTTTTGTCCTTCTGTGCTGGCTTGTTCCAGTTTAGTACGTCTTCAAGGTTCATCCATGTTGCAGTATGGATCAGAACTTCATTCCTCTTTATGGATGAATAATATTCAGTTATATGGATATACCACATTTTTTTAATCCAATCATCTGTTGGGATACTTAGTTGTCCTTCTTCCTGCAAACATACACTGAGGAACCATTACTTTTTTTTTTTTTTTCTTTTTAGGGCTGCACCCATGGCATATGCAAGTTCCCAAGCTAGGGGTTGAATTGGAGCTGCAGCTGCTGGCCACAGCTACAGCCACAGCAACACAGGATTTGAGCCACGTCCATGACCTACACCATAGCTCATAGCAACACTGGATCCTTAACCCACTGAGTGGGGCCAGGGATTGAATCCGCGTCCTCATGGATACCAGTTGGGCGCATTACCACTGAGCCATGATGGGAACTCCAAGGAGCCAATACTTTTTAAGCCTTAACAATGTCATACCCAGAGAATAAAAGGACAAAGAGAGGCAAAGGCTTAGTACCAGATGGCTCGGGGGAATGAAATGTGCACATGTTAGTTTGGATGGCTGAAGGCTAGTTTTTATGGTGGGGTTCTAGGGGCAGGGGTGGTCCCATGATTGAGGCTTTTCTCCTACTTTTTTTTTTTTTTTTTTTTTTTTTTTTGTCTTCTTAGGGCTGTACCTACAGCATATGGAGAGTCCCAGGCTAGGGATTGAATCAGAGCTGTAGCTGCTGGCCTACGCCACAGTCACAGCAATGCCAGATCTGAGCCACATCTGTGAACTACACTACAGCTCACGGCAAGGCCAGATCCTTATCCCACTGAACAAGGCCAGGGATTGAACCTGTGTCCTCATGGATGCTAGTCAGTTTTGTTTCCACTGAGCCATGATAGGAACTCCTCTCCTACTTTTTGCACAGATATATTTTGTCATCACTCATGCTTCTTGTCAGAGAACTTATGATTTCAGGAAAATGAAAATAGTTTATTCCATTATGAAAGCAGAATGTGATTTTGACAGTGACAATGCTTTGTCCTTTAAGGCAATAAAATAAATAATCATTTTCCCTGAGACCATTTGCGTGAATAAGTGGTAGTTACTTCTGGGTTAGGACTCTTATCTGTGGGGAACAGGAGTTAAGTTGAGAAGGTAAGAGGGATAAAGAGAGAGGGGGTTGCAAAGAGGAAAAGAGTGAGAGAATAGGAAAGAGAGACTAATTTTGGGTCCTATGTGACAAAGTTCTAGGCAAGACCTTAGAACAAATTTTCTTCAACAGTAGAACCTACTGACCTGCTCCACGTAGCCTACCTGGTGCCCTTCACGTGGTATATACCAAATTAATTTCCTAAAGTATGTATCTTCCTTTACTTCCTTTTAAGTTCTTTCAATTCCAAGTGAGGTAGGCCATTAGCTTTCTCCAAGTATTTAGTTTTCTACCCTTCCCCAATACTTCCACACTGTAAAACCTCCTAAAATTTTACTTCCTCTCAAAGCAGAGTTGACTCATATTTAGTACTTAGCACATTTTCTGTACAAATGTAAATATCAGTACATCTGGCTATTGATAGCATTGTTATTATTGATTTCTTTCATATATCATATTCTGTTTTCACTGGTTTTGGAGCCATTAGTTGTACCTTTCTTTATTCTATTTGTTTTCCCATTCTTTTTTTTTTTTTTTGTCTTTTTGCTATTTCTTGGGTGGCTCCCGCAGCATATGGAGGTTCCCAGGCTAGGGGTCGAATCGGAGCTGTAGCCACTAGCCTACGCCAGAGCCACAGCAATGAGGGATCCGAGCCACGCCTGCAACCTACACCACAGCTCACGGCAATGCCGGATCCTTAACCCACTGAGCAAGGGCAGGGACCGAACCCGCAACCTCATGGTTCCTAGTCGGATTTGTTAACCACTGCACCACGACGGGAACTCCTGTTTTTCCATTCTTGCTTTTATGCTAATTCTGATTGTTTCCATTAGAGCTGAAAATATCATAATCTCTGGCTAAAATAGCTTTTTCTGATAGCTGTTGCAAGGATGCTTTACTTTAAGTGTTACAAAGGAGAAATTGATTACATGCCTTATTTTTGGTTTTCCTAAGAGAGATACAGATGGAATGTTATTTCCCAAGCAATAATCTGATGCAATATGAGTGCTCTTTTAATTGCGGTTTCTGCCAATATGTATGGTATATATGTCCTAAGTAATACATTTGAATTAGATTGATTCTTGTCCAGGTTGCTCTGAAATTTATATAAAATGGTCATGCCCATGGCATGCAGAAGCTCCCAGGCCAGGCATTGAACCCACACCACAGCAGCAACCAGTTCCACAGCAGTGGCAACTCCGTATCCTCAACCTGCTGAGCCACCAGGAAATTCCTGAAATGTATTTTTATATTTTTATAGAGATTCAGTTAGTTTTCCATAAGAGACTACTATATTGTATTTCTCCTCTTTTATTTTTTTTTCCCCCCTTTGGTTGAATTTGCTTGTGGTAGTTCCTTTATAATCTGAGTATATGAAATCTTATACAATTAATTTTTCTTGCAGCCCCTCTTCATAAAACTGTCCAGTTTCATGACTTGATTACAGACTTAGTTCATTTAGATCATTTGCCACTTACAATGTGCATATTATCACACTTTCTAAGAAGGACAGACATTTACTTCCTCATGATAAATCCCTCACTTAAGTGTGACTGATTTAAGAAAGGGTATGTTCTTTAGCTTCTACTCTGTTATTATAATTATTCTTGTCTTTCAAACTCTATTAGTTTATTTAAGAACTAATTTTCTAGTCCAAGAGCTTTGAGCTTAGAAGCAGGTTCTTTTTCCTCTAAAGTAGCAGGCCTTTACACAAAGATAGAGACTTAGTCTTAATAAAGTACAAGCAAACTTAAATGCTGCCTCTTGTTCTCCTGATCCTCACGAACTGCAGTGGGGAAGAGAGAGAATCCCTATTCAAAGAAAGGTGTTAAAGGTTATGCTAGGCAGGGTTCAGCATAAGGATGGGTAGACTCATGCTCACGGCTTTTGGGCCCTCAGAATATGGGCCCCTTTTCATCAGTTTGGACGGATGAATGGCCTCTCTCATTAGGTCTCAGGCACATTTCACAGCACAGATCCTATGCATGTCCTAATATCACAACATTCTGGAAGGATGATTATTGGGGCCTTTCTTTCAAGTGACCAGTCAGGTGTGGTCTTTTCATTTTCATTCAGGGGCAAGACTATCTGAGCACATTGGGTTAAGAAGGTATCTCAGGAGTAGGCTGCTCAGATGTAAGATAGTAACTTATCACTTCTTAATAAATATTAATTAAAAACCAGTCTGATTCATGAGTGTCAAATATCACATCAATGCTTACATTTAAATGACCATATTATAATCAAGTTGCACTAGTTAGCTTTACATCTAAGAGTTTTTACCATTTTAGGGATCAGTCTTGTAACTAAAGAAAAACTCTTTATTACCAAGTGGCATTTGCCTTAGGCACCATAAGAGGATTGTCCTAAGGACTTCTACCAAGACTATAGTGAGGGCAGTGTTAATTTTTCCCAGCCTTAGGAGAGAAGTGATCTTGGGCCTTATGTGTGGGAGGTAGTTTAGAAACAGTACCTATTTTGGATACAAATACTACTTTCAGGCTTGTCACACTAGATTTTGCCCACTGGTCAAGCAGACACCAAACTATGCATCCTTTTAATCCATTTGTGTCCAGCATTTCAGGTGGATACATTTGTACCTGGGTAGGCTGGTCTTCTGGTCCTATTGTTTCACCTTCCCTCCACTCAGATGAGTTGTTGTACACAGCTGAAATTCACACTTCTGTCTGGGTGGGGACCTCCCCACAAAAATCCTTGTCACAGGAACTATCTCTGTAAGGAAGGAAGAGAAGTTGAGTTGACTCATTGGTCAGAACAACTTTGAGCAAGTGGTAAAAAGCTGTGATCATTGAATTACCTGGTGGTCTTTCATGGGAGAGATGCAAAACATTAGAAGTGTGAAATTATTATAAACAGACAAACCGATTTTGAAGAGAATTGAGTCAAGAGCCCAACAATTATCATCTAAAATTCTTTCTTTTAAAATACACATAATTTCAGGAGTCCACTGAGTTTGTAGTTCAGTGGTTAACAAACCCAACTAGTATCCACGAAGACAAGAGTTCGATCCATGGCCTCACTCGGTGGGTTAAGGATCTGGTGTTGCTGTGAGTTGTGGTGTAGTTTGCAGACATGGCTCGGATCCCGCGTTGCTGTGGCTGTGGCGTAGGCTGACAGCTGTAGCTCTGATTCAATGCCTAGCCTAGGAACCTCCATATGCCTCGGGTGCAGCTCTAAAAAGACAAACAACAACAACAACAACAACAAAACACACATAATTTGGAGTTCCCATTATGGCTCAGTAGGTTAAGAACCTGATTTAGTCTCTTTGAGGATGTAGGTTCAATCCCTGGACTGGATGAGTGGGTTAAGGATCTGGCATTGCCGCAAGCTTCACCATAGGTCACAGATGTGGCTCAGATCCAGTGTTGCTGTGGCTGTGGTGTAGGGAGGCAGCTGTAGCTCTGATTCGACCCCTAGCCTAGGAACTTCCATATGCTACAGGTGCAGCTGTAAAAAGGAAAAAAAAAAAAAAGGAATAAAATATACATAATTATTGCTCTAGTTGGTGGCAGAACCAGAACTCAAAAATCAGCATTTCTGACTCTTAAATTTATCTCTAGAAAAAGTTTTTTTCTCCCTTCTCTTCTTTACTAGTTGTTACATATGCTTAAAGTGCCAATTCAGGCATCCTTTCCACCTGAGAACCTGCAAAGATCCCCCATATTTGGCTTTAATGCCCTTTGTATGTGCTCCCACAGCTTCCCATACTTCATATAGTTGCTAGAATTATTAACTTGTTATAATATTAAGTTAGAATTACTTGTTATCTCTTCCACTAGTCTGCAAGTTCTATGAATGCTGGGACCATGCCTGTTTTATTTATCTTCATATTTATAAAGCCTAGCATGGTGCTGGGTACATAGTAACTCAATAAATATTTATTGAAATGCTCACAGGTTGAAAGACTTAAATGTGCGAAAATGTAAGTACTAGTCAGGATTCCAGGTTCTCATTAAGAATTGTATTTATGAAGCCAGAAATTAAATGAAAACTAGAGAGACTGAAGAAGATCTTTATGTATCCCTATAGCATAAGGTGACTTCTGCATCAGTGGGATACAGTATAATAATGGTGTTGAGAAATACCTGGAATATATCTGTTATAGACTAATCCATTGACAGAAATGAACAAAAATTACAGTTCATAATGATTTAAAGTATCCAATGGACTAGGATTAGGTACACTAATATATGCCTAACATGATGTTGAATAAAACTTTCCTGTTACCTCAGAATTAGCATCCAGGATCTCACAATGGAGGACAAAAAAATCCCACTTTCAAAAGCCAATCAGTTTGGCCCAAATATAAGAGGCCATTTACTTTAGCTATTACTGAAACCATTCCTCCTTCCTGTTCCTTAAAATACTAGGGAGGGATATAGGGTGTTCCAGTTAATGTCATTGTGGGGGCTGTATAAGGATGTGTGAAGTCTGTAGGGCAGGCAGTTAGGAAGAAAAGATTAGGAGCATGTTGGAACCCTTGAGCATAGGCCGAAGCTTCTTGTCCAAAGTCAGTAAGGAAAGGAAGGTCATGAGAAGGCTGGAACTCCAATGGCATAAACTGTTTGGTATCTCTGAACCTAAGGAAAGCCTAAGCCTTTTTTTAAATTTAATTTTATTTTTTTTTAAGAGCTTATTTGATTAGGTCAGGCCCAGCAGGATAGTCTTTCTTTTATTAACTTAAAGTCAATTGATTAGGGGCTTTTATCACACCTGCAAAATAGCTTCATAGCAGCACCTAAATTAGTGTTTGATTTAATAACTAGGGCATGTAGTTTAGACTAACGAAGTTTATACATCAAAAAGCCATCACACAACAGCAGCCAGTTTATGAGATATGTCTTTTTCCTTTTCCTTCCTCCCTAGGCCAATATACCACAGGAACTGGATCCTATAGAGGGAGATGGAGGAGGTGTTCCCAGAAGCATACCTTATTGTCCCCCCACAGACTCTAAAAAGAGGGAATGGGAGATGGGGTGAAATAGCAGACTATGTCCTTCCCCTATTTGTGCTCCTGGGGCTACATACCTGGCCTGCAGTGGGAAGGGGAAAGCTCTGAATGGATAAAAGACACAATTTTAACTGAATAGCAAGTGGGAAATCATGGGCTCAAACTTCAGTGTCATTAAGATACTTGCTGACTAGCAAGGAAAGGAGATTTAACAACAAATTTGGATACAATGACTGTAGACACAATTCCACTGAGTTGAGAACAAAACAAATAACAAAATGATGAGATTACAAAAATAACAAAATGATGCGACTCAAAAATTGGAAGAACCAATGCAGATGTTAAACAAGGAAGAAAAAAATAAGTGGCCAGAGGGGTCGGGGAAGGTTTGTTTCTAAAAGGCAGAGTTTGGACTGAGTTCTCTTGAAAGATGAGCAGTATTTAGAAAGTTGGAGCAGAAGGGAAAGCCAGCAAGAATAAAGGCATAGAGAAATATGTACATGGGGGGAGTTGGGACTGGAGGACACTGGACTAATCAAATATGTGTGTTGAGGAGCTAAGTATTGACAGGCGCTAGACTAGGCAAAGTCTTGAGAGCTAAACAGAGGAGCTGAGATTCAAGGAAGTAGTTAGGAAATCATGTAGGTTTTTGAATGGAGAAAGTTTGAGGGAAGTTTTTGTTTTGTTTTGAATTTTTTAAAAGTATTAATGTGACCGTGGTATTAAATAGTTGAATTTTAGGGATTCAAGGGGGCTAGTTAGGATGCTGTTGAAGTATTCTAAATGGGAATTCACAAAAACCTGATCCGGAATAACAAAGGTAAAGTGGAATTGGAGGAGAAAGGAAAAATCTAAGAAATACTTCAAAGACAAAAAACAGTAAGATTAATGACTACTAAATGAAAGTATGATGGCAGAAAGGATAATTCAGAGTGTTCCTTGGTTTCTAGCTTGGGGAACTAGAAAAATTCATGTATTTCAAATATAAATGAGGATGTTAGGAAAGGAAAAGCTATTTGGGAGGCCAAGACCATTAATTCAATCTGTGAAATTTTTTTTTAGTCTTTTTTAAAAATTGGGTACAGTTGCTTTACAGTGTTATATTAGTTTCAGGTATACATTATAGTAATTCAGTTATACACATACATATATTCAGTCTTTTTCAGATTCTTTTACCATATAGGTTATTACAGAATATTGAGTAGAATTTCCTATGCTATATACTACATCCTTGTTGGTTATCTGTTTTATATATAGTAGTCTATATATGTTAATCCCAAACTCTTAATTTATCCCTTCCCCCATATTTCCATTCTAATTTAAAAAATGATACAACTGAATTCATTTACAAAACAGAATCAGACTCCCAGATTTCAGTTTGTGATTACTGGAGCTAAAGTCCTGATTTGAAGTGGAAATATCCTGATAAAAGTTGAAAGAAGAACATCCAGATTAGCCAGATAGCAGTGGGAGGTCCAGGCTAGGAATTAAATAAAGGGCTTGGAGGCACAGGTGGTGTTTTTTAAAATGACTGAAGGTGGTGTCATTTAGACAAGAAAGGAGTAAATAGGAACAGTTGGCTTACCCAGATGGTGTCAGAGAACAAGATAGGATTTGATTTCTGCACCATGGTTTAAGGTCCTGGAAGTAGTTTTTGGCAAGGAACAGGAAATATGTCATGAGGACAAAAAATAAAAAGGTTTCTTTTAAAAATTTTTTAACTTTAAGGGGAGGGGAGAAATCATTGGGAAGAAAACAAGAAATTGTTCTTGGGGAAAGGGGAGAGAACTGAGTGAACAAATATAGGTCTCAAAGAGAGAATAACATTTAGAAGACACCTGGTGTTTCAAAAGAGTTAATTACAAGTGAAAGGAAGCTGAATTTGTTAATTTTTTTTTTTTTTTTTTTGGTCTTTTTAGGGCCACACTCACAGCACATGGAGGTTCCC
Source organism: Sus scrofa (assembly GCF_054392235.1). NCBI lineage: Eukaryota > Metazoa > Chordata > Mammalia > Artiodactyla > Suidae > Sus > Sus scrofa. The sequence continues at coordinate 92,594,178 of NC_139395.1, forward strand.
AGGGTAGCGGTTGAACCGGAACTGTAGCTGCTGACTTTTGCCACAGCCACAGCAATGCCAGATCCGAGCCACATCTGTGACCTACACCACAGCTCACAGCAGCACTGGATCCTTAACCCACTGAGCAAGGCCAGGGATTTTGAACCTACGTCCTCATGGATGCTAGTCAGATTCATTTCTGCTGAGCCATGATGGGAATTCCTGAATTTATTAATATTCATTGAAAGTTTACTGTATGATAGCACTGTGTCAAATCCTTTATATGCATTATATCATTTAATTCTTAAAACAAGCTCAACTTTTTTTTCCCCACTCAACAATATGTCTTGAACATCTATGTCAATAAAGATCTGCACCGTTTTTTTTACTGGATGCATAGGATAGTATGAAGGGTCATTCTAGGAAGCAACATCGAATTCTCCTATTCATACATCTTTCTGTTGTTTTTGGTATGCTCTTTTTCTCAATAACAGATGAACATTTTTTTTTAGTTTGTAATTTAATTTTCAAATAATTATCCTGGAGTTCCTGTCATGGCTCAGTGGTTAATGAATCTGACTAGGAACCATGAGGTTGCGGGTTCGATCCCTGGCCTTGCTCAGTGAGTTAGGGATCCGGCGTTGCCATGAGCTGTGGTGTAGGTTGGAGACATGGCTCAGATCCCTGCATTACTGTGGCTGTGGCATAGGCCGGTGGTTACAGCTCCAATTTGACCCCTAGCCTGGGAACCTCCATATGCTACGGGAGTGGCCCAAGAAATAGCAAAAAGGCAAAAATAAAATAATTATCCCTATTCAAAAATATATCGAATATTATACAGTAAAAATGTTTTCTAACACTCTTGTTCCCTGTCCCACTCCAATGATTATTAGCTTTCTTTGTATCTTCCTGGAATTCCTTTTTATGTTACATAAGCAAATATAAATATGTACTCTTGTTTTTTCCTTTTTAAAAAAACACAAGGTAGAAAGCATCTTGTGATCATCTCTTTAGGATAAAACCTTATATGTGATATTTCTGAATTAAAGAGTGATTTCAGTTAAAATTTTAAACATATTGCCTACTTGCTCATCAGAAAAGCTATGTATAGCAACAATGCATGAATGTCACTAAATCCACTTTATTTATTTTCTATTTCAGTATATCTATCCATATATCTAAAAGTGTATGGGAAGCCCAGAATAAATATTTTAAAAAAACCCTATAACTTATAATATAAGGCTAGTTTTGGTGTCATACAGAAGTGATTATACAAAAAAATTTGGACTTATCCATTTCTAATTTATAATAGACAAATGGACACAATGACAAGGAAAGTTTTGATCTACTTTGTTATTTATTTTTCTATGTTTTTATTATTGGATGGATAGAGAGGTAGGAAAGAAAAAGTGGAAAAATATCAGTTGTTTGTGATGTAAAGATAGGAAATAGAGCTGACTAAGACAAAGAATAAGCAGCATGAGAAACAGAGGCAGACTTAAGATGAAGTGAAAAAAGGGCAGACAGTTTCATTGGGTTTCATACATCTGATAAGATATATTGTCAGATCATCTCTCCCTATTAGCTTTTTTTTAAAAAAAAAAACCCTTCAATGTCTATACTCTATTATTGAATTGGTACCTATGATTATAATAGAAAATTATAAAATTAAAACTATATTTAAATGGATAAATGCATACATCTGTCTTTTTTTTCTTCTTAAACAGAATTGATTGTCTGAAGAAATGGATACCTCTCCCTCCAAAAAATACCCAGTTAAAAAACGGGTGAAAATACATCCCAATACAGTGATGGTGAAATATACTTCTCATTATCCTCAGCCTGGGGATAATGGATATGAAGAGATCAATGAAGACTATGGAAATTTTATGGAAGAAAATCCAAAGAAAGGCCTGCTGAGTGAAATGAAAAGAAAAGGGAGAACTTTCTTTGGAACCATGGATACCCGACCTCCACCAACAGAAGACCCAGTGATCAATGAGACTGGACAATTACAAAGCTTTGCAGAAAAAAATATTTTTCAGTCCAGAAAGATGTGGATAGTGCTGTTTGGATCTGCTTTGGCTCATGGATGTGTAGCCCTTATCACTAGGCTTGTTTCTGATCGTTCTAAAGTTCCATCTCTAGAACTGATTTTTATCCGTTCTGTTTTGCAGGTTTTATCTGTATTAGTTGTATGTTACTACCAGGAGGCCCCCTTTGGACCCAGTGGATACAGACTGCGACTCTTCTTTTATGGTGTGTGCAATGTCATCTCTATCACCTGTGCTTATACATCATTTTCAATAGTTCCTCCCAGTAATGGGACCACTATGTGGAGAGCCACAACCACAGTCTTCAGTGCCATTCTGGCTTTTTTACTTGTAGATGAGAAAATGGCTTATGTTGACATGGCTACAGTTGTTTGCAGCATCTTAGGTGTTTGTCTTGTCATGATCCCCAACATTGTTGATGAAGACAATTCTTTGTTAAATGCCTGGAAGGAAGCCTTTGGGTACACCATGACCGTGATGGCTGGACTGACCACTGCTCTTTCCATGATAGTATACAGATCCATTAAGGAGAAGATCAGCATGTGGACTGCACTGTTTACCTTTGGTTGGACTGGGACAGTCTGGGGAGTGTCCACTATGTTTGTTCTTCAAGAACCCATCATCCCATTAGATGGAGAAACCTGGAGTTATCTCATTGCTATATGTGTTTGCTCTACTGCAGCCTTCTTAGGAGTTTATTATGCCTTGGACAAATTCCATCCAGCCTTGGTCAGCACAGTACAACATTTGGAGATTGTGGTAGCTATGGTCTTGCAGCTTCTAGTGCTACACATATTTCCTAGTGTCTATGATGTCTTTGGAGGGGTAATTATTATGATTAGTGTTTTTGTCCTTGCTGGCTATAAACTTTACTGGAGGAATTTACGAAGGCAGGATTATCAGGAAATACTAGATTCTCCCATTAAATGAATATCTGCTTCTTATCCTATTAATGTTCAGTTATTAACAGGTACACTGCCATTTTAATGTTTACCTATAAATTTTTTGTGTGTTGTATAACTGACACAGTGCTATATAATATATGCAGATGTAGAAAAATTTATTCTAGTCTAATATATTAAAAACAAATATTAAATGATGTGGAATATCATGAACCTGATGTCTTTCCTATTAATAATAAAAGGTAGTTGTGATAGGGAATGTTAACTTTTATCACTAAAGAACATAAGACTTGAAGAAGTGATGCCTTTCAGATGGAACTTCTGTGGCCCTGAAGTTGAAAAATTAGAAAAATTTTCATGCTCAATATTCTATAAATATTAAACAAAAATCCTTCAATATTCAAAAATCTATAAGGTGAAAAAAAGCCCTGTTTTGTAATCTGTTTTCACAGGAAAATTAGAGGTGATTGGGCTGGGTAAGGGAGCTTGAGTTAAACAAGTGAGAGGGAACAAAGGAAGGAAATGGGTTTTTCAATGGCAGTGGTGGTTGTCTTACCTTAGAACAGGAAATGGGTTTTCTCCTTGCTATGCCTCATTAGGCAATGCATAGGATACAGAAGTAGAGAGAAGACTGGATTCTTGCCAGCCATTTTGTGCCTGATGGTGGGAGACCTAATGTTGGGAGAGGGTCTACTCATCCTCAGGTATGCAGGTCTCTTCCAACCTGCCCTTGTTTATGATTTTGTAGCAAGTACATGTGTGAGCTGCAGTAAAGGTACTCCTTATCCCTGAAAAAGACACAAGAAATAGTCATAGGATAGCAGAAAACTGATGCAACATGGTATCTTGAGATTCTTTTCAAAAGACCCTAAAAGTCTGTAAAAGCATATAAGGTGGCATTAATTTGGATCTAGTTGGGGAAGTTTTTATGAATTTAGCACAAACAAATGTTGATGTGGTACTGGTTATTAAGCTACTGTTATTCTTTTTATGTTACCTTAATTTCAGATTCACCCATCCATACTTTCCTCTGTGATGCTATGGCTCAGATCCTGCAAACTACATTTTTCCTATGCCAGCTGGTGTCTCACTAGGTTCCACCAATAAAAGGCATTAGAGGGAGACTCAAAGACAAGAGAAGAAAGGACTTCCTCCTTTCTGTTTGCTTGCAGTTTCTGTCATTGTTACCACATAAGTGAGAGCCCTTTGCTCCAGAAGCAGCAATTGAACTTCTTTTAGCACTCCTTCACCCCCATCCAACCTCATCATATCCCTCTCAGTCGCAGCAAGCAGGCTGGAGAGCACTCTCGCAGGGGTGTGAGCTGCAAGTCAGCTAGGTCATTCCTCTGAGCTCCTGACACCTGATGGTTCCACCTCGATTCCTCTTTTTCACTTTCCTTAGAGGTGGTAGCTACTTCTAAGTTATCATATCTGGGATACTTCAGTGGTCCCTTTTTCCTTTTCCAGTCCTTCAACACCCAAAACTAAATTCTCTCTTGTAATATCCTGTGATTTCTGTTCTCTTGACTAATATGCCTTCAAATATACCCCAAAGGAACCCACAGTCACTTGTCGGATGTCTGTGCTTTTGGGAAAATGTTAACATTCAGATTTTCCAGGAATTATTGGCTCTCAATAAAAATTATCCAAATTGAAGCACAGAAGGAAAATATTTGGAAAAAAAAAAAAAAGAACATAGCCTGGATTGAACCATACCAAGGACTAAGAAGTCTAGCATAAGTGTTAAGTGTAGTCACAGAAGAAGAGAGAGAGAGAAAGGGGTGGAAAAAAATATTTGAAGATACCGGCCAGAGGTTTTCCAAATTTGATAAAAAGAAACAACAAAAACAGTCAGCAATCCACAGATCCAGGGAAATAAGTGAACCACCCCAGCATGAATACAAAGAAAATCACACCTAGAAACATAGTGTAACTGCTATGATAAACAAAGATAAAGAAACAAAATCTTAAAAGCACCCAGAGGAAAAGACATATGACATACAGGAAACCATGGAGACCAGAAAACAACAGAATGACAGTTTATAAAGTGCTGTTAAGAAAACCCTTTGATGGGTCTCATTGCCTATATGATAAAATCCAAGGGCCTTAACTTGCATAATCCACTCTTGTTTACATTTGTTAGTTTTTCTGCTCTTGCAATATTCTAATATTATATAATGCCTTTTAAAATGCAGGCCCCTCTAATTGGAAGGCCTTTCTCCTTTGCCTACTTAATTGCCTGAATAGCCTAACCACATACCTCTTCTCCCCCTGTTGCCTAATGTCCCCCTGTACATATCTATTGCTGTATTTACTATATAAATAATACGTTATCTGTTTAAATCTTATTCTCTGTCATTGGTTGAAGCTCCTTTAAGTTTGACTGATCTTTAGATCTCTGGTACCAATTGTAGTGCCCACCAGAGTAGATGCAATATATTTTTGTTGTATTAACTCCCATAAAAGCATAAAGCATAACAGTATTTAATCCAGAAATTTAGCTACCAGGGCCCACTAATTTCTGTATTTCACAGTCAAACATGTGATTAGTTACTGCTTACTGATTAGTAGGTAGGGTGGGTTTTTTTCTTTTTCTCTGTTTCTTGTTTTTGTCCTAAATAGTTCTATCTTACATTGATGCCAAACCAGATCATTCTCCCTAATCACTTCTACATATAAGCTATCAATAGTTTCCTGGGAAAGGTCTTGAGACATGGAGCCTCATTTTTCCCTTGTCTTCCCAAATTCTTTTCTTTGAGATGAATGAAGTGAGCTGCCTACATGTTTTTATCCTAGACAGATTAGTTCCCATATCTGAGGCCCCATTTCTAGTCTATTAGTCATAAGTTTTCACCTAAGTGTTGTTTCCTGATTCTGACTACTCCTTAGTCCACTCAGAACTAATTAGGAGTGATTCTCATTTTTTGATGTGAGTTCCACTAAATGAGAGGAAGGAGGAACCAACTGCATATTTAAATTTGGAAGGTGGGGAGATACAGAGTGTGAAAGGGAGTCTTTGGGACAACTCCCACCTCATAAGGTCATGGACTCTATTTCTTCTAAGTACACTGTAATATAATTTCATACATCACTTTCTGCCTATCTACCCTTCTACCTAATGCTTTCCTCTTTCATTGTTGTTCCCTTATTTTTCTTCTTTAATTCTATCTCTTTTTCTAAGATTTTTTTTTGTTTTTCTTTTTTCAGAGTTCCTAGTAAGAATGGGCAATGAGGAAATTTAAAGGAAAACTAAAAGGAAAAAACATGTTTACAAATAACTAAAATCCTCTTATGAAAAAGCTCTTCCCCTCACTTCTATTGCTTCAATAGGTGGCATGCCATAGTTAAGAGATCTGGATCAAAATCTCATGAAGAGTTTATTCAGATCATTGGCCCATTCAAAATACATATTCTCTTACAAAATAAAATCTAAAGTTATGACTTCAGCATATTTTTTTTCTGGGCTTATTTTCCCCACTTAAAATGATATTTTAGGGTCATAAGCTACCTGATGGAAAGGACCATTTTATCTGTTATATTTTTATTCACATCTCCTAAGCTTATCACATGTTAAATATGTAACTAGAATTGAGCAAGGTGTAGTTTGATATGTGATTCTGGAGAAATAGTTTCAACCTCTGGACCATGGTTTCTCCAGCTTCAATAATGAATGTAATAATAGCTCTATCCATGAACTTTACTAAGATGTATCAACAAATAAAACTACTGTATTAGTTAGCTTGGGCTGCTACAGCAAAATACCACAGACTGGGTGGCCTAAACAACAGAAATTTAATTCTCACAGTTCTGGAGACTGAAAGTCCCACATCTGAGTGCCAGCAAAGTTAGTTTTTGGCAAGAGCTCTCTTCCTGGCGCGCACATGGCTGCCTTCTCAGTGTGTCTTCTAGTTGTGAAGACAGAGAGCAAGCTACAGGGCTTGCTGTATCTTACAAGGGCACATCCTATAGGATTAGGGCCTCACTCTTACCACCTCAGTTGACCTTAGTTACCTCCTAAAGGCCCTAGGAGGCCTTTCTAGAATACATTTAGAATGTACTTTTAAATACATTCACATTGGGGGATAGGGCTTCAACATGAATTTTGGTAGGGAACACAATTCAGTCCATGATAAAATATGCAAAGGTATTTAGACCCTTTGAATAATCCAAAATTCACTTACATTATTCACTTTAGATGCTAGTTATGGGATATAGATGTAGAGTTGTTGCTGCCTGGAGTTCAGTGTGGTCTACTTGCTCTAGCCAACTTGAGGCCAGGAAGGGCTGGACCATAGGTGTTTTGTGCTTGACCTTGTGATCCTATATATAGCAAGTGAACCACACACCTCTATCAGCACGCAAACAATTTTGAAGTTAAATATAGAAAAGCAGAAACTCTTGGAATTTAGGGCCAGGATTAAAAATGGGATTGGAAGATGTATTAATGCCTAAACAATATTTACTGACGATCTAGCATGTGCTTGGCACTGGGGAAAAACTGTATACTGACATGGCTCCTGATTTAACTGAATGTACAGTGTCGGTAGGGAGACGGACTGACTCTTTCAACAGCTTAGGTGGGGACAATATCTGTGCACCTTGGCAGTCTTCCCTAAGGGGGCAACACCTAAGCAGAGCTACAGAGATGGCAGGGAATGGAGGGTGGCTGCAGTGCTGGCGTCGCGGGAGAACCAACTTACTGATGGCCGGTGACTGGGGCTGGGCCGCTAAGAATGGGCAGACCTGGCACCAAAGGTCACTGCTCTCCTCACAGCAAGGCTTCTGCAGCCAAGACGGGAAGCTACCCACGCACCAGGACCCTTCGAAGGCCTTCAGACTCAGCTTATTTCTGTTTGCTGCTCAATTTAAGCATATGCCTGACATTTTCCTCTCAGGTCCCCATTTCCAGGTCTTTATGTTTGTTTTGCTTTTTAAGTTCCCCGCCCTTAAAAACCTTTTGCTGGCAAGACCTTCTTCAGATGCGGAAACCAGGAGGAAGCGTCCAGAATAGCAAGGGCTGACCTCGGGAAGCCGTCATTTCTGTTGTGGGTTCTCTCCTGTGGCGCTGAGAAAGTCCAAAGTAATCAGCTAGAGAGACAAAAGCTACAAGAATCAGATGCAGGCCCAGCGTTCCTCGCCCGCTCGCTCAAAGCTGTCTGCGGAGCCTTCTCAGCTCACTCCACACCCAGCACAACGCTTGATTGACAGAGGGGCCCGCCCACTCGTGGCGCAGCGCAGATCGCTCTCGCGTCAGTGATAGGAGGGACGGAGCGGCTGAGCCTATTAGATGGGGCAGGGAGGGGGTTTCCTGCCCGCGCGGATCCGCCCGCGGCCTCGCAGCCAGTCCGCACAGCAGCCCCGCCCACTCGCCGCGCGCCCCGCCCCTCTCCCCAGAGCTACGCGGCGGCAGAGCGGAGGCCTCGTGCCCTAACGGCCATCGCGGTGGCCGCGGTGGCATCCCGGTGCCCTCCTCAGGTGAGCTGGGGCCGCCTGGGCTCGGCAAGAGGGGAGGTGAGACGGTCCTGCCGGCAGGCAGACGCACGGACAGCTTTTCCTTGCTTCCAGAGTCTTCACAGCCTGTTACTTGCCGCGGCACTTCCTCTTCCCCGGCGAAGTTAGCCCCCGGGGGCGCCGTCTGCCGGCCCCGAGTTGAGCCGGAGGGGGCGGGGAGGCCGCTCGTCCCGGCCTAGGCATTTGCCTGGCTGCTGCGCGCGACCCTCTGGCCACTGCCCTGGGCGGCGCGGCCCCGCGGCCTCCCTCTCCATCCTTTGGGAGTGCGGTCGTGTTGAGCGCAGCGGCCTGCCGCCCCGTGAGGCTGGGAGGTCGAATGTGTGGCGCGTGTCCCCCACCCCGTTTCTTTTCCTAACCAAAAGTCGTGTTGGCTGTTGTGGCGCAGTCCGAGGCCGCGAAGGTAGGGACGTGGTAGACGAGGACAGGGGCGTGCACACCCCCAGCTTGAGAGTGGGGGTAAGGAGCGTTTCCCTGTGTTGGGGGTGGACATCCTGGTGATGCGCCATACGCCCCCTCCAGCCCCCCCCTCCTTTCCCTTCTACTGGAAAAATACGGGTTATTTTAATCTTGTGGATTTGCGGTAGATTAGTACGAGAGTTGATTGAACTATGAGCTTTTGACTATATTGTGTTCTAATATATCCAGTAAAAAGAATGTATCTCGATAGTTGGTTTTGTAACCTTTCTTATCTGTGTCCATAAAAGTTAAATTAGCCGTCAGAAACTCGGGAAGCTGGATTTTGTTCGGGTCTGAGAACCCTAACATTATGTGCGCTCAGTTAATGTCTAACTAAGGAATTAGTTACCTAAAAATAATTCTGGCCGTTGGATTTGGTAAGAAACCATGAGAGTTAGGAAAGAAGGTAAGGAGAAATTTCTAATCCTGTATTGGGTGGTGAGCAAATAAGCTGAATATCCGGACAAAACTGGTAAGTGTTGCAAGAGGTATTCACTTTTTAAAATCTTAACTTCGGCAGATTTATGAAAGACAATTTGTACAATTTATTAAGCACTTGGAAAGCACTGTACCCAAAGTCTCCATCTTCAGCTATGAGTGCATAGTAAATGGGGAAATAATCCAAGAAGAAGGTTTTATCTGTTTGATAATTGTCAATAATGTTTAGTTCTTAAATAGGCATCCCATTCACAGTTTGATAGAAACTCGAGAAATATGCAGTGGTTGATTAATAGTTTTATTTTATCTTGATCACAAACGTGGGGACTTTCTTTTTTGGAAATTATGATTTGTAAGCATTCTATGCAGAATGGTCAAGATTTCTTAGCTGTGCTTGTTCATGTATTAAATTTTAAGTTGTTTGCTTTCTTTTTCTAAGCATTATATTTAGTCCAGATTTAGAGGTCTTTGTAAATAAAACTTGAAGCATACATCAAACATTTTTTATCATGCCATTGGATTTTTCTTTTCTTTTTAAATTTTTATTTATTTATTTTTTTGTCTTTTTAGGGCGGAACCCGTGGTATTTGGAGGTTCCCAGGCTAGGGGTCGAGTGGGAGCTACACCCGCCGGCCTACACCACAGCCATAGCAATGCCAGATCTGAGAGGCGTCTGTGACCTACACCACAGCTCATGGCAACACCAGATCCTGAACCCACTGCTCGAGGCTAGGGATGGAACCTGCATGTTCATGGATGCTAGTCAGATTGATTTCCACTGAGCCCCGAGAGGAACTCCATTTTTTCTTTTTTTAATTCAATGAATTTTAGTATATATTTCTAGTTGTACGACCATTATCACAACCTAATTTTACTCTTTTTTTTTTTTTTTTCTTCTTCCAGGGCCACACCTGCAGTATATGGAGGTTCCCAGGCTAGGGGTCGAATCGGAGTTGTAGCTGGCGGCCTGTGCCACAGCCACAGCAACACTAGATCCGAGCCGAGCCGTGTCTGCAACCTACACCACAGCTCACAGCAACTCCAGATCCTTAACCCACTGAGCGAGGCCAGGGATCGAACCCGAAACCTCATGGTTCCTAGTCGGATTCGTTAACCACTGAGCCACAACAGAACACCACAATCTCAATTTTAGAACATTTCCTCCCCAAACCCTCAGTTCATTCCTCTATTTTATTTTAATTTCTTAACCTTTGAGAGCTTTCTTGCCAAAGCTCAAGGTAGATGTGATTATTGTTGTAAATCACTTGTCAGGAAGACTTAATAGATACAAATGCAGTCCATTTTTTTCCCTTATAGTTTAATAATTTTCACAATTTGCTCTCCTTTATAGAAAAATACCAAATGCTCTCTACTTATACCAGAAGACTAAATGATTTTTTAGTTATTTAGTTAATAACTAGGATTGGAGGAAACTCTTGAAATCACTAAGCACTTAAGTTCTCCATAAATACTTTGCTGTGCTGTTTTAGGAAGACTACTGACAGGGCCAAAAATGACACTTAAGGGTTATTTAATAAGGCACAATTCTATCTGGATATTTCTCACTTTATTTGAAAGATAGAATTTATAGCTTTCCCATGAAAACTGATTCCATATGCTGACTTTGTCTTTAGTGATATTATTCTGCCTTAAATTAGCCAGACATAAAAATTGGTTTTATCTTTGACTTGTGTCCACATAACATTGGCCAGTTTTTGTCAGCTATTTTCTGAAATTTATTTGAGATTATCTGTTCCTTCCCACAGCATTGAGCTGCATTTTCTGCCTGAATTTTCTCCCCACTCATTATGTCCTGCCTTCTGCCTCGTTCTTAAAATAACGCTTGCAACACTCTCGCTGTTAAACCAGCAAAAATTTGCCGTTATTTACAGAGCCTAATTCAGAATTCCCATCTTTCTAACAGTCTGCTGAAGACCTACTTTTTCTAATGATAGCACTGTTTCTCTATAGGAGCTGTCCACCCTAACCAAACCAATCTCTGTTCTCATTTAGAATTTGTATTTTTCTGTTTTCTTGTCTTATGTTTAGCCTGCATTCTTTAAAAGGAATTTTCCTCCTTAAGTAAAAAATGAAGTCAAATTTTGTTGAAGTTTCATTTTTGGTCTTTTGGTGCATTCTTCTTTATGTTCCCTTTGTTGCTTTCCTTTGAATGCAGTCTCTACTGTTTTATCATTCCTTTGATTTTTAATCTTATGTGGGCATGTATCATAATACCATGGAGCAATATTGTGGGAACATTGGGATCCAACCTTGTGTTTTTTAGATAGGGAAAATAATCCATACGGACTAACTGCACAGTTAACTAATTCACAGTAGTGATAGTGGCAGAGCTGAGACTCAAACCTTGATTTCCTGCTTGACTTCCTAACTCCAGTTCTGTGTATTCCTTTTTTTTTTTTTTTTTAAATGCTGTGTTATTAGTGAAACCATACTTCTTTTCATAACTTGCAATGTCATTTTGTATTGTTTGCTTCACATTACTTTGCACTTTGTGTATTTATGTATTCTCGTTGTTTCAAAACTTGTGTGTCAGGGCAGAGGAACCTTCATGACTTGCATTGTTTGAATCATTGAAACTGATTTTTAAAGTCTACATAAAGTCTTCTAGCTTGTTGGGTATATTAACAGAGTTAACAAAAATAATATTGTCATGTTCACAGTTGAGTTCTATGACCCACTGAAAATGAATCTCCAACAGTATTACTATTGGAATTTAGTTTGTTTGAGTCTCTTGATAAAGAGACTGAATTGTGGGGAGCCTTGAAAGTACAAGTGAACAGTGTATTACATATCATGTAACTAAGTTTACTGATCTAAATGAATGTTCTTTTTTTGATAGAACAGTAACATTTTTACAGTTTCCTATTTTGTCATTTTTGTTCATCAGTTAAGAACCAGCTTATTGAGCAATCTGCTTATTAAGCAAAACATTCTGAAAACCATTTGTTCCATTTGGGGAGTTAGCTTTTATGTATTTGTTCTTCACATTTTTTCCCTCTTAACTAAAGTTTCTGTTAATGCCAGCAGTATAGGGTTTCCTTGGTATTTTTCTTACATTTATGTAGCAAGAGTTGAATGGTGTAAGACCTCTAGCATGGAAAACTATCAGGTGAAACATCTCTGGAGAGTATACTTTTCTGATCTGAAACAAATTTAGAAGCTGTTTTTCTTTTTTTTTTTTCGGTTGTTTATAATGGCGTATTTTTATTTTTTTAAGTTATCTTCAAAGATAAACTGTTGACACACAGATTGTCTTGTTTATTCTTGAACTTGTACTTAAGGAGTGCTGACTTGGATAAGTTTAGTATGAATATTTTCTGCTTTTGTTCAAACAGACCAATTGAATAAAGCAGTGAGAATATAGCTTGGGGGAATCATTTAGAAAATGGATGCATCTAAAAAGTTTTTTTTTTTAAATTTCAGAATTAGCCTTCCAGAACTTTCAGTACATGCTTCAAAATCATGTTGCATTTAAATCCATTCAAGTAATAACAAAGAATTTTTTGTACTTTTTGAGTATTCCAGCTATTATAAAAACATCTTATTAAACAAGGCATTGGAAAATTTTTTGGAAATGCTTGGTCACTTCTAAGTACTACAATATTTTTAAATAACATTTTGTTTTTTGAAACATTTAGAATACTTCATGTACAACCATGCCCCTGCTCTACCAGGATTTTGCTGCTCTAGAAAATCAGTTACTTTAATCTTTCTTTCTTTCACATTTCTTTTACATTTTGCATGTTCTTAAAAAGGCCTATAAAGTTTCCATGATTTGGCTTTTACCGACTTCTAGCTGCATCTTTTACCATTTTCTTTTCCCTTTTAGGCTGTTCTTTGGACCTTGAATAGCCAAGCTCTTTTTTGCCTTGGAGCCTATGAACATGCTCTTCTCCTTGACAGATGTCTTCCTTGAGTTAATAAGGTTGGCTGCTAGTAACAGAAAGACACCAAATAATAATTTCTCTGCCACACCAGAGAAATCCAGAGTTTGTGTGGCACTCATTCATTAGGTGTTATTTCCAGATTTGTTTCCTATTATAAATAACTTTGAAATAAAGATCTTTGTGTATATGACCTTAGAAAATTTTCCTTTTGGTTAATTCCTGTTGTGGGATCCAGTTGAAAATCTCATTAATTTCTTTAAAAACTTGCTTGGAGAAAGCATTGTAAATTTTTTGAAATCGCAAAGGCCCAAAATTGCAATGAATACATCATTGAATTTTTCTATTTGTAGACATACACCCATCACCCAGATCGAAGTGTAACGTTGCCATTGCTCCAGAAGGTTCTCTCATGCCTTTTCCCAGTGTGTATCTGCCCCCCCCCAAAGTAATCGCTGTTTTAACCTATATCACCATAGGCTATTTTTGCCTGTTTTTGAAGTAATATAAGTGAAACCATACAGTGTATACTCTTGTGTGAATGGCTACTTACTTAACATTGTTTTTGTGAGAGTCACCCATGATGTTGGATGCAGCTGTAATTGGTCTTTTTCATTAATGGCATATTTTGTTGGATGAATATATAATTTTTTTAAAAAGTTTCACTTTTAAGGATATTTCCAGTTTTTTAGCTGTTGTGAATAAAACAGCTATGAACATTTATTTACAAGTCTTTTAGTGAACATACACCCTCATTTCTTTGGAATATGTATATATATGGAAGTAGAATTGCTGTGTTTTTGTCTACCAGTTTTTGAACCTGTTCTCTGGTCCATAGTAGTTTCCTGTGATTTCTCCCTTTACCATAAAAAGTAGTGACTTCCTATATCTATATTAATTTGTTTTTAAAAGAACTGTATTAGGCATTCCCACTGTGGCACAGTGGGTTAAAGATCTGTCTCTGAGGTGGTGCCGTTCAGTCCCTCGCCAAGTGCAGTGGGTTAAGGATCCAGTGTTGCTGCAGCTGTGGTGAAGGTTGCAGCTGCTACTCAGATTTGATCTCTGGCCCAGGAACTTCCATATGGCATGGGTGTGACCAAAAAAGAAACAAAACAAAACTTTTTTAAATCCACTATTTTAATTGGAACCCCTCAAAAAGCCTTTTTGTACTGCCTTCAGCTAAGAACGATTTTACTCTTTTTTTTTTTTTTTTCCTTTTTCTTTTTGGCTTTACCTGCAGCATGTGGAAGTTCCCTGGCCAGGGGCAGAATCTGTACCACAGCAGTAACCAGAGCCACAACAGTGACAATTCTGGATCCTTAACATGCTGCACCACCAGGGAACCTCTATTTTTAAAGGGTTCAAAAAAAAAAAAAATAATAATAGTAATGTGAGACAGATACTGTGTGTGGCCTTTAAAAACAAATATTTACTCTCTGGCCCTTTATAGAAAAGGTTTGCCTACTTTGTTCTTATTGTAATGGTTCTGATTTCCTTTAATAAAATTTCTATACTACTACTTCTTTTATTCCCACTCACAACACATAATGAGTGTATATGTGCATTATTCTTGGTCTTGTCATTTATGTATAGAACACAGAACATACGTAGGGAAAGGGCCAGTTGTCATACTGAGAACAAGTCCAAGTCTTTTTTTTTTTTTTTTTTTTTGGTTTTTAGGGCTGAACCCGTGGTATTTGGACGTTCTCAGGCTAGGGGTTGAATTGGAGCTACAGCTGCCGGGTCCACCAGAGCCACAGCAATGCCACATCTGAGCCGCATCTGCGACCTACACCACAGCTCACGGCAATGCCGGATCCTCAACCCGCTGAGTGAGGCCAAGGACTGAACCCAAAACTTAATGGTTCCTAGTTGGATTCCTTTCTATTGATCCACGATGGGAACTCCCCCAAGTCATATTTTTTTTTTGGGGGGGGGGATTTGAATATTATTCTTTTTTTTTTTTATATTTTTTTTATTTTCCCACTGTACAGCAAGGGGATCAGGTTATCCTTACATGTATACATTACAATTACATTTTCCCCCCACCCTTTCTTCTGTTGCAACATGAGTATCTAGACAAAGTTCTCAATGCTATTCAGCAGGATCTCCTTGTAAATCTATTCTGAGTTGTGTCTGATAAGCCCAAGCTCCCGATCCCTCCCACTCCCTCCCCCTCCCATCAGGCAGGCACAAGTCTCTTCTCCAAGTCCATGATTTTCTTTTCTGAGGAGATGTTCATTTGTGCTGGATATTAGATTCCAGTTATAAGTGATATCATATGGTATTTGTCTTTGTCTTTCTGGCTCATTTCACTCAGTATGAGATTCTCTAGTTCCATCCATGTTGCTGCAAATGGCATTATGTCATTCTTTTTTATGGCTGAGTAGTATTTCATTGTGTATATATACCACATCTTCCGAATCCAATCATCTGTCGATGGACATTTGGGTTGTTTCCATGTCCTGGCTATTGTGAATAGTGCTGCAATGAACATGCGGGTGCATGTGTCTCTTTTAAGTAGAGTTTTGTCCGGATAGATGCCCAAGAGTGGGATTGCGGGGTCATATGGAAGTTCTATGTATAGATTTCTAAGGTATCTCCAAACTGTTCTCCATAGTGGCCATACCAGTTTACATTCCCACCAGCAGTGCAGGAGGGTTCCCTTTTCTCCACAGCCCCTCCAGCACCAAGTCATATTTTAAATGAGCCACTTTCAGAGTTTTCTGGTGGCCTAGTGGTTAAGGATCTGGCATTGTCACTGCTGTG
The DNA here is from genome assembly GCF_054392235.1 of Sus scrofa. NCBI lineage: Eukaryota > Metazoa > Chordata > Mammalia > Artiodactyla > Suidae > Sus > Sus scrofa. The sequence continues at coordinate 92,610,192 of NC_139395.1, forward strand.
GTGTGGGTTTGATCCTTTGCCCAGGAACTTTCACATGTCTTGAAGGCAGCCCCCCAAAAAACAATCCCCCCACTTTCATCAGCTCTCTCTGTAGTTGTGAATCATAATTGGTGGAATAAATGGGCTGTAGACAAGAAGCTATCCAAGCAGTAATATATATTTACGTATACATATCTAAGTCTGTGTATGTATTTGTATGTGTGCGTGTGTGTGGTTATATTTTCCTACCTGATAAAAGTCAAAAATGAGAGAGAATTAATCTAAGCCACATAGTAGAGTGGGAGAAACAGGAATTACATTGTTATAGGAAATAAAATGTCTTTTCCTTTAAGTCCTAACTGCCAAAAATCTCAGTTATGTTTAGTCTTAATTATATGAGCAGTCTCATCACAGGTTTCTTGTATAATAATTTTTCTTTCTTCTAAATGGCATCTTTCTATCTATTTATTGGCTGCAGTGTGCAGTGACTTGATGTGGGATCTTAGTTCTCAGACCAGGGATCAAACCTGGGCCACAATAGTGAAAGCACTGAATCCTAACCACTAGACCACCAGGGAACTCCCTATCTATTATTTTTTGATATGTATATTCCAAATTTGTTTGTATGGATATAGAAACTTATGCTATAACAAACTTATGCTCACTTAAGAAAAAAGTAGGATCACATGCTACATCTTGCTTTCTAACTTGGCTTTTATAAATATTCTTTTGAGTCAGTATAAGTTCAAAGATTCTAGAGTCATCTTAAATTCAAATGATGAAGTATAGGCTTCATCACTGTTAGTTTATTAGTTTAGGCTTAGGCCTCTCCAAACTTCATTTTTCTTATCTGTGATGTGGGGATGATACCTAATCAGAGGATTATTATAAGGTTTAAATGAGAATTTATGAATCCGTTTTAACTGCTAAGCATTGCTTGGTACACATTAGGAGCTTTAGAATCAATGTCTACATGTAAAATGACAGGGTTCAAAAATATAGATGTTTTAAATTTGCTAACTTGTCAAACTGCTATTCAGAAAAAAAATACCAATTTATGCTTTTACCAGCAAACTGTTCCTTAACTTTGTATTATCATTCTGATTTTTTTTTTTTTTTTTTTTGTCTTTTGTCTTTTTTTTTGTTGTTGTTGTTGTTGCTATTTCTTGGGCCGCTCCCGCGGCATATGGAGGTTCCCAGGCTAGGGGTCCAATCGGAGCTGTAGCCTCCAGCCTACGCCAGAGCCACAGCAACGCGGGATCCGAGCCGCATCTGCAACCTACACCACAGCTCACGGCAACGCCGGATCGTTAACCCACTGAGCAAGGGCAGGGACCGAACCCGCGACCTCATGGTTCCTAGTCGGATTCGTTAACCACTGCGCCACGATGGGAACTCCATCATTCTGATTTTTAACCAATCTTGTACATTAAAAAAAACCTAGCAGAACTATAATGAGAATTAGACAAATCTATAAGCATAATTTGAAATATTTTAGCATAACTCTGAGTAACTAGTAGAACAACAGGACAGAAAAGTCAAAAGAAAAGAGTTGAACAACTTAATTAACAAATGAGTCTAATTATATGCTTAGAATATTTCACCCAGCACATACAGAATACAGATTTTTTTTCATGTGCCTATGGACATATGCTGGGCCGTAAGAAAGATGGAAATAATCAGTTCTAGAATATGTGCTCTGACATGTTGGAATTAAGCCAGAATTCAGTTACAAAAAATACCTAGAAAATTTTCAACTGTTTGGAAACTAAACAGTATACTCCTAAGTAACCCATGGATTAAAGAAGGAATGACATTAAACTATTTTGAATTGAGCGATTAAAATAATATGATGTAACTTAAGGGATATAGGTAAGCTATGCTTAAAAGAATTTATAGTCTTAAAATGCATATGTTAGAATAAAGGCTAAAAGTAATAGAAAAGACTTCTGTGTAAAGATGGAGCAGTGGGAGTTCCCGTCGTGGCGCAGTGGTTAACGAATCCGACTAGGAACCATGAGGTTGCGGGTTCGGTCCCTGCCCTTGCTCAGTGGGTTAACGATCCGGCGTTGCCGTGAGCTGTGGTGTAGGTTGCAGACGCGGCTCGGATCCCGAGTTGCTGTGGCTCTGGCGTAGGCCGGTGGCTACAGCTCCGATTGGACCCCTAGCCTGGGAACCTCCATATGCCGCGGGAGCGGCCCAAGAAATAACAACAACAACAACAACAACAAAAAGACAAAAGACAAAAAAAAAAAAAAAGATGGAGCAGTGAAAGATGCATTACTTTTACTCCCCTCCAAAGTCTGTCAAGATGATCATATAGGATATTTTTTAAAGATTTGAACTACATCAGTAAATAGAATGGAAGAAGCAATGAAGTTTGGAAGCTAGAAAGCACAGACTGATAGAAACATTTTAGTAGACTTAAAAATAGTCAATCCTGGGAGTTCCCCTTGTGGCTCAGTGGTAATGAACCCAACTGGTATCACTGAGGATGCAGGTTTCATCCCTGGTCCTTGCTCAGTGGGTTAAGGATCCAGCATTGCCATGAGCTGTGGTGTAGGTTGAAGATGCGGCTTGGATCTGGTGTTGCTGTAGCTGTAGTATAGGCTGGCAAATGTGGCTCCAGTTCAACCCCTAGCCTGGGAACTTCTGCTGTGTGTGCTGCAGGTGAGGCCGTGAAAAAAAAAATCAGTCCTAAAATGGCAGAAGGAAAAATAGGTAAGAGTCCTTGGGCTCAGGAATTGGCAGTATCAGGTTATTTTTGTGGAAAAGGGGGTAAGAGTGGGTGGTGCTGAAAGTAGAAGAATTGCTTGACCGTCTGTTTAAGAAGATAGCTCAGGGAGTTTCCATTGTGGCTCAGTGGTAATGAACCTAGCTAGTATACACGAGGATGTGGGTTCAATTCCTGGCCTCGCTCAGTGGGTTAAGTATCCAGCGTTGCTGTGAGTGGTGGTGTAGGTTGCAGATGCAGCTTGTATTCTGCATGGCTGTAGTGTAGGCAGACAGATGCAGCTCTGATTTGACCTCTAGCCTGGGAACTTCCATATGCAGCATATGTGGCCCTAAAAAGCAAAAAAAAAAAAAAAAAAGAAAGACAGCTCAGTCAATCATAATAGCCAAAAAGTAGAAACAGTCCAGATGTCCATCAAATGACAAATGGGTAAATAAAATGCGTATTGCAAAAAAAAAGGATTGAAGTACTCATACATGTTATAACGTGAATGAACCCAGTATGCTTATGTAAAAGAAGCTAGTCAGAAAAGGTCACATGTTGCATGATTCTGTTTGTATGAAATGTCCAGAAAATACAGATCTATTGAGATAGAGAGTTAATTAGTGGTTGCCTAGGGCTGAGGGTAGGGGAGATTAGAGGGAATTGGGAAATGACTGTTCAAGGATATGGAATTTCTTTTTGGTGTGATGAAAATGTTCTAAAATTGATTCTGATGGTGGGTTGCACAACTGTGAATATACTAAAAACCATTGACTCATACACTTTAAATGGATCAGTTATCAATTGTATAATATTTGAGTTATAGCTTAGTAAGCTATTACAAAAAAAAAAAAAAAGCAGCATGAGCCTACTCTTTGTTAATCTGTATAGCTAAGTGACTGCCCTCTTTAATGTCTCAGCAGAGGACTGAAATTTATCCTCTCCAGTGGTTAAAATACAATGTCTCTGAGAGACAGGTGCTAGATATAATTAAAGACTAGGTGTCCTACAGGATTAAGTGAATATGGTCAATGTTAGAACCCTTATTGAGGTCCCTTCTCCTTTGGAGATCCCAGAATGCTGACAGTCAAGTAGGAACTTAGAGGATGCTTCCCTTAGTAGCCCAAGAAGAAAAACTAAGTTACCCACAGTCAGTTTTTAGGACCCTACTTTTATTTTTTATTTTATTTATTTTTTTCTTTTTAGGGCTGCACTGTAGCATATGTTAAGTTCCCAGGCTAGGGGTTGAGTTGGAGCTGCAGCTGCCAGCCTACACCACAGCCACAGCAAGATGGTATCTGATCTGCCTTTGCAACCTACGCTGATCCTTAACCCGCTCAGCAAGGCCAGGGATTGAACCCTCATCCTCACAGATACTATGTCAGGTTCTTAAGTCACTTAGCCACAATGGGAACTCTAGGACCCTACTTTTAAATATGAGCGGACAATCAAGGATCATTAGGTTCATGAGGAAAGCTTTTAATGCAAGAGACCAAAGCAAATAGAAAAAAAGAATTTGGAGCAATCAGAACAAAAAACAGCTCTTAGAGGAAATTAGAGGATGAAGTGTGTTAAGGATCAGGTGTTGTCACTGCAGTGACTCAGGTTACTGCTGTAGTCTGTGGCCCAGGAACTTCCACATGCTGCAGGAGCGGTCAAAAAATTTGTCTTTAGACGGTAATAGCTAGAAGAAAACAAACAACAGAATGGAAGTTAAAGTAGAAGAGACTTTGCATAAAGTAGAGGAAAAGATGGAAGACTGATTAAACACACACACACACACACACACACACTTCAAAAGTCAGTCCAAGAGAGAAGTAGTATCAGTGAAGTACTCAAGAAAACACCCAGAATTGAACATCATTTGCACATTGAGAGGCCCTCTGGGTACTCAAGGAAAATGAATGAAAATAGGTGAATCAGAGTCTAGTTAGGAAAATGGAGACTATATGATTTATAACAGAATTTTATAATATAAAGAATTATTTAGCCATAGGTTATGGGTTGAGTTGTGTCTCACCACCCCAAAGATACTGAAATCCTAACCCTCAGTACCTCAGAATATCACCTTATTTGGAAATAGGGTCTTTATGGCAGTAATCAAGTTAAAGTTCATTAGAGTGCCCCCTAAGCCAGTATGACTGGTGTTCTTTAAAAACAGTGGGGAGGTTTAGACACACGCTTGGACACAGGCATGCATAGAGGAAAGATGGCCATCTGCAAGGAATGCGTGAGGCTACCAGAAGCTAGGAGAGAGGCCTAAAACAGATCTTTACTAGTACCTTCAGACAGAGCATGACCAATACTTGGATTTTTGACTTGTGGCCTCCAGATCTGTGAGATGGATTTCTATTCTAAGCTACAACCCAGTTTGTGTTACTTTGTTGAAACAGTTCTCAGAAACTATTAGATAATTGGAGAACTGAAAAGGCAATAAAGGAACACTTGGGTGTCACAAAGATAGCAACTATAGGAAGTAATTACTAGTCCCTAGGGTTGGGAAAACAAAGAGAAGAGATTGGAATTATTAGAATTTAGGAGCTTGAAGAGTGGTCCTGAGGAACTGAAACAAACTTCTAAGTAGTTGCTGCCTGCTCAGGAAGTAAAGATATTTTAGGAGATAAGACTGGTCTGGGGATGGCAGGAAAACCATAAAAGCAGAAATTTGCTAACTGGAACCAGTTGCTGATATTGGAACCATTACTATTGCCAGAGTGAAAGTTGATGGTTGATACTGATAGCTCCTTCTTTCCTCCTTGACTCTTCTATTGTCTTCCTAGTGTCCCTTTTATGGAGAGTCTGATAGGAAGCCAGCTAGCTAGCATAGGAGTGTGATTTGCAGGGTTCTGGCCCCTCAACATTGCAAAGCATAATAGAGAAGAGTAGGTTTGAAGTCTGAGACACTAGTTTAGTGACCAGTACACACAGACACTGAAGTATGTCATTGTGAAATTCTGAAATACATGGGACAAAGGAGATCTATAAATTTCCAAAGGAGGGGAAATGAATCACATTATGGAGATTGATCGTTCTAAACTGCAACCTCAGAAGACAGTGAGCAATGCACTCAAATTCTCAGGGAATATGATTTCCAAGCTAGAATTCTTTTTTTTTTTTTTTTTTGGTCTTTTCAGGGCTGTACCCACAGCATATGGAGGTTCCCAAGCCAGGGGTCAAATAGAAATTGTAGCTGCTGGTCTGTGCTACAGCCACAGCAACGCCAGAGCCAAGCCGAATCTTTGACCTAAAACACCACAGCTCACAGCAATGCCAGATCCTTAACCCACTGAGCCAGGCCAGGGATTGAACCTTCATCTTTATGGATGCTAGTTAGGTTTGTTTCCATTGAGCCACGACAGGAATTCCCCAAGCTAGAATTCTTTACTCAGCAAAATTATTAAGTACAAGTATAGAATGTAGATATTTTAAGACATGCAAGGTCTCCAAAAATTATTCTTCCTTAGTTCATTCTTAGAAAGCTGTGGTGTAATTTGCTCTACCCACCTAAAGGAAGGCATAAAACTTAAAGAGGAAGGTGAGTGGTATATGAAATCAAATTCTAGAGGGACAAAGGGGATCCCTAAAGTGAAAAAGAGGATTCCCTGAAGACTAACTGATTATCAGATGAAAGAGCAGTGAGTTTGGATTCGAGCAGATCAGAAGGCCCTGGTAGTTTTATGACACTGAAACTAATAGAATACCTGATGTCTGTTTCTCTTAATTTAGGCAATTGGCGAAGAGTTTGGTGTTGAATTAGTGATGTCTTTTATTTACTAATTTTTTTTTTATATTGGAGTTTAGAGCTTCATTCTGGAATTATTTCTCTCTTGTTTATGATCCCATGGTTATCGCATTGAATCCTATGATTTTAAATAGTATGATATGTGGTTGATTCACAAATTTATGACTTTAGGTGAGACCTCTCTGAGTTGCAGGTATGATTATATCCATTATCTCTTACTGTGTAAAAATCACTCCAGAACTGAGTGATTTAAAGCAATAATTATTTTCCTTTTGCTCATAGATCTGCATTTGGGTAGGACTTGTGTGGAGGTGGCTTGTCTCTGTTCTGTGTGCTGTCATCTAGGTTGGCCAGTTCATATTGCTAACAAGTTGTTAGCAGTTGACTGGGAGCTCCTTGACTGGCTATGGGTTGAGGGCCTTGGTTCCTCTCCTTGCATATGTTTACATAGACTACTTGGGCTTCATCACAGCGTGATGGCCAGGCTCTAAGAATAAGCATCTTTAGAGTGTCCAGCAGAAGCTGTAGACCTTTTATGACAACCTTGGAAATAGAATAGCTTGACTTCTGCAGAGTAATAAACCTAACACAGATCCATATTCAAGGGAAGGGAAATTGACTGCCCACTAAGAAGTGGCATCTAGGAGTTCCCATCGTGGCTCAGTGGGAACAAATCTGACTAGCATCCATGAGGATGCCGGTTCGATTCCTGATCTTGCTTAGTGGGTTAAGGATCTGGTGTTGCTGTGAGCTGTGGTGTAGGTCATAGATGTGGCTTGAATCTGGCATTGCTGTGGCTGTGGCATAGACCAGCAGCTACAGCTCCGATTAGACCCCTATGCTGCAGATGCGTCCCTTAAAAAAAAAAAAAAAGAGCAGGAGTTGGCATCTAAATCACATAATAAGTCTCTTCATTTGGAAATATTTTCTCCCATTCTGTGGGTTGTCTTTTTGTTTTGTTTAGGTTTCCCTTGCTGTGCAGAAACTTTTAAGTGTAATTAAGTCCCATTTGTTTATATTTTTTTATTGTCATTACTCTAAGAGGTGGATCTGAGACGATGTTGCTGTTGTTTATGTTGGAGAGTGTTTGGCCTATGTTTTTTTCTAAGAGTTTTATAATATCTGGTCTTATATCTAGGTCTTTAATCCATCTTGAGTTTATTTTTGTGTACAGTGTTAGGAAGTGTTCTAATTTCATTCTTTTACATGTGGCTGTCCAGTTTTCCTAGCACCACTTATTGAACAGGCTGTCTTTTCTCCATTGTATGTTCTTGCCTCCTTTGTCATAGATGAGTTCGCTGTAGGTGTGTGGGTTTAATTCTCGGCTTTCTATCCTGTTCCACTGATCTGTATTTCTGTCTTTGTGGCAGTACTGTACAGTTTTGATGACCGTTGCTTTGTAGTATAGTCTGAAGCCAGGGAGCCTGATTCCTCTAGCTCCATTTTTCTTTTTCAGGATATCTTTGGCTATTCTGGGTCTTTTGTGCTTCCAAACAAACTTTAAAATATTTTGTCCTAGTTCTGTGAAAAATGTCCTTCGTAATTTGATAGGGATTGCATTGAATCTGTAGATTGCCTTAGGTAGTATAGTCATTTTGATAATATTGACTCTTCCAATTCAAGAGCATGGAATGTCTTTGAAGAGAATGAAAAGGGATTAACCTCCAAAATTTATAAACACTTCCTATAGCTCAATACCAAAAAAACAAACAACCTCATCAAAAATGGGCAGAAGATCTAAACAGACAGTTCTCCAAAGAAGACATACTGATGGCCAAAAAACATATGAAGAGATGTTCAGCATCATTCATTACTAGAGAAATGCAAATCAAAACCACTGTGAGGTACCACCTTACACCAGCCAGAATGGCCATCATCAAAAAGTCTACAAACAATAAATGCTAGAGAGAGTGTGGAGAAAAAGGAACCCTATTACACTGTTGGTGGGATTGTAAATTGGTGCAACTGCTGTGAAAAACAGTATGGAGATTCCTCAGAATACTAAAAATAGAACTACCATTTGATCCAGCAATCCCACTCTGGGGCATCTATCCAGAGAAAACCATGACTCAAAAAGACACATGTACTCCAATGTTCATCACGGTACTATATGCAATAGCCAAGACATGGAAATAACCTAAATGTCCATCGACAGAGAAGTGGATAAAGAAGAGGTGGTACATATACACATTGGAATATTACTCAGCCATTAAAAGGAAAGAAATAACAGCATTTGCAGCAACATGGATGGACCTAGAAATTATCATACTAAGTGAAGTCAGTCAGACAGAACCAACATCAAATGCTATCACTTACATGTGGAATCTAAAAAGAGGACACAGTGAACTTCTTTACAGAACAGATACTGACTCACAGACTTTGAAAAACTTATGGTTTCCAAATGAGACGGGTTGGGGAGTGGGGGATGCACTGATGGTTTGGGATGGAAATGCTGTAAAATTTGATTTTGATGATTGTTGTACACCTATAAATGTAATAAAATTCATTAACTTAAAATAAATCACACAATAAAAGCATGCAGTATTGAAGACAGGTTTCAGCCATCTTTGGAAAATACAATATGCCGCCTATATCAAGCTGTATCCCTGATATTGCCACTTGTATATCTCATAGGTATTTTGAATTTAAAACAAACAAAACAAATTCTTAATTCCCCTACTTTTAAACTGCATCCTTTCCCCATCTGCTCCATTAGTCCTTTACTCAATCTTTCTGATTTCATTACATGGTATTGCCATTCACCCAGTAGTTAAAAGCCAAGTGTCAAACTTGATTCCTTTCTTTACCTCCCACATTTTTCATCCATCCTGCTGTTCTAACTCCAAATGCATTTTGAGTTCTTCTATTCTTTATCTACATAGCCACCATACAACTCAAGTCCAGGCTACCAAGATACCTTCATCTTTTCACTTGGACTCTTGTCATTTATTTATTTGAGATATGATTGACATATAATATTTTATTAGTTTCAGGTATACAGTATAACGATTCACATTCGTATTAACTGGTCTTTTTAAAAATTTGTGGTAAAGCACACATAAAATTTACCATCCTAACCATTTTTAAGTGTATATAGTTCAGTATTGTTAAGTATATTCACACTGTTGTGCAGACTATCTCCAGAACTACTTATCTTGCAAAACTGAAACTTTGAACTCATTAAAGAACTCCCCATTCTCCCATTCCCCTAGCCCTGGCAGCTACCATCTTACTTTCTGATTCTGTGAATTTGTATGCTCTAGATACCTTATGTAAGTGGAATCATTGTTGTTTGTCTTTTTATGACTGCTTTATTTCACTTAACATAATGTCTTCAGGGCTCATCCCTGTTGTTGTATGTGCAAAATTTCCTTCCTTTATAAGGCTGGTAATATATATTGAATATATATACTACATTTTTTTTTACCCATTCATCTGTTGATGGACACTTAGGGTTGCTTCCACTCTTTGCTGTTATGAGTAATGCTGCTATGAATGTGGATATACCAATATCCATTCAAGTCTCTGCTTTCAGAAATTGCTGAACCAGATGGTAGTGATTTTTTGAGGAACTGCCATACTTTATTTTAAGGAACTATCATTCCTTCTTCCTTATCTCCCTCCCTCCCTGCCTCCCTTCCTTCTTTTGCTCCTTTCTTGATAGTGGCTAACCTAATGGATGTGAGGTGGTATCTAATTGTGATTTTGATTTTGATTTTCCTAATGATGAGTGATACTGAGCATCCTTTCATATGCCTCTTAGTTATTTGTATATCTTAGGAGAAATGTATATTTAAGTCCTGTATTTTTAATTTTTTTTGTTATTGTTGTTGAGTCTTAACTGGTCTTTGAATTTCTATTTTTTTTTTTTTTTTGTCTTTTTTGTCTTTTTTTTGTTGTTGTTGTTATTGTTGTTGCTATTTCTTGGGCCGCTCCCGCGGCATATGGAGGTTCCCAGGCTAGGGGTCTAATCGGAGCTGTAGCCACCGGCCTACGCCAGAGCCACAGCAACTCGGGATCCGAGCCGCGTCTGCAACCTACACCACAGCTCACGGCAACGCCGGATCGTTAACCCACTGAGCAAGGGCAGGGACCGAACCCGCAACCTCATGGTTCCTAGTCGGATTCGTTAACCACTGCGCCACGACGGGAACTCCTTTTTTTTTGTTGTTGTCTATTCTTTCTTTTTATCTAATGCTTCACACAGCAAAGAAAGGTTTTTAAGATTTCTGTATTAGTCATGATGTGCTAACAGTTCTAATAAGCAACAAATCTCAGAGGCCTAACACAATGGAAGTTTATTTACTTTCTCTTATCAGTGTATTGTATATGTGATGGCGTTGGAGTGGGAATACCTCTGCTCCATGTAATAATTCAGGGACACAGACTTCTCTATTTTTTTAAGTTATCGCTGTCATCACAATATGACTTTTGAGGTTGCCTTGAGAGAAACAAATATATGGAAGAAGATTTTATGGCCCACTCTAGAAGTGATATATCACTTTCACTCACATTCCACTGGGGTCAGAACTGAGTTACATGATCCCATCTAACTACAGAGGTGGCTGGGAAATGTAGTGTAGAAGTGTGCTAATGAAAGTGAGAACACAGATGTTAATGAGCACTAGCAGTCTGTCACAATGTATATTAGATTAGAACTCCCCCACTTAAAACTCTTAAAACGACTTATTACCCATAGAATAAAATTAGCCTATGTCTAGTCCAACCTTATTTTGTAATACTCCCCCTTTTTATTCTCAAGTCACATTAGACTAGGTCATTTCCCAAACATGCCAAATATTTTTTCCTGCTAAAACCTATATGTTTTTGCAGTTTCCTTTTCTTGGAGCACTCTGCTTTAAATATTTACACCACTGCCTCCTTTTCATTTTCAAGCATCAGCTTAAAATACATATCTCTAATTAAAATCCCTAACAAAAATTGGCCTCCTATTCTTTGTCCTTTATGATAGCACTATGTTTATATCACAGCATTTATCACAATCTATAATTATTTTATTTGAAAAAATTTATTTGCTTTACCTGTATCCTCTACTAGGAAGAGATGTTTCTCACTGTTACATCCATGCAGCACCCAGCCACTGCTTAGCATACTCTAGTCATTCAGTAAATATGTTGTATGAATGAATGACTAATATTCAGAACAGATTAGCATGGAGAGACTGGAGTGAATTATAGCTAAGACTTATTATGGCAGTTTAGGTGAATTACTGAGGGCCTGGGTTTTAGTGGTGGCAGTGTCAATGGAACAGAAAATGATGGACAAAAGATAAAGGAAAAACCAACCCAAATTGCTGTGTGACTGAAGGAAGGAGTCTTAGTAAAGGGGATGATTGTGGCTTCTAATTAATAGATGAGTAAAGAGGATAGAAGAGGTCGAGTTTCAGAGATAATGATGAATTGGAATTGATGCATGTTGAGTTTGAAGTGATAGCAAGACTTTCGAGTAGAAATATTGAGAAACAGTAGCTTGGATTAGAGAACACAATTGGGATTATAGATTTGAGAATCAACTGGCCAAGATGATAAGATGAAGCCATAAAAATGGGTAATCTACTGAGAAAGAGGGTGTATTTTTGAGAAGAGCGAGGGAATTAAAAGGAGAAGCTATGTAAGGAAATCAGGAGTAGGTAGAGAGGGAGAAGGAAGGCCAATTTAATACAGGGATAAGAAAACCAGAGTTTCAGAAAAGAGGGAGGTTGAGTTTGACTGCTGGTAGTGTGGCTATTCTTTGTGATAGGCATTTGAAGTTTCTGAAATATTACCTTCCTGGAAGGTTATAAAATGTTCATATTAATATCTGCTTCATAAGGTTGTTATGTTAATAATCAACATACTATATTAAAAGCACTTAGTGTATTTGGTCTGTACAACAAGTATGCAGTAAATATTTTGGAGTGAAGTACAGTGAAAATATAGTAAAGCATCAAGGAGGCTTTTTAAGGAGTTGTAGAAAGACAAAAGGCTTCTAGCATTGCTGTAGCATTTTTTCTTTAGAGATACGTTCTTTTTATTTTATTTTATTTTATTTTTTTTTGGTCTTTTGTCTTTTTTTTGTTGTTGTTGTTGTTGTTGCTATTTCTTGGGCCGCTCCCGCGGCATATGGAGGTTCCCAGGCTAGGGGTCTAATTGGAGCTGTAGATGCCAGCCTACGCCAGAGCCACAGCAACACGGGGTCCGAGCCGCGTCTGCAACCTACACCACAGCTCACAGCAACGCCAGATCCTTAACCCACTGAGCAAGGGCAGGGACCGAACCCGCAACCTCATGGTTCCTAGTCGGATTCGTTAACCACTGTGCCACGACGGGAACTCCAAGATACGTTCTTTTTAAATTTTACAATAAGTTAGAGTTGTACTAAAAGCCTATATGTGGAGATAAAACTATGACTTTATTTTGGAGTGTTTTTAGTAGGAATTTTCTGATCTGAAAATATACAGAATCATAGCAGTACAATGATAGTTCATCTGTTTATGCTTCTTAACCACATCCTTTCACTGAATCTTATTCCGGAAGCATTTATAATGCAGGTGCTCCTTTGAAAGGCACCATCCCTTTAAAATGGGTTGAGATTAAATTCGTATTTAACACTGAAAGGAAATGAAGGTATATTTTAAATGGAAACATAGTTTAATATGTCAAATTGTACTAACTTCTTGGAACTTTTGATTTTGGTAGTAGAAGTTGGTTATAACTTACCACTATGGAGAAAAGGAGAAATTCCAGTTCATTTTTGTAGATAATCAAGAGAGCTATTAACATAAGGGAAAATGGGAGCTTTCCTGCATTCCTTTTCATTATATTCTTTTTGCTTAGGAAACTTTGGCAAGTTAGTTTAGTTGTCCCATAGGTTGCATGACCAGTCTTTTTTTTTTTTTTTTTCCTTCTATCTTGACATGTATTATAATGGGAGAAAGTAAATGATTGTTGTCTTCTCTTGATCAATAGCAGTCTATAAGTAAAAGTAGTAGTTTGGAATAAAGGGTAAGGTAAAAATACAGGTAGGTAAGGAAAGAAGTGTTTGCAGATGAAGGAGAGGAAGAGAAAAAAAAGCTGAGAGATAATTGATGAATAGAGCTTCTAAAGTTTATCTTTTCCTTTGCCTTGGGTTTCAACTTGTAGTGAATCAGCAGTTGGAAATTGCTTTGCCGGTGACATGTAATTGGTGACTTTTAGGATATTTGCTACTGGAATGGATATAATTTCCTTATTATAAAATTCAGATATAATTATCATTGAATTTATATTGCTACACAGTTGTTGGTGGAATTTTTAAATTAGGTAGAAGGATAGAGCAGGAAAGGATGGTTATATAGCTTGTACTGTACTAATTTTTTTATAATTCACATACAGTTCACTCATTAAAATATTCAATTCTGAAATCAACCACAGAAGGAGAAAGGAGAAAAAAATGATTACATGGAGACTAAACAATGTGCTACTAAAAAATCCAGTGGGTCAACAGTGAAATCAAAGAGAAAATTTAAAAATACCTTGAGATGAAAGTACTAATTTCACAGTTTTGCAGCTATTACCGCATAGAACACCACCTCCAGAAGAAACCCCACTCCTGTTAGTTGTCACTGTCTGATCTCCCCTACCCCCATCCTCCCAGACAGCCATTAATCGACTTCCTGTCTCTCTAGATTTGTTCATTCTGGACATTTCACACAATTGGGAGTCATGTAGTATGTGATCCTTTGGGGCTGGCTCTTTTTTTTTTTTTTTTTTTTTTTTGTCTTTTTGCCTTTTCTAGGGCCGCACCTGTGGCATATGGAGGTTCCCAGGCTAGGGGTCTAATCGGAGCTGTAGATGCCAGCCTACGCCAGAGCCACAGCAACACGGGGTCCGAGCCGCGTCTGCAACCTACACCACAGCTCACGGCAACACCAGATCCTTAACCCACTGAGCAAGGCCAAGGATCGAACCCTCAACTTCATGGTTCCTAGTCGGATTCGTTAACCACTGTGCCACGACAGGAACTCCTGTCGCTGGCTCTTTTTACTTAGCATAATGTTTTTAAGTTTTACCCATGTTGTAGCATATATTAGTACATCATTGTTGCATGTGTTATTCATTAGTGCTTTATTGTTATTACTGCCTTATTCATATAATGGATATTTATAATATTCCATTGTATGAATATACCAAATTTATTCATTCATCAGTTGATGGACATTTGGGTTGTTTCTCCCTTTTTACTATTTTGAACAATACTGTTATGAACATTTATGTATAAATTTTTTTTTATTGTGGTGAAGTATGTATAACGTAATATTTGTCATTTTGACCATTTTTAAGTATATAGTTCTGTGGCTTTAAATATATTCACATTGTGCAATCATAACTACCAGCTATTTCCAGAAATTTTTCAACTTCTTCAACTAAAATTTTGTGTCCATTAAACACTAATTTTTCATTCTCCCATCTCCCAGCCCCTAGAAACCACCATTTTACTTTGAGTTTCTGTATATTTCTCTCTAGGAACTTTATTTATGAGAACCATACAATATTTGTCCTTTTGTGATTGGCGTATTTCACTTAGCATAATGACATTGTAGTATGTCCTTTTTTTTTTTGGCTGCCGTGTGGCACATGGGGTTCCATTGGAGCTGCAGATCAGATCCGAGCTGCAGCTGCAGCCAGAACTGCAGCTGTGGCAATGCCAGATCCTTAACCCACTGTGCCAGGAGATTGAACCTGTGTCCCAGCGCTCCCAAGACGCCACTGATCCGGTTGTGCCACAACTCCTGTAGCACGTCCTTTTTAGGCTGGTAATATTCCATTGATTGTGTATATCACATTTTACTTACCCATTAATCTGTAGATGGACACACGTTGCTTCCACTTTTTGGTTTTTGGGAATAATGCTGCAGTGAATATGGATGTGCAGGGTATCCAAGACACTGCTTTCATTTCTTTTGTGTGTATACACAGAAGTAGAATTGCTTGATTATGTTTTTAATTTTTTGGGGAACCCTGAAGTGTTTTCCAAAGATGATGCACCATTTCACAATTCTGCCAGTAATGCTCAAGGTTTCTAATTCCTCTAGGTCTTCACTAATACTTGTTATTTTCTTTTTTTTTTTTTTTAAAGGATTAACCATCCTAATGAGTGTGAGGTGTTGTCTCATGGTTTTGATTTGCATTTTCTTTTTTTTTTTTTTTTTTTTTTGTGTGTTTTTGTCTTTTTTTTTTTGTTGTTGTTGTTGTTGTTGCTATTCCTTGGGCCGCTCCCGCGGCATATGGAGGTTCCCAGGCTAGGGGTTGAATCGGAGCTGTAGCCACTGGCCTACGCCAGAAGCACAGCAACGCAGGATCCGAGCCACGTCTGCGACCTACACCACAGCTCACGGCAATGCCGGATCGTTAACCCACTGAGCAAGGGCAGGGACCGAACCCGCAACCTCATGGTTCCTAGTCGGATTCGTTAACCACTGCGCCACGACGGGAACTCCGCATTTTCTTAATGATTAGTGATGTTAAGCGTTTTTTCTTATGTTTGTTGGCCATTTGTATGTCTTCCCTGGAGAAATATCTATTCAAATTATTTGCCCATTTTTTAATTGGGTTAGTCTGTTTTTGTTGAATTGTAAGAGTTCTTTATGTATTCTGGATATCAATTCTTTATCAAATATGTGACTTGCAAATCTTATCTCCCATTCTATGATAGTGTCCTTTGATGCACAAAAGAGTTTAATTTTGATGATGTCCAGTTTGTTTTTTCATTTGTTGCCTGTGCTTTTGGTGTAAGATCCAGTGAATTATTGCCAAATCTAATGTGAAGTTTTGCCCCATTTTATTCTAGGAATTTTATAGTTTTAACTTGTCTACTGAGGTCTTTAATCCATTTTGAGTTCTTTTAGTATATGGTGTAACTTCATTTTATACATTTTTACGTGAATATACGTTTTAATTTCTTTTGAAGTCCGGGTTGTATGGTAACTATGTTTAACCTTTTGAGGAATTGCCAGACTTTTCCAAAGTGGCTGTACAATTTTACATTCCCACCAGCAGTGAATGAGGGTTCCAGTTTCTCCATTGCCTTTTGCATCCGTACTATATTACCTCTGGCTTCACAGCCAAATTCTATTAAACATTTAGAGAAGAGCTAATACCTATCCTTCTGAAACTATTCCAAAAAATTGCAGAGGAAGGGATACTCCCAAACTCATTCTATGAGACCACCATCACCCTGATATCAAAACCAGACAAAAATGCCACAAAAAAAGAAAACTACAGGCCAATTTCACTGATGAACATAGATGAATAAATCCTCAACAAAATACTAGCCAGCCGAATCCAACAATACATTAAAAGGATTGTACATCATGATCAAGTGGGATTTATCCTAGGGATGCAGGGTTTCTTCAATATCCACAAATCAATCAATGTGATACACCACATTAACAAACTGAAGAATAAAAACCATATGATCCCCTCAATAGACACATAAAAAGCCTTTGACAAAATGCAACACCCATTTCTGATTTAAAAACCCTTCAGAAAGTGGGCATAGAGGGAACCTACCTCAACATAATAAAGGCCATGTATGACAAACCCACAGCGAACATCATTCTCAATGGTGAAAAGCTGAAAGAATTCCCGCTGAGATCAGGAACAAGACAAGGATGTCTGCTCTCTCCACGACTCTTCAACATAGTTTTGGAAGTCCTAGCCACAGCAATCAGAGAAGTAAAAGAAATAAAAGGAATCCAAATTGGAAACGAAGAAGTAAAACTATTACTATTTGCAGATGACATGATACTATACCTAGAGAATCCTAAAGACTCGACCAGAAAACTGTTAGAGCTCATCCGTGAATTTGGCAAAGTCGCAAGATACAAAATTAATACACAGAAATTGATGGCCTTTCTATATACTAACAATGAAAGATCAGAAAGAGAAGTTAGGGGAGCAATCCCGCTTACCATTGCATCCAAAAGAATAAAATACCTAGGAGTAAACCTACCTAAAGATGCCTTCTGACTGGCTTATTTCAGCAGTTTCCTTAGCTGGCCTTTTTGGTTATAATCTCACAACTCTGCCTTTTTGCTGCCCCTTTCATTAGTCCGTAATAATGTTTGTTGTGTCATAAAAGTTTAGAGCTGAATGGAACTGTAGAGAATCATGGAAGTCAGACCATTCATTTATAGTTGATTAAAAACAGTGAAGTTAAGAGATTTTCTGCGCATAGCCGACCATTAGCGAAGGGCTGTCAAAGGTCCTGCTTTGCGTCTCCTAGTGGCAGGGAGTGTGGTGAGAAGCAGACTGACCGTTTAAGTCCTCTGGCCTTGAGCTGGTGAATGATCTGGGAGGCCCTGGGACAGGCCGAGGGCTGTGTCTTGTAGAGCTTGGGAGCCCTCACTGCAGCTATCTCCTGGCTGGGCCCAGATTCCACCTCTGTGACCTAATGGTGGCAGCAGCCTCCCTGGGTTGCTATCCATAGGGCTGGCTGCCATTGGTGCGACCTGAGAAGCATGAGAGCCAACTTGCTCTCTCAGTGACGACAGCTGGGCAGAGACCTAGGCCCACCTTTTAACCAGGGCCTAGATCTTAGAGAGTGAAAGTCAATTCTTAGAACCATGAACAAGTAAGATGAGGGGTAATGATGTCACTTTGCTTATGGGATTTGTTAAGTATTAAAAGCCACAAGGAGACATGGAGGCAGAATTTACACCTTTAGATAAAAAGTTGAAGAACAGAGAATAACCTTTTTTTTTTTTTTTTTTTTTTTTTTTTTTTTGTCTTTTCTAGGGCTGCACCTGTGGCATGTGGAGGTTCCCAGGCTAGGGGTCTAATCAGAGCTGTAGCCACCGGCCTACGCCAGAGCCACAGCAATGTGGGATCCGAGCTGTGTCTGCAGCCTACACCACAGCTCACGGCAACGCCAGATGCTTAACCCACCGAGCAAGGCCAGGGGTCGAACCTGCAACCTTGTGGTTCCTAGTTGGATTCACTAACCACGGTGCCATGATGGGAATTCCCAGAGAATAACATTAAAAAAAATTTTTTTTTCAAAATTTTCAATTTATTTTTTTCTTTTTCTTTTTTGGCTGCCCTGCAGCTCATGGAGTTCCTGGGCCAGGGATCAGACCTGAGCCACAATTGCATCCTATGCCAAAGCTGTAGCAATGCCATATCCTTTAACCCACTGCGCTGGGCCAGGAATGAACCCTGTGTCCTGGTGCTGCAGAGACACTACCAATCCCATTGAGCTGCAGTGGGAACTCGTAACATTTGTTTTGATGGAGGTTTACAAGAATATTGTGACCTGACCAGTGAGTCTCCCAAAGTTATCTATGTGGACAGCTGCAAGAACGAAGGCTCTAACACCAAGTTTACAACAACTAACCATGCTATAATAGGGCTTTGCTGAAAGCCTTTGAGGAGTTAAGTTTTTAAGGCATGAGCCACCTGTCCCCTTACCCTGCAGTAAACCTTTCTCTGCTCCAAACTCTGACATTTTGGTATTGTTTGGCCTCACTGTGTGTCGGGTACACGGACTTGTATTCTGTAACAATTTGACAAAGTTGTTATTAGACACCCCCCTTTGTGTCTAGGTTTCACTTTATTAAATTGTGTTTCCCATTTCTTTGTCAAACTCTACCTGATTGTGTTAACTAGGTCTCCTCACTATGCTTTCCCCCAAAGTACAGTCTAAAAGCAGGGAGTCGTGTTTAGGTAATGGCAGATGATCCTAGGGAACAAGAGCAAGGGACCAGAGTGAATGAAATAAAAGAAGAAAAGGCAATACCAGAGTGTGTTTTTGAGTTACTCAGTGCTGTGGCAATTAAGGTTCAATCCCAATGGGAACTTCTGAGGATCTGGATGCTTCTCAAATTGCCTGTTCAGCGGTGGACAGGAGTAAACTGTATCATCTGTTCTTGTTCTCCTTCAGTTGATGGTTGCCTCAGTCAGGGGTAAATTCTTTCTTCCTACCCACCCCCCCACCATAGGACTGCACACAAGAGTCTGCCTAAGGAGTTCCCACTGGTGTCTCACTTCATGGCTTTAAAGAGCTTCTAGGACAGAAGGCAAATGAATTATAGTTATTATTGTGGGGGAAGTAAGCCAAAAACTGCTTGAAAATATTAGCCTTGGCTTATGACTAGTGTGGTAGGCAGAATAACAGTCTCCCAAGGTATCTACATCCTAACCTTCTAAACTTGTGAATCTGTTACCTTGCTTGGAAGAAGGAACTCGAAATGGATTGATTTTTCTGGATTATCTTGGTGAGCCCATTATAATCACAAGGAGACTTATAAGAGGGAGGTGGGAATGTCAGTTTTAGAAAGAGATGTGACAATGGAAACACAAATCATGATGATCTGGCTAAAAGCCAGGGAATGCGGGCAGCTTCCAGAAGCTGTAATGGACAAGGAGTGAATTTTCCCCTAGAACCTCCTGAGGGAATGCAGGCTTTGGTTTAGCTCTGTAAAACCTGTTTTGGACTTATCTTCAGAACTTTAAGATAACAAGTTTGTATAGTTTTAAGCCACTAAATTTGTGGCGGTTTGTTACACAGCATTAGGAAACTGATATAGCCAGAATCAAAGGAGAGTTGGATAGCATGAAGACAAGTATAAGAGATTTCTGATAGAATCTGCATCTTGCTGCCAGCCTCTCCTTTGATTCTAGCTATTTAAGGTTTTTGCTTTGTAGCAAATTATCACAAATGTACCTCTTTCTCTTCTCAGATGTTTGGACCCTGCATTGGTTCTAATCCTTCACCCAGTCACTGCAGTCTCTTCAACAGAAATTTTAAAAGGATTGGTGGTGCAAGCTGGTACTACCTGCTTTTGCACCTGCTCTTAAGGAAGGGTTTAATATTCATTATTTTTCTCTTTCACCTCCCATTCTAGGCTTCCCAGCAGTTCACCTTCTCTAGGTTGCCTATGACCTCTAAACTTTCATCCCTGAGGGACTTGTGCCCTTAGTTGCCTCGCCCTTTTTGGACCATGGTTGCTGCAACTCTCTGTTTCCTTTATTAGTACCAAACATAGAAAACCTCCTGAGTGTCAGACAGACTGCTCCCTCCCTACACTGTGTATGTACAACAACTCCTAATGAGAACTAGTAATCATTGCTAGTATATTTATTTATTTTTTCTACTAGCCTTATCAGCATGAGGAGCCCAAAGTGCCCAGGTGGTGGTTGTAGCTTTTTTCAAAAAAACACTCATTTATTTAATTACGTTTCATTTAGTACAATTACATTTGCATTAGTCACATTCCAACCAACACAATTGTGGTAAGTGTTGTATAGGAAACTTTCAGGACTCCTAGAGCACGTAAAGGGAGAGAAAGACTAATTTAGGCCTAACAGTTGGCTGGGGAAGGTTTCTCTGAGGGAATTCCACTTAATTAGAGACTGGATGGATAAGTTGAAATTAAGCAGATAAAGAAGTGGGGAAGAACATTCCAACAGAGAACACATGTGCAAAGCCCCTGCATCAAGGGGGTGCTTGATGCCTCCCTGCTCTGGAACCCTCTATTCCATTGACTTACATGGTTGTAGCTTTTAGGTTTAGTAAAACCCTTATTGTATCTGCTGGTAGAGCATTAACTTTCAGGACCTCTAATATAGGAGAGGTTTTAAACTGTGGGCATAGGAAACCCAGATTCCATAGCTGAGTTACTGGGGTTGATGGTGAAAAAAGTCAGTCCAGATTTTACCTTTTGGTTTCTGAACTCATGCATCCTAGATAATATCTGGGATATAACACCAGAGTTATTGGCTCAGTGCATATATTGCATTCCTGGAAGACCAACAGAGTGAGTGACTGTTGAGCTCAGCCTTTAAAATGCCATTCCATCATTCTCTTAGGCTGGCAGTTTCCTGGTGATGTGATGTGTGTTAGGACCAGTGGAGGCCATGGTCAAATGCTTATTGTTATTTCTCCTTCACCATTAAATTGGTCCTTTGAGATAATGTTAATAAGGTGGATCTGATTTTGGTAAAGCAACTTTTTTTTTTTTTTTTTTTTTTGGTCTTTTGTCTTTTTAGGCCTGTGCCCTTGGCGTTTGGCGGTTCCCAGGCTAGGGGTCAAATCAGAGCTACAGCTGCCGGCCTACACCACAGCCATAGCAAAGTGGGCTCTGAGCTGTGTGTGTGACCTACACCACAGCTCACAGCAACGCCAGATCCTTAACCCACTGAGTAAGGCCAAGGATCAAACCTACAACCTCATTGTTCCTAGTCAGATTCGTTAATCACTGAGCCATGACAGAAACTCCAAGCAAACATTTTGAAGCCACTGGGTGGTGGTACTGGGCAGAGGTACTATAAATGTTGAGGGGCACTTGGGGCAGGGAAGGCAATCCCATTTTTAGAGTGAAGTGTAAATTCTGCTCCCTCCCAGAATGTAAGGATCCCAACTCCACCTGTTGTGCCACCTGTTAAGCTCTATGTCTGATAAATTGCTGTTTGTATTCTGCAGTGACCATAATCTTGTTAGAATTTTGTCTTAGGCTTTTTTAGAACATTTTAAAAGTAAGTCAGTATTTTTAATAATGGGGATCTGATGAACAGAAGTTCTAAATTTAATGTGGTCAACTATATGATTCCATTTATGAGGAATTCAAGAAAAGGCAAACTATAGGGACAGAAAGCCCATTAGTTAAAGGAATGACTGTTAAGGGGCACGTGGTTGGGGTGATGAAAATATTTTAGATCTTGATTGTGATGCTTGGTTATGCAATTTTATAAATTTGTCAAGATTCATTAAATTCTACACTTGAAATCAGTGAGCTTTTTATGTGAATTCTCAGAACTGATTTTAAGGAAAGCAGAGGATTTAATGTACTCATTTGTCAATCTTTTCCATATTTATTATTTTTTTCTTTTATAGGTTGTGCTTTTCGATTCTTAAGTTTGAGAAACTTCTCTGGGATTTTTTTTTTTCCTGACTTTCCATTTTGTTAATTCTGCTCTTTATTTCCTTTAGTGTCTTGAAATGTACCCAGGATTTGATGTAATCAGGTAGAACCACACAGACTTGGAAATGACTGTCATGAAGGAAGAAGTTCATTAGAAACAGGAGTGACACCATGCCAGGCAAAGAGAGCAAGGGGAAAGTATGGACCAGAGCCTTTGTTGTGGTTTCTGTGCAAAGGAGTGGGTGAGGCAGGGTAGGCAAATGTGAGTGAGTTTGGGATTGGATAGTGTGAGTAATTTATTAATTTATAGCTCTGGGTGATAGGGGGTGGTCTTTAGTTGTCTCAAATAGTGGCCCTGAGGTAATTTAGGGCAGGGAGAATATTGGCTTGGTATGCGAGAATTTTTTTGGAAATGGTTGGGGATATGGGCGATTTGTTGATTGTACATCAAGGATGTGCTGTTAGGCTTATTATTTGCTATCTCTGGGGATTAGGTAATCCTGGGAGGACAGTCCTTCCCTGGGTCTGAAGGGCCCTGCCACGTCAGAGCATTATAAAATATAGAAAATTTAAAAACACGAGTAATATGCTTTCTTGAAGTTTATTCTCTTTTTCCCAGTCTTTTGATGGAAAATACATTAGTTAAGCATATTTAGTCTTATATTTTTGTTACAAACTCATTAAAGCTATAAGCTGAGTTCCGCATTTTGATAGCATAATGCTTTTTTTGTTGCTTGGATCCTATTTTATCATTTCTATTATTATTTTACATTTTTTTGTCTAGGAGCCTGTTCTTAAGTTTCCAAACATTTAAAAGCTGTTTCATTGGTGGTTTCAACATTATATTGTGGTCAAAGAAGGTGGTCTTTGATATAAGTTCTTTGAAATTTTTTTGTGTCTTCCTTTGTGACTCTTTAGTACAAGATCAGTTTTTAAAATGTTTCATGTGTACTTGAAAATAATTACATCCTTATTTTTTTTGTTTAGTAACGGGCTCTCTATAGATACATAATAATAGATTAAATTTATTATTTTTGTGGATCAGGTATTCTAAACCTTACTTATTTCTGATTTATCTTTTTTCTTTTTTAAATGGCTGCACCTGTGGCATATAGACATTCCCAGGCCAAGGGTCAAATCAGAGCTGCACCAGAGGCCTATGCCACAGCCACCAGATCCGAGCTACATCTGTGACCTACGTTGTACCTTGTAGCAACTCCAGATCCCTAACCCCCTGAGGGAGGCCAGGGATCCACCCTGCATCCTCTCAGAGATAACATCAGGTCCTTAATCTACTGATCTGCAATAGGAACTCCTGATTTATCAGTTTTTAATATAAGTAAATTAGAGGTTCATGCAGTAGTTGAAGATTGATTTTTTTCTTATAATTAGTTTTGCCTTATTTATAATAAGAGTGAGGTGTGTATAAAGTTTTGATATATTTTCTTAGTTTATTTATACTTTTATTACTGTATTCCGTACCTCTACATACCTATTAATGTTGCCATGATATTGTTTTGTCTGATAGTAAGATTGCTATATCATCTTTTTTGTGTTGGTGTTTGCCAAAATATTTTTTCATTTATTTTTAGTCTTTCCTATAAGCAGCTTTAGTTGAATTTTGTATTTTATTTTATATCAAATCTGATAAGCTTTTATAAATGAGCTAAACTCTTTTACTTCTAGTTTATGACATAAGTAGACTTATTTTTTTCTTGTTTAACACACTTTTTTTTTCTTTCTTTTCTTTCTTTTTTAATGGCTGCACCTCTGGCATATGGGAGTTCCCAGGCCAGGGATCGAATCTGAGCCACAGCTGCAACCTCTGCCGCTACAGCGGTGGCAACATCGGATTCTTTTTTTTTATTATTTATTTATTTATTTTTTTATTTTCCCACTGTACAGCAAGGGGGTCAGGTTATCCTTACATGTATACATTACAATTGCATTTTTCCCCCACCCTTTCTTCTGTTGCAACATGAGTATCTAGACATAGTTCTCAATGCTATTCAGCAGGATCTCCTTGTAAATCTATTCTAAGTTGTGTCTGATAAGCCCAAGCTCCTATTCAGCAGGATCTCCTTGTAAATCTATTCTAAGTTGTGTCTGATAAGCCCAAGCTCCCGATCCCTCCCACTCCCTCCCTCTCCCATCAGGCAGCCACAAGTCTTTTCTCCAAGTCCATGATTTTCTTTTCTGAGGAGATGTTCATTTGTGCTGGATATTAGATTCCAGTTATAAGTGATATCATATGGTATTTGTCTTTGTCTTTCTGGCTCATTTCACTCAGTATGAGATTCTCTAGTTCCATCCATGTTGCTGCAAATGGCATGATGTCATCCTTTTTTATGGCTGAGTAGTATTCCATTGTGTATATATACCACATCTTCCGAATCCAATCATCTGTTGATGGACATTTGGGTGCAACATCGGATTCTTAACCCACTGTACCGAGCTGGGATAGAACCCGTGCTGCCACATAGCACCAGGTCCTTAACCTGCTGTGCTACAGGGGGAGCTCCTTTTCTGTCTTTTGATGAATTGATAATTGAATACTGCCATCACTCAGTTTGTAACACAGTGGGAATGTAAAATCTTACCTATTGACCTCATTGTTATAGGTAACATATCCTTATGTGGCATCAGCCTCAGGCACCAGATCCTTGCATGCCTCATATGCTAGAAACTGGTGATACAGTGATAAATATTGTTTCTACCTTAGAGTACTGGTATTCCTGAAGGTAGAGTCGGAAGCTTTTACTTTTCAAAAACACTGAAACAACAACAACAAAAAAAAAAAAAAAAAAGAAGAAGAAAAAGAAAGAAATAGTTGATGATAAATATGATTTTCAGGGAGTTCCCATCCTGGCTCAGTGGTTAATGAACCTAACTAGTATCAATGAGGATGCAGGTTCGATCCCTGGCTTTGCTCAGTGGGTTCAGGATCGGGCTCTGCCGTGAGCTGTGGTATAGGTTGCAGATGTTGCTTGGATTCCACGTTGCTGTGCCTGTGGTATAGGCTGGCTGCTACAGCTCCGATTCAACCTCTAGCCTGGGAACTTCCATATGCTGTGGGTATGGCCCTAAAAAGACCAAAAAAAAAAAAAAAAAAAAGATTCCTTAAAAAAAAAAATAGCATTTTCAGGGAGAAAAAGCATGTCTTTTTTCCTTCCTTCCTCCCTCTCTCCCTCCTCCCTTTATTCCTCCCTTATTTTAATGGCTGCACCTGAGGCACATGGATGATCCCAGGCCAGGGATTGAATTTGAGCTGCAGCTGTGGCAATGCCAGATTCTTTAACCCACTATGCCAGGCTGGGGATTGAACCTGCATCTCCCCTACAAGCAGATTCTTAACCCACACTTCCTCAGTGGGAACTCCTGCATGTGTTTCTTTATGGTCGTCTTTTTATTAAAAGGTATAATATATATCCTCTACAACCTTTTGGTTTTGTCATATTAACATTTCTTTACAATATCTGTTAGAACCCATGTAGTTTTAATTGTTTGAACTAACAAATTTTTAAACTAATTTTAAACAAATATTAGAGTGGTTAATACATGCCTGCTCTATAGAAGCAATGACAAAAAAAAAAAAAAAGAAAGAAAGAAAAGAAAAAGAAGCAATGACAGACAAAAATAGAAAGAATTTTAAAAGTTAAAGCCTTTTCTTCCAACTTTGGCCATGAGGAAATTCCTGGGCCAGATATTGAACCCTTGCCACAGAAATAACCCTCACCACAGCAGTGATGCCACATTCTTAAGTTGCTAGGCCACCAGGGAACTCCAGATAAAAGCATTGTTATTAAATAAGTTTATCTGTGGAAGTAGTGAACTAGAAGTACAGCTTGTAAAGTGGGATTGAAGCCTTAGCTATGCCACAGTATGAAAATAGTTGAGGTGATCCTGAATTCATATCCCTGTAAGATCATAGAGGCTGAAGGAATCACACATGATACTAATTTTAAACAAATATTAGAGTGGAGACCAGAGTTAAGGACATTGCATAAGACCAGAGATAGGGGTAGGTTGCTCTACTTGTTATAGGAGATAAGCTGCAACTGACTACTGCTTGAGATTAAGACTTATATGGTCACATCTAACTCCAAAGGAGGCTTGAAATGTAGTTTTTATTGTGGTTCCCATGTGCTGAGCTAAATTGGGGAGTTCTGTTACTTAGGAAGAAGACAACAAATAAACAGGTAGACAACTAATGGTTTCTGCCATATGGAGGTATGAAAATTATACAAACTGTACAAGAGAATTTCAGATTCAGTGGGATATGTATTTAGAGAAGAGAAGTTAGGTAGATGCATAGTGAAGGGGTTGACTAATAACTCAGATGTCTGGGGAAATGGTGCAAAGAAACAACATGAATGAGATCATAAAGGATATTTAGGACTGAAACATGGTGTCAAGGTAGCTTAGATTATGATGTTGATTCTGTAAATTTAATTATCACACACATGCTATTCTCTTAAGGCGTCATGGTTACAAGATGTAATGAGACTTTGTCTAAGAACTTGATGTTTAGGGAAACATTATTTAAGCAGCCTGTTTCAATGACAGGATGTTGAGTGTCTTAATAAAATAAATAAAAGGTGATGTAAGAGCACAGTGGAGAGGCACCTAAATTTGCCTTTTCTTATGGGCTTCCTAGAGAAGTGACTCAGATTTAGGTTCCAAAGAAGAAACACAGAGATAAACATCCTTAAAGGATCTCAAATTTAGGGAGCAGAAGATGGATCTTTTTCTTTCTTTTGACTGTGCCTGCAGCATGAGGAAGTTCCCGAGCCTGAATCGAACCTAAGCCACAGCAGTGACAATGGAGTTAAGGAACTACTAGGCTTCCAGGCAAATTCCAGAACATAGATCTTTATGTATGGGTAGAGCCCAGGTGGAGTATACAGAAAGATACGACTGTGTGAAGGTATGGGCTAGGAGGAACCATTGAAAGGTTTTGAGTAGGGGAATTAAAAATCTCAGATTACTCTGGCTGTAGTGTGGGAACTAGGTTGTTTAGAATTTAGTAATTAAACAGAAAACATGATATTATTTAGGAAAGACTTTTTGTTAAAGGAAAAACTCTTTTTTTTTTTTTTTTTTTTTTTGCTATTTCTTGGTCCGCTCCCGCGGCATATGGAGGTTCCCAGGCTAGGGGTCCAATCGGAGCTGTACCCACCAGCCTATGCCAGAGCCACAGCAACATGGGATCCGAGCCGTGTCTGCGACCTACACCACAGCTCACGGCAACGCCGGATCGTCAACCCACTGAGCAAGGGCAGGGACCGAACCCGCAACCTCATGGTTCCTAGTCGGATTCGTTAACCACTGCGCCACGAAGGGAACTCCCAAAGGAAAAACTCTTAAAACACTTTACTGAATTTTATTTGTATTGCCGTGAGATAAGAACAGTGATATATGTATTTTTAACCTTATTGTAACATGTTCCCCTGTATATCATATCATCAGTTGGTTTATTTTAAAAGTTATGTAATTCACATACTAACCATTGTTTTATTTTTGCGCAAATTTAAACAGGGTTTTGACACTTGAAGTGGATTTAAGTGTAAAGAATTAAAGTATCTAACAAAAAACAAAAAGGGAAACATGACGTTTTAAATGTATATAACTTTTTTAATCTTTTTATTGTGGCAAAATACATATAACATTTACCATCCTAAACTCCTCTCCCCCAGTTTTATTGAGATATAATTGACATCTAGCACTGTATAAGTTTAAGGTGTACAACATAAAGATTTGACTTACATGCATCACGAAATGATTACCACAGTAGGCTTAGTGAACAGCCATTATCTCATATAGATATAACTTTAAAAGAGTTTTTTTCTTGTGATGAGAACTTAAGATTTACTCTCTTAACTTTATATATCACATAGAGTTGTGTTAATTATCTTTATCATGCTGTCCATTACCTCCCTAGTAATAAAGATGAAATAATTATAACTGGAAGTATGTACCTTTTGACTGTCTTCATCCAATTCCACCTCCCCGACCCCTCTGGCAGCCACAAATTTGATCTCTTTTTCTATGAATTTGTTATTTGTTTTTGAAGTATAATTGACCTACAACAACCCTATGTTCCTGTTATTCAACATAGTAATTTCATATTTCTATACATTTCAAAATGATCATGATAAATCTAATTGTCATCTGTCACTATATAAAGATATTACATAATTATTGACTATATTCCCCACACTGTATATTTCATACCTCTGACTCATTTTGCTTTGTAGCTGAGTTTGTTCCTCTTAATTTCCCTTACCTAATTCTTTTCTCCCCCAATCCCCTCCCATCTGATAACCACCTGTTTACTTTCTGTGTCCGTGACTGTTTCTGGTTGGTTATGTTTATTCATTTTTTTTTCAGAGTCCGCATATAAGTGAAATCATACAGTATTTCTTTCTCTCTCTGACTTACTTCACTTAGTATAGTACCCTCTCGGTCCATCTACATTATTGCAAATGGCAGGATTTTGTTCTTCTGTATGGCTAAGTAATACTCCATTTTGTGTGTGTGCATGTATGTGTGTGTGCACGCATGTGTGTGTACACATACGTATATACCACATCTTCTTTATCTGTTTATCTATTGATGGGCCCTTAGTTTGCTTCTATATCTTAGCTACTATAAATAATGCTGCAATTAACATAGAGATGCTTATATCTTTTTGAATTAGTATTTTGGTTTTCTTCGGGTAAATGCTCAGGCGTGGAAATGCTGGATCATATGGTAGTTCTATTTGTAAGTTTTTGAGGAATTGCCATACTGGCTATATCAATTTACATTCCTACCAATGGTGCGTGAGGGTTTCCTTTTCTCCACATCCTCACCAGTATTTATTGTTGTCTTTTTGGTAATAGGTGTGACCTCTGAATAATGTCCTGCATCTATTTTTTGAATAAAAATTACATATGGAGGGCATGATGGAGAAGTAGAATTAAGTGGAAGCAATTATGTGAAAGATGCTCAAATATTACGATTAATTGCATGTTAAATATGTTTGGCATTTGAGGTGCCCACAGGTTTGGTATATGTCAGGAGAATATGGTTGTGAAAAGTAATGATGCAGTCTAAACCTTATTTATACTGTACATCATGGGAAAATGATAGTTCCACTCTGTCCCCTCTGATGTCCATTTTCTTTTGGAAATATGTACAACTTGGAGCGACATTTTTAAGGTAATTAGAGTATACTAATGGGTAAGCAGTGGAATAGTGAGGGGTTAATACAATGAAAAAAATACAAAACATACAAATCTGGTTTTCTTTAGTCAAAAATATTTAAATTACAAACTTTGACCATAGTTTTGGTGCTCAGAAAAGACTTTTTGATATTATCTGATTCAGTTCTCTTATTTTACAGATAAGAAAATGAAGTGGAGGTTGATAGGACATTCCCTGAGTCATAGCTAATGACAGAACTGTGTCTAGAACCCAGATATGTGGTTAGAAAGGAAATTGAATGTAACATAAGCATGTTTTTATTCATGGGGCAGTGAAGCAGGACTAGGACTAGGGTGAAGCAAGCAATCAAGGTGCCTAGGTTACAGAATTGAAGGAGATAACTCATTCTTAGGTGCAGACCTTTAGGTGCATAACATTATTAACATAATATATGAGCCCTAAAAATGTCAAATAGGGCTAAGAGATACCTTTAGTCCTACAGATTAGGGATAGCCTGAGGAACCTAGATGGGGTGATGGTAGAAGAGAATTATCCCATAAGACCTAGCCCTCTGTGTGCAGTAATCTAACAGCTTGCAAGCATCAGTAGAGCATTGCTTCACTTTACGTGGGAACAAATGTGGGGTATTCTGTCTTTAGGCCTAGACTGTTTCCTCTTCTCCTTTTTCCCTTGAATTATTTCTCAGAGAGCGTAGATTTTCCTTTGTGCTTTTAAGATTTTGTTTATCTATACAATGATTTGGGGGTTCTCTCAAGCTTGGCTGCAGGGTTAGAGAATCTAGATGACCCTATCTATAATTTCCTCTGCCATATGGCCCACATATGCAAATATGGAGACAATTTAAAAATAATAGTAATAAAGAAATAGATAATCCAACTGTTTTACTGTCATCGCCTCTGGTCTCTAGTTTCTGATTCCCATTTTGTTTTTGAGCATAGTTACCTAACTCTGTTCTCCTTAGGAAAAGGACATGTTTCTTTATGAAAGTCCTTTTCCCCAGCACATAGTGGTTAGAGGTAATCAGGCTGACTAAAACCCCTACTTCTGTGTCTTAGCAAGACAATTTATATATCCCAGAACCTCCAGGATCACATGTGGAGTAGAAAAGCTCTCCTCCAAATATTAGTAGTTCCCATTTTGGGGTTATCCTGTGTGAGGAGAATAAAACCAGAATGTATATATAGCCTCTGTCTTAGAACTGGTAGGTATGATATTGCTTCTCTGGACCTCTTCTGTTTTGTTTGTTTGTTTGTTTTGTTACAACTGCAGTGTGCAAAAGTTCCCAAGCCACAGCAGTGGTAACACCAAATCCTTAACCCCAAGGCCACCAGGGAAATCCCATTCTGTTGTATACCTGATACTGAGATAGCCTTCTTAACGACTGTTATATCTTGTGTTCTTTAGGTTTTTGGAATTCAAAGCAGGCTGTATGTTTTTATGTTACATTTTAAAATAGGTGTAGTCTGGTAACTAAGAGTTTATAAAATGAAAAGATGGTAGTTGTACTAGTCCAGTCAGAGGTAGCTAAATATGTAAACAGTAGGAACACATTGGACCTAGTATACAGATGCAGTTGGCATAGTTTGATGCTAATTAGGAGCAGAATATGTCAGCATCACAGGCAAAACGGTATTAACAAGAAATAGAACTTCTCCCACTAGCCGGTAAGCTCTTCCAGGATGGCTTTAGCTTTGTAATCTGGTTTGCTTATACTGTGCCTGGCAAGTTAGTAGGACCTTGAAAAAAAAAACTAGTAAACATGTTTACAAGCAAAAGCTTGATAAAATCAGTGATTTGGTTGTTTATAAGCTCTACGTAGTTTTCAGTGTTAGGTTTTATTAAACCCCATTCCGAAGTGTTTATACATATATAAACATACACACAAGCAGGGTTGTTAAATTTGGAAGTATCTGTACTTGCTAGAATTAGTATTTCTTTAATCCCTAATCTAGCTTTTTATATTCTTCATTTTTGTTCATTTTTCTTCCATCCAAAGTCTTCTTTCTTATGGTGGTCTTTTCTCCTTTAAATTTGATACTCTGTTTTGTTTTTTTTTTTTCCCAGTCAATTCTGGTGCCTATTATTTTACATATTGTATCTTATATATTGGCCCTATTAGTTTGTTTTTGTTTTAGCAGAAAGGTAATTTTTTGCTTATGAAATGAAAAATTCAGGGACATTCTAGATTGAGAAATGATTAGGTTCGTAGTGCTGAGGCCTACAACAAAAGTAACATTGTTTTGCTCCTCTTTCCTCCGCCTTGCCTCAAAAAGTAATCCGTTTTTAGCTATTTTTTCTTGTTTCACCCTGTACCATTAGAAACAGTTAGAAAAGCTGAAAGTGATTACTTCTTGAGTCAAAGGGGTGGGAAAAGTGGAAGGAGAACAAAGGACTGCAATTTCTTGAAATTCTAAGGAATTTTTAAGATTTTCATTTAAAATTTTCTTTGTTCAAATTTATAAGTAGACCTTCCTATACCCTCTAACAGTTCTATAAAACTTGTATTTGTGTAATTTTTAGTCATAGCTGTCAGATAATCTATCAGTTTCTCTTTTTCCTATAATCCTGCTCCAATTTGGACTATTTATTCTAGACCTGCTTCAGAGCTTGATTTGCTTTCTTTGGCATCCCGGAAATCTTTTTTGCCATTCTTCATTGGTTCCCCTGCTTCCTAGATCCATTGCCTTCTTTTTTCTTACTTTTCTCCTTTCTTTAGCTGTAACATGTTTTCCATTTGTTTCCTAAGTAAGGGTACATTGGAATTAAATAATTTGAGAATGTGTGTCTGAAAATTATTTTATTCTTCTGTCATACTTGGCTATGTATAGCCAGACTTATCACTTAATGGGTATAGAATTTAACTTTTGCAAAATGAAAGTTGTTCTGGAGATGAATGGTGGTAATGATTGCATAACACTGTGAAAGTACTTAATGGCATGGAACTGTATACTGAAAAATGTTTCAGATGATAAATTTTATGTTTATTGTATTGGTTTGCTAGGGCTGCCATGATGAAGTATCACAAACTGGGTGGCTTAAACAACAGAAATTTATTGTCTTTTTCCACTGTCTTCGTAATATTCTTCCCACTGAGTGTGACTTTGTACTAACCAGTGCCTAAGATAACCTTAGTCATTACTGGATTAGAACCTACTCTGATGACCTCATTTACCTCACTTATCTTGTTAAAGACCCCATCTCCAAATTTAGTTCCATCCCAAGGGTCTAGAGGTTAGGACTTCAGCATCTGAATTTGAGGGGTGGGGTGGGGGTTTGACCCATAAAAAGGATTTTACTACAGTTTAAAAAATACATATAAAAATATGATTACAGTCGGAGTTCCCATCATGGCACAGCAGAAACAAATCCGACTAGGAACCGTGAGGTTGTGGGTTCACTCCCTGGCCTTGCTCAGTGGGTTAAGGATCTGGTGTTGCCATGAGCTGTGGTGTAGGTCACACACATGCTCAGAGCCCACTTTGCTGTGGCTGTGGTGTAGGCCGGCAGCTGTAGCTCCGATTCGACCCCTAGCATGGGAACAACCTCTACATGCCTCAGATGCGGCCCTAGAAAAAGACAAAAAGGCAAAAAGACAAAAAATATATATATACATATATGATTACAGTTAATTATTAACCCATTTGTTTTGTTGTCGTGAAGAACAATAAGGATTAGACCAGTTAATGTGTTTACACTTGTATTTATTATGACATTAAATTCATTATATTATGCTTTTGTCATAGATGGTGATTTATACCATAATTGTCTGCTTATAATTTGGCAGTATTAGGAGTTCCTGTCTTGGCTCAGCAGAAGTGAATCTCACTAGCATCCATGAGAATGCAGGGTCGATCCCTGACTGTGCTCAGTGAGTTAAGGATCTGACATTGCCGTGAGCTGTGGTGTAGGCCACAGATGTGGCTTGGATCCTGCATTACTGTGGCTGTGGCAGTGGCGTAGGCCGGCAGCTGTAACTCTGATTCGACTCCTAGCCTGGGAACCTCCATATGCCGAGAGTGTGGCCCTAAAAATACAAAAAAAAAGGTGGCAGTGTTAGCAAGATTATTATATTGCTTTTACTTTAGCAGTAGCGTATAATGGCTTCTTTATACAAAATGTAATATTCAGATTATAAAAGTCTAATCGTGAATCTTGGTATAGCTTATTGTAGTTCAGAGAGAGTTAATAAGTAAAATTTTTGATACTTGACAAAATCATATGGGAACAATGCCTTGTATATAAAAGGCATTAACTAAATAAATTGTTTAAGAAATAGAGTTATAGTCTTTTTTGAGAGCAGGATTTTTCTTGATATGCCTGTTGTTATTCTTAGGCTTAGCTCAGTGTCCTTCTACCTGTAATAACTACTCTATACATTTGTTGAATGAATCAGTGAATGAATTTTGATGTGCACAGGACTTTAGACCTTGTCATTATTTTGTGCTTGCTCATACTGGGAATGTTTTCAAGTAATATTTTCAAAAGTGAATAGAATAAGGTGGCATTTTATTTGACCTATTCTTTGAAAGAAAAGCGTTGATATTAAGTAGTCTTTATTTCAGACTAGCCTTTAAGTTTTTGTTTTCCCCATGGTGGATTCTTATCTATGTTGTCTTATTAGTAAGAATGTCTACCAATTAAAATTACTTGATAAGATAGTAGGTTTTAAAACATTGAATAGAACAAAATAATCTCATGAATTGCCTGTCTTTTTGCATTACTTATAGCATATTGAAGTTTGTAATTTGGGGATTTTCCCTCCTTCATTGTTTACTGAGAGATCTGCAGCTCAACCACACTTCCTGCGCTAGTCACTTGGGTATTGTCACTCTACTGATTTTTATCAGAAACAGGAAATTGTCAAGATATGTGTTAAAGTATAGCAGATTTGTATTAGCATGAGAGATTTCCCTTTAGAATTTTTTTCTGTTACTAGCTGGTTCTTTACTTTTTCTTCAGAATATAATAGCTGCCTTACCCCAAATGGTCATATTTATCATGATCTACATACATAGTAAACAGTGCGTTTCGTCATAGTTTACATATCATACACAATATGATAAAATGATGATTGTTAAAATGACTTAGTGACTTAGATACACCTAATGAGTTTGTAAGAGTAGATTTGGAGGAACATGACTTTAGGTGTTTGGCCTGATATTATTCCCATATTTAGATTAGCAATTCTTTAAAGGTTCCTAAAGTCGACATTTTAGGGAGTTTATAAGGCCAAAACTATTTTCATTACACTGGGATGTTCAGTTTCTTTTTCCACTCTGGAATTTCCAAAGACTGCATGAAATGTAGTGATATAAGGATCTTAATATTTGGAAGATCTGCAAAACTCAGTGCATATTTTATAATGATACAAAACCACATATGAGTACAAATAATTCCAATTAAAGTATAAAGCAGACCAGTGGATATTTTCTGCTGTATATTTATTTTCATTTACATACAGTAAGATCCACACTTTTTGAAGTGTGAATGAGCTTTGGCACATACTTAAGAGTTATGTAATCACTGTCACACCTTAAGTACAGAATAGTTTCTTTATTCTCAAGAAAAAAAAACTTCTTGCTTTGTAATCAGACTTCCTCCCTCATGTGAAAACCACTGATCTGTTCTCTTTCCCTGTAGTTTCACCTTTTGCAAAATGTCCTATATAGCCTTTTTGAGTCTGGCTCAGTGAGATTGCTGGGTCCTTTGGTAGGTTCTACCTAACTTTATAAGAAGCTGTGACACTGTTTTACAATAGCACCTTTACTATTTTGCATTCCCACAAGCAGTGTTTGTATTCAAGCTGCTCTGCAGCCTCCTTCACAACTAGTTCTGTCAGTTTATGTGTTTCCTTCCTTCTCTCTTCCTCTCTTTATTTTGCCCATTAAATTGTCTGCTTTCTTCACTCCCTCCTCCTTTCTTCACCTCCCTTCTCTTTTTAAGCTGTTTAATAGTTGTGTAGTGGTTTTTAATTTGCATTTCTGTAATGACCAATGATATTGAAGATCTTTTCATATGCTTATATGCCATCTATATGTCTTCTTTGGTGAAGTATCTGTTCAAATATTTTGTCTGTCTAAAATATTAGATATTTTAATATTAAATGTTAAATATTTATGTTTCTGCCCCATGGCTTTGCCAGGCACAGCCTGAGGCAGCTCCCTTGGGGCTGGAATCTGTACTAGTGGCTCTACTCACCCGGTCCTCATTGCTTTGGGCTCATAGTCTTTGGCCTGTCTAAAGCCCGTGATAGCCTCCTCTTTGGAAACAGGAGAGTCAGCCTTCATGACTTTGGAATTACCTTTGGGGTTCTTCTTCTCTTGTCCTAAAGAATATCTCGAGTTCCCAACTGTATAGCTCTATGGTCCCATCCTGTAAAGTCTAATACAGCTGACAGTCTTCCTTCATTCCTTCCAGTTCAGATTGGCTATTTTCTGCTGGGGTGGCTAAGTCTGATGTTCATACCCATGCTAACCTCTTGACCAAAGTGTCCCTTGGCCACAGCCTTAGAGTTCTTTTCTGAATATAGTGCTTTGTTATTTTTTATAATATGTATGAGAATTTCCCAACTTTAAATTTCTGTTTCCTTTTTGATTAACAATTCCAGCTTTATTTCTCTTCTTGCATTGTACAATGAGCAGTCCAGAGAAGGCAGACTGCACCTTCTGCACTTTGTTTAGAAATATATTCAGCCAAATAGTCCAACTTAATCCTGAAAAATTCTGCCTTCCACTCAACACTGAGACATGAACAGTTCAGCCAAGCTCTTTGTCATTTTATAACAAAAGTTGTCTTTCTTCTGTTTTCTTTTTCCTTTTTTTTCTTTTTCTTTTTTTTTAATGGCTGCAGCTGCAGCATGTGGAAGTTCTGGAGCCAGGGATTGAATCTGAGCTGCAGCTGCTACCTGTGCCATAGCTGCAGCAATGCCAGATCCTTAAATCCAGTGTGCTGGCCTGAAGATTGAACCTTAGCCTCCTGAGTTGCTGAAATTACATTTTTATTAAAAAAAAATTTTTTTTTTTTGTATTTTTTTAGAGCTGCACCTGCAGCATATGGAAATTCCCAAGCTAGGGGTTGAATCAGAGCTGCCAGACTACACCACAGCCATAACAATGCGGATCCAGGCCGCATCTGTGACCTACACCACAGCTCACAGCAACGCTGGATCCTTAACTCACTGAGCAGAGGCAGGGATTGAACCTGCATACACATGGATACTAGTCATATTCGTTACCACTGAGCCATGACGGGAATTCCCTGAAATCAGATTTTTAACCCACTGTGCCATAATGGGAGCTCTGTCCTCCAGTTTCTAATATTGTGTTCCTCATTTTTGTCTGAGACTTCATCATTGACCTTTACTGTGCCATGAATATTTCAGACAACACTCTGTGACCACTTAGATATTCTCTAAGAAGATTGAGGCTTTACTGCTGCTCTCCTTTTCTAAGCCTTGGGGAGAAACTGCCCTTAATAGTCCACTCGCAGCTATATTGACTTTTTCCAGTATGCTTTTCATATGCTTATATGCCATCCATATATCTTCTTTGGTGAAGTGTCTGTTCAAATATTTTGTCTGCTTAAAATATTAGATATCTTAATATGTCAAATGTCAAATATGTTAATATGTTAAATGTCAAATATTTATATATTTCTGTCCCATGCTCATCTAGACTCTACCAGCCTCTGCCCATTATCTTGTTCCAAATCTGCTTCAGGTATTTGTTACAGTAGCACTCCCACTTCTTGGTACCAGTGTTTTGTCTTAGAATATTTTGACTACTAATACAAAACACCACAGCCTGGGTGGGAAGAGTACTTAATTCCATTCCTGAGAGCTCCATGCTTATGACCTATTTATCTCCCAGAGGCCCTGCCTTCTAATACCATCACTTTATGGGGCTTAGGATTTCACCATGAATTTTGGGGGGACAGAAACACTTAGACCAAAACAGTGGTATTCTTTTATTATATTTTTAATGTCTTTAGGTCTATAATGGTATTCTCTCATTTCTGACAATTTGTATTTTTGGTCATTCTTGCTAGAGGGTTGTCAGTTTTCTTATCTTTCTCAAAACATCTTTTTGGTTTCAGTCATTTTCATGTTTCAGTCTCACTGTTTCTGGTCTTTATTAAGTCCTTCTGTTTCTTTTGGGATTAATGTGCTCTTCTTTGTGGTTCCTTAAGGTGGAAGCTTAAATTATTGATTTGAGACCTTTCTTCTTTTCTAATACTTCATTAACAGCGTTAATTTCTTTCTAAGCAGTGTTTTAGCTTCATCCAACAAATTTTATCATACGTTGTGTTTTCATTTTCTTTCAATTCAAAATATTTTCTAGGAGTTCTTACGGCTCAGTGAGTCATATAGTGTCTGTAAAGGTGCAGGTTTGATCCCTGGCTTTGCTCAGTGGGTTAAGGATTCGGCATTGTTGCAGGCTGTGGTGTAGTAGATGCGGCTTGGATCCCGTGTTGTGTGGCAGTGCCATAGGTAGGCAGCTGCAGCTCTGATTTGACCCCTAGTCCAGTAATGTCCATATGCTGCAGGTGTGGCTGTGAAAGGAAAAAAATTTTTTTTTCTAATTTCTCTTGAGAAGACACTTTGATATATGAATTGTTTAGAAGCGTATTGTTTAATTTCAAAATATTTAGAGATTTTCCAGTTATCTTTCTGTTACTAACTTCTAGTTTAATTCCATCATGGTCAGAGAACATAAGTTGTATGATATGAATTCTTTTACGTTTATTAAGGTTTGTTTTATGGTCCAGAATATGGTATGTCTTGATGAATATTCTATATATACTTGAAAAGATATGTACGTATGTTCCTGTTGAGTATAGTGTAAGTCGATTAGATTCATTTGGTTGAAGATGATGTTTAAATCTTCTATATCTTTGCTGCTTTTCTGTCTCCTTGTTCTGTATATTACTGATAGTAGCGTTCTTGTTATCTAAGAATAATTGCGGATTTATTATTTCTTTGTTATAGTAGTTTTTGCTTCATGTATTTTGGAACTCTTGTTAAGTACATATACATTTAGGATTGTTGTTTTGTCTTGATGAATTTACCTTTTTCTCGTTAACTCACACCTGATAATTTTTCTTGTTTTGAAATTTACCTTGTCAGATACTAATATAGCTTCTCCAGCTTTCTTTTGATTGGTATGTGCATGATCCTATTACTTTTAATCTGTATAACATTTTTATTTATTTATTTATTTTCCCTTTTTTGGCAATACCTGCAGCATATGGAAGTTCCTGGGCCAGGGATCAAATCTGAGCCAGAGCTGCAACCTACACCAACAGCTGCAGCAGTGCAGGATCCTTAACCTGCTGCACCAAGCTAGGAATTGAACTGGAGCCTCCACAGAGACAAGCTGGAGTACCACAAGGAGAACTCTGCTGTATAGCATTATATTTAAAATTGGTTTTTGTAAACAGTTGGGTCTTGTTTATTAATTTGATTTGATAGTCTGTTTTTTAATTAGTGTGTTTAAATCATTTATTTAATTATTGATATGTTTGAATTTTATTATTTGTTATTGTTTGTTCCTTGTGTTTTTTAATTTTGATTTTCCCTTTCCCTTCTTTTGGATTGGGTATTATTTTAGTATTCATTTTAATGTATCTATTGGCTTTTGGCTTTAATCTCTTGTCTTTTTTTTTTTTTTTTTTTTTTTGGCCGATTGCCCTAAGATTATTACATATACTTAATTTTCACAGTATATCTAGAGTTTGTATTTTACCACTTCAGATAGAAAATAAAGCCTTACAATTGCATAGTTTCTATTGCCTTCCCCACTTTTTGTAGTTGTCACATGAATTATACATATATATGTTGAAATTCCCCCATGAAAATATTGTAATATTCCAATTTAAGAGCTATGTATATTTTAAAATTTAAGAGATGAAAAATATTCTTATCCACCCAGATATTTCCCATTTTTGTTGCTCTTCTTTCATTCCTGAAGTTTTAGGTTTTCCTCTGATACCGTTTTTCTTTTAATAAACTTCCTTTACATTTCTTTTAGAGCCAGTCTGTTGGCAATGAAGTCATTTAGTTTTTCTTTATCTGAGAATATCTTATTTCATTCCTGAAGGCTATTTTCAATGAATATAGAATATGGGTTGTCAGTTGTTTTCTTTTAGCATTTTAAAGATGTGGTTCATAGTTTCTGCTGAAAAATCCTGTTGTTTATATTGCCTCTATATAAGGATTTCTCAACCTTAGCACTTTGGATTGAGTAATTTCTTTTGGAGGCCTATCCTGTTCATTATAGGATGTTTAGCATTATCCCTGGCTTCCACCTATTAGCACCCCCCAAGCTGCGACAGTAAGAAATAACTCCACATATTGTCACATATCCCCTGGATGTGAAATAAACCCCAGTTGAGGTCCACTGGCCTGCATACAATATGTTGGGTTTTTTTCTGGTTGCTTTCAAGAATTTTTTTTAATTTATGGTTTTTAGTAGATTATGACAGGTCGGCATGATTAGAGTTTATCCTACTATGGGTTTGCTTAGTTTTTTCCAATCTGTAAATATATGCCTTTTGCAATTTCGGGGAAAGTTTCAACCATTACTTCTTCAAATATTTTTTTCTGCACCAGTATCTTTTCTTTAGAGATTATAAAGACATAAATATTAGCTCTTTCGATACTGTGCCATTAGTCCCTGAAGCCCTTTTCTTTCTTTTTCAAAATTATTTCCCTCCCCTCTGTTCTTCAGATTGGATAATTTTTATTGATCTTTCTTCAGGTTTATACAGTCTTTCCTCTGTTGAAGTATGCTGAATGGCAGTCCACAAAAAGATTTCCTAATCCCTAGAATTTGTAAATATTTATGTGAAAAATGTGTGATTAATTAATTTGAGGATTTTGAGAGGAGGATAATTGCCTGAGTTTTCTGGTAGACTCTAAATCCAGTGACAAGTATCTTTGTAAGAGTGAAGCAGAGGGAGGTTTGACAGAAGAGAAGGAGGAGGCAGTGTGACCGCAGAGGCAGAGTTAGAATGATGCAGCCACAGCAAATGCTGACAGCCACCGAAAGCTATAAGAGGCAAAGTACAGATTGTTTCTTAGAGCCTTCAGAGGTAGTACAGCCCTGTCAACACCTTGACTTCAGACTTCTTGATTATATCTTTGATTGATACCTCAGATCTATGATAGAAGAAATTTTGTTAATTTAAACCACACAGTTTGTAGGAAATCAGAAATTCCAGTTTTCATGTCCTCCCATAACAAAACATATGCACACACATAAGGAAGAGACACACTATGTATATATATTCTCTGAACCTTGCTTTATTTATTTATTTATTTATTTACTTATTTTTCGCTTTTTAGGGCCACACCCAGGGCACGTGGAGGTTCCCAGGCTAGGGGTCAAATCGGAGCTGTAGCCACCGGCCTATACCACAGCCACAGCAACACAGGATCCTTAACCCACTAAGCGAGGCCAGGGATCGAACCCACAACCTCATGGTTGCTAGTCAGATTCGTTTCCACTGTGCCACAATGAGAACTGCTTAACCTTGCTTTCAA
Organism: Sus scrofa; assembly: GCF_054392235.1. Lineage (NCBI taxonomy): Eukaryota > Metazoa > Chordata > Mammalia > Artiodactyla > Suidae > Sus > Sus scrofa. The sequence goes on from NC_139395.1 coordinate 92,651,281, forward strand.
AATATAACAGTATATCCTGAAGTTCATTTCATAGTGGTATGTGAGAGTTCTTTTCTAATACAGATGCTTCTAACTACGGCACAGTACTTCTTCATTATAGAAGTAATATAATTCTGCCAACACTTTGATTTTAACCCATAATAATCATTTCATACGTCTGACCTCTAGGACAGAGATGATAAATTTGTGTTGTTCTAAGTCACTAAGTTTGTGATAATTTATAGATATTAATGTCCTTTGCTGTACCAAAGTTAAAGTTTTTTCATTTTATAGTTTTTAATACTGGATTCATGATAATAAAAGACTTCCTTGCATCAAGAATATGAAAGTGTTATTTCTGTATTTTTTGTTTTGTTTTTATTTGTGTTTTTTCTTTGTCTTTTTTTTTTTTTTTTTGGCATTTCTTGGGCCGCTCCCACAGCATATGGAGATTCCCAGGCTAGGCATCGAATCGGAGCTGTAACTGCCAGCCTACGCACAGCCACAGCAACGCAGGATCCGAGCCACATCTGTGACCTACACCACAGCTCACGGCAAGGTCGGATCCTTAACCCACTGAGCAAGGCCAGGGTTTGAACCCACAACCCCATGGTTCCTAGTCAGATTCGTTAACCACTGAGCCATGACGGGAACTCCTGTTTTGTTTTTAATTAGTCTTCTATTTCAGTTAAACTTTTAATTTTGAGATAATTATATATCCATGTGCAGTTATCTTAAGATTTCTTAAGAAATCTTAAACCTTTGAGATCCAGTTTATCCTTTACTCAGTTTCCCCCAATGGTAACATCTGGCAAAAGTATAGTACAGTATAGCAAACAATATTAATATTGATAGTCAAGATACCAAACATTTCCATTATCACAAGAATCCCTCATGCAGCCCTTTTATAACCGTACCTACTTCCTTCCCTCTCCCACTTCATCCATAACCCCAAGCAACCATTAATCTCTTCACCATTTCTATAATTTTGCTATATCAAGAATGTCAAGAGTTCCGTTGTGGCGCAGTGGAAAGGAATCTGACTAGGAACCATGAGGTTGTGTGTTCAATCCTGGCCTCGCTCAGAGGGTTAAGGATCCGGTGTTGCCATGAACTGCGGTGTAGGTCACAGACACGGTTCAGATCTGGTGTTGCTGTGGCTCTGGCGTAGGCCGGCAGCAACAGCTCTGATTAGACCCCTAGCATGGGAACCTCCATATGCTGTGGGTGTGGCCCTAAAAAGACAAAAGACAAAAAAAAAAAAAGAATGTCAGATTAATGTAATTATATAATATGTAATAACCTTTGGGATTGGTCCCTTTTTTTTTTCCTATTCAGTATAATTCCCTGGAGATACATCCAGGTTTTTGCTATATCAGTTTTTTTTTTTCCTTTTTATTGCTGAGTAGTATTCCATGGTATGAATGTACCATAGTTTAACTATTTGCCTGTTGAAGGTCTTCTAGGCAGTTGACAGTTTTTGACTGTTACAAATAAAGTTGCTATAAACATCCATGTAAAGGTTTTTCCATGACTTTAAGTCTTCATTTCTCTGGAATAAGTACTTGGGTATACAGTCGTTCAGTTGTATGGTAGTTGCATGTTTAGTTTTATAAGAAACTGAAACTATTTTCCAGGGTATCTGCACCATTTAAAATTCTCATCAGCAGTGTATAAGTGATTGACTTTCAGCATATCCTTGTCAGCATGTGGTGTTGTTACTCTTTTATTTTAGCCATTCTAATACATATGTAGTGATGTCTCAGTGTGGTTTTAATTTTCATTTTCTTAGTAGCTAATGATGATTAGCATCCTTTCATGTGCTTGTTTGCCATCAATAATAGCTTCAGTTAATGTCTCCTTATGTCTTTTGCTTGTTTTCTAGTTGGAGCTGTTTTTCTACTGTTAAGTTTTTCCTTTTATGGATCTTACTTTTTAGTGTCAAGTCTAAGAACTCTTTGCCTAGCTCTGTAGCCTGAAGATTTTCTTTCATATATTTTTCTAAACATTTTGTATTTAAGGTTGTCATCCATTTTGAGTTATTGTTTGTATGAGCTGTGAGGTTAGGTCAGTGTACATTTTTTTTTTGTTTGCCTCTTGGTGTCCATTAGCTCTTGCAGCATTTGTTGAGAAAGCTATTTATTTTTCCTCCACTGAATTACTTTTACTTTGTCAAAACTCAGCAGGGCATATTTGCATGGGTCTGTTTTCAGATTTTCTGTTTTGTTCCATTGATACATGTGTCTGTCCCTTTGTAAACACCATATAATCTTGACTTACTGTAGCTACATAGTAAGTTTTTGCTCACTTTATTCTAACTTTTAGAAGTTGTTTTAGCTATTTTAGTTATTTTGTCTTTCCATAAAATCATAGAATGATAATGTCTATATATATATAATTTTTTTTGCTGGGATTTTAATAAGAATAACCCGCATATATCAATTTGGAAAAAATTGACATCTTTTCTGTGTTGAATCTTCCATTCCATAAACAACTAGATTTTCTTTGTTTCTTTCATCTGCATTTATATTTTTTAACATAAAGTCTTCATATTTTTGTTAGATTCACATTTCTTTCATTTTTTTCCCTTTATTATAGATGTTACTGCTTTTAATTTTGGTGTCCATGTATTCATTGCTAGTATATAGAAATACAGTTGATTTTTGCAGTTTCGTCTTGTATCACAAAAATTTTAATAGGTTGTATTTTCATTTTAGTTTAATAATTTATTTTCCTTAAGACTTCTTTCTTTTTTTTTTTTTTTTTTGGTCTTTTTTAGGGCCGCACCTGAGGCATATGGAAGTTTCCAGCTAGGAGCTGAATTAGAGCTGTGGCTCCCAGTCTATGCCACAGCCACAGCAACATGGGATCCAAGCCACGTCTGCAACTACACTACAGCTCACAGCAACACTGTTAACACACTGAGCAAGGCCAGGGATGAAACCCACATTCTCATGCATACTAGTTGGGTTTGTTACTGCTGGGTCATGATGGGAACTCTGAGACTTCTTTGACCCATGGATTATTTAGAAGTATGTTCTAGATATTTAGATGTCTTTGTATTATAGAGTTCTAGTTTGATCCTATTGTAGTCAGAGAATACACTGTATGACTTCAGTTATTTTCAATTTGTTGAGGTTTATTTCATGGTTCAGGATATGGTCTGTCTTGGTGTTTGTTCCATGGGCACTTGGAAAGCATGTATATTTTACTGTTGTTAGATCGTGTGGAATATTATATAAATGTTGGTTAGATTGTGTTGGTTGAATGTGTTAATAATTTCTTTTACATCCTTGCTGGTCTGTCTGGCTTTGGGTAATAAAGCCTCAACTGATCTTTACTTATACCACCAGACAGAGATGTTGGGGTGCCCTTTAATAGCTTCTCAAGAGTAGGAAGTCTTTTCTCCTTGGCCTTACACTGGTACAGGTGGAGCCAGTTTTTATCCAGTAGTGTCTGACTGGAGAAGAGAATGTTTATTGTCTAAGTTTTCTGTCTTGCTAGGAGGTCCCTTTTTTGATCCACTGTCTTAAGAGCACTGGGTTTTACTGTTTCTGTTGTTTTTTTCTGTGCCTGTTAGGTCCAACTTTAGAATATATCAGGCAAAAAGAAAACCTAAGAATTTCACCACTACATTGTTTACTTGGGTCCTGAGGTTCCTAGCTGAGCTGCCTTCTCTTTACCTTTAAGAGTTTTCTATTGTTTGTTTCATATAAGATGTCCAGGGTTTTTACTTCTACTTAGCTGGAGAAATAAAGAAAAGTACCACTATGTCTTTGTGGAAATGGTAGTCCTCTAATTTACTTTTGTGTTTAGTGTGAGGTAGGGCAAGTAGATAGTATTCTTAGTATCAGTTATTGAATAATTCATTCTTTAATGATTTGAAATGCCCTGGTTGTATGTGAAATTCTTGTATATTTGCATATTTATAGACATGTAGGAGAAGTTAGCTGACTTGCGTAATTAACTAAACCCGTCTATTTCTGTTATGAAATATATAATTTGGTATTCTTGACATATTTCCACTCTCTCATATTTCAGCTGAGTTGAATCAGCTTACCAAGAGTTAGATGTACTGTTTCTTTCAGGTGTGCATCAATATAATCTTACATATTATATAATTTAACAAAAATAGTGCTGGAAAAAAGTTGCTTTTGTGAAAACTAAGTAGACTGCTTTGGAAGGACTTTATTTAGAGGAAGTAACTTTAAAAAATTCCTTGCTTTTGAATTAGGCCTGGGTGAACTACTGTAAATGTTTAGTGGGAAAATACATACAAAAATTCTTTTTTTTTATTAAGTACTTTGAAGTAAGTACTTATTTAAAAAAATGATTTTTTTGTAGGTTCTAGACCTAAACTAGAACAGATTAGCTATTACATTAGAGAAAAGGGCTTTTAAAACCACCTGAAGGTAGGTCTGCGGATCTCAATTTATATTCTACTGGTCTATTTGATTCTATACAAATATCATATTCTTTTAAATTGCCTTAGTATTTTAGGGCCTTAATATTTTAGGGCATTTTGATGTCTGATAAGGTATATTTGCCTGTAGGGGGAACTTTCAACTGAAAAGAACAAACCCCAACTAAAACTGTCTTAACATAATAAAGAAATACATGAGCTCAAGGAACTGGTGGTTTAGAGAGCAGTTCTTAGTATCTGTTTCAGCAGCTCTGGCTTTATTTCCCAGCATCTCTCCTTTCACACTTGTTTGTGAGCTTCATTCTTCAGCTGGTGACAAGATGTTCCAGTTCTCACATCTGTCCACAACAAAATACAGAGACAGTCTTTTACTGTGTTTTTCAAGAGTCAGTCATTTCCCTGAAATTGCTAGCATAGTTTTCCTTACATACTGTTGATTTTAAGTGGTCTAACATAGGCAAACTTGGTAGGGGAGAAATTGTCATGATTGGCTTAGATGGGCTGTCAGTCCTGTCTTACATTAGAATAACTTTGAAGCTAGAGTCATTCCCCCAAATTGCGTGGCTAAAATAATAATAATGAGGTAGCAACTAGGAGGATAATTGGGATACTGTTAGGAAAAGAGAAAATGAATGCTGGATGTACAGTCTATAAACTATTACACCAACTCTTATTTTTGTACTAGCTTCTCATCTATAACTCTTACACTTTTTTTTTTTTTTTTTTGGTCTTTCATCTTTTTAGGGCCACACTGCAGCATATGGAGGTTCCCAGGCAAGAGGTCTAATCAGAGCTATAGCTGCTGGCCTACACCAGAGCCACAACAACGCAGGATCCAAGCCATGTCTGCGACCTACACCGCAGCTCATGGCAACACTGGATCCTTAACCCACTGAGCGAAGCCAGGGATGGAACCCCCAACCTCATGCTTCCTTGTTGGCTCTGTTTCCGCTGCGCCATGATGGGAACTCCTTCTTTTTTTCCCCAAAAAAATATTTGCCAGTTTTATATGTTTACTTTTCTAGATATATTTAAAAATCAGTGTGTCAAAATTTCAGAATAAATTCCACTGGGACCTAGAATTAAATTTTATTAAATGTATAGACAAATTATGGGGGGATAAGAGCAGGTTCCCACATGGAAGGGCTCACGGTCAGTTCCCAAGTATCCCTTAAAAAATATCTCCCTGTTGGAGTTCCCATTGTGGCTCAGTGGCTAACAAATCCGACTAGGAACCATGAGGTTGTGGGTTCGATCCCTGGCCTTGCTCAGTGGGTTGGGGATTTGGCATTGCCATGAGCTGTGGTGTAGGTTGCAGACACGGCTCGGATCCCGAGTTGCTGTGGCTCTGGTGTAGGCCGGTGGCTACAGCTCCGATTGGACCCCTAGCCTGGGAACCTCCATATGCCGCGGGAGCGGCCCAAGAAACGGCAAAAAGACAAAAAAAAAAAAAATCTCCCTGCTTTTCAGGGTCTCAGAAAATCTGTCACTTGTAATTTTTTACATCATGCATTAGTAATATTTAGACTTTGTTATAACTTTTTATTTGGAAATAATTTTAAACAGAAAAACTGCAAGAATACAAATTAATTTTTCTTTCTTCTGTTCATCATTTCTTGAATACCACATCATCCTATTTTTTAAGCATTAGTTATTTTGCTACTGTACATGCTTGAATCATTCTTTTAGAAGACGGTGGTAGGTTTTTGAGGCCTTGTAATACCCTTAACAAAGTATCTACCTTGTAGATATAAAAGTATCTACACTTGAATGCTAGGGTTTGTTGAATTCTAGATTAAAATGCGTTTTCCTGGGTACATTGAAGAATTTGCTTCATTGTTGAGAAAACGATGCTGTTCTACATCCAAAACCAGAGGTAGCTACTTATGTAAAATAATCTCTCTGAAGAAAGCCAAGAGCTAATCTTGGTTCAGGAGTGAGTTAGGCTTGTAGCATTTCCTTTCTTTGTTCTAAAAGAATCTGTATAAATTGGAGTTATTTGTTCCTTGAATTTTCATAAAACTTGCCTGTAAAACCATCTGGTCCTGATGTTTTTGTTATCAGCAGATTTCTTAGTGACTGATTCAATTTTTACTACTTTTGTTATTTTTTTTCATAAAATGTACTTTTGTACATTTTTCTTCTCAGATTTACAGATAGTTTTTAATACTGCCATGTCTTTTGAATGTCTGTAGCATCTATAATTACGACTCTTTTTTTTTGTTTTTTTTTTTGTCTTTTTATCTTTTTACCTTTTCTAGGGCCGATCCCACGGCATATGAAGATTCCCAGGCTAGGGGTCTAATCAGAGTTGTAGCTGCTGGCCTACACCAGAGCCACAACGCAGGACCTGAGCCATGTCTGCAACCTATACCATAGCTCATGGCAATGCTGGATCCTTAACCCACTGAGCAAGGCCAGGGATCAAACCCGCAACCTCATGGTTCCTAGTCGAATTTGTTAACTACTACGCCATGACGGGAACTCCACAACTCCTTTTTTATTCTTGGTATTTGGGTGTACTTTTTCCCTTTTTTCATTGATCAGTCTTGCCAGAACTATGTCCATTTTTTAGTCATGATGAAGAACTACCTTTTGTTTCTTTAAGCTTTCTCTGTCTCTGTTTCATTAAATTCTTTTATTTGTACATTTCCTTTTTAGCTATTTTTATTCCACTTTTCTGATGACAGATGATCAGTTAATTTAGCTTTTCTTATTTATGATGTAACTATTTACAACTGAGAATCTCCTTCTGTATACTTCTTTTACTGTATCCCACGTAGTTAGCTATATATATATTTTTTAATATTTTACTTATAAGTATTTTCAGAATTCTCTTATGACTTCTTCTTTGACTCGAGTTTTTAAAAATGTGTCTTTTTGTTATGATTGTCAAAGAGTATGTTTGTAGGATACCAAGTACATGAAAAAGGTAGGGCCTAGCATTTGATCGATTTTTGTATATGTTCTCTTTGTATTCTTCTGTCTGTAAGTTTTTGTTTGTTTGCTTGCTTTTCATGGCCACACCTGCAGCATATGAAAGCTCCTGGGCTAGGGGTGGAATCAGAGCTGCAGCTGCTGGCATATGCCACAGCCACAGCAACTCAGGATCTGAGTCGTGTCTGTGACCCATACCACAGCTCATTGCCAGATCCTTAACCCACTGAGGGAGGCCAGGGATGTAACCCTCATCCTCATGGATACTAGTCAGGTTTGTTACCTGCTGAGCCACAACAAGAACTCCTGTATATGTTTATTACATCAAACTTAATGGTTATGATGTCAGTTTTTCTTTAGCCTAATTTTTTGGTTCCTTGATTTATTACTGAGATAAATATGTTAAAAATTATACTGACACCAGATTTGTCAGTTTTTTCCTTGCATTTCTATCCATTTATTTTGGAGCTATATTAATAGTACGTATAAGTTTAGCTGTTATATAATAAGGCTGTTTATCATGATGTAGTGAATTTATTTATCATTAGTAATGGCTTTGTCTTAAAGTCCTTTTGTGTGTTATTCTATACCAGTTTTGTGTTGATTAGTATATGCCTGGTGTTTTAATTTTTTCATACTTTTATTTTTAGTTTGATATTTTAGTTGTTCAGTGCTCTTAGGTTCTTAGGCATGTCTCTTTTGAAAAGCATGTAGACTACTACTAGTTAAACTTTATCTAAATATTTTCTATGTGGTTACAGTGCAGAAGCTGCTGAAAAATGGCAGAAGAAGTGGTGGTAGTAGCCAAATTTGATTATGTTGCACAACAAGAACAAGAGCTTGACATCAAGAAGAATGAGAGACTATGGCTTTTGGATGATTCTAAGTCCTGGTGGCGAGTACGAAATTCGATGAATAAAACAGGTTTTGTGCCTTCTAACTATGTGGAAAGGAAAAACAGTGCCCGGAAAGCATCTATTGTAAAAAACCTAAAAGATACCTTAGGTAAGTTATTTTTGTATTAAACGAACAGCAATACTTGCTTTTAAATGGATGCTAGAGCTTGGTTCTTTGTACAGAATTTTAGCAGCTTTGGGCAGAATTGACTAGAAAATCCCAGGGCCAGGATTTCAGCTAGCCAAGGTAAGCTTGGCTCATAGCAGGTGTTCAAGTCAGGAGACCAGTGAAGGCTAGTTTCTTTAAATCTGGCTAATGGGTTTGGCCAGAATTCAAGAGTCAAGCTAGAGTGATGCTGTCAGTGAAGCTGACTCTGATCTTCTATCAGGGGCTTCTTGAACCAAGAGTGCCTATTAGAATTTAGCCAGATTGGGAGTTCCCTTTGTGGCTCAGTGGTCAACAAACCTGACTAGGATCCATGAGGATGCTGGTTCGATCTCTGGCTTTGCTCAGTGGGTTAAGGATCTGGTGTTGCCGTGAGCTCTGGTGGAGGTCACAGATGTTGCTCAAATCCCACATTGCTGTGGCTGTGGTGTAGGCTGGTAGCTGTAGCTCCAATTAGACGTCTAGTCTGGAAACCTCCATATGCTGCGGATGCGGCCCTAAAAGTAAAAAAAAAAAAAAAAAAAGGAATTTAGGCAGATTCTACATCTAATTGAGATGGGGATAAATGAGCATGTCCTCCTTGTCATTAAGGCAACTTATTTTATAAGATACATTGCTGTTTTTTATGTCTAATGGCTCACATTTTGCTTTTAAAAACAAGCCATCGTTTTATTCTTTATTTTGATAAAAGAGTTTTAAATTGTGGATCATTAATTGTAGTAGATTAGCATTGACAAAACTGATCTCTTTCTTATTTTGATTCTCTTTTTTCCTCTTTCTTCCCTTAACTGTAAGTTGTTTGTTTGTTTTTACTGGCCTTCCATTAGGGCCAGAGATAGGAGAACCTACTTCACACTGGGCTTTGCAAAGCTGTGATAGGAAGGAAATATGCGCAAATGAGGGCTAGTCTCTCTTTTTATAAAAAAATTCTTCCTGGCTGACAGGAAGGAATTGGGAGGGACAGAATTTCCCTCAGGTATTCAGGCAAGCATGCTGTTAATTAATAGTTCTTTGTATATGTGTGTGTGTGTGTGTGTGTGTGTATATATATATATATATAAAAGTAAAATTTCTCCTTGTAAAAAGATCATTTTAGACAAAAAAAAAAAAAAAAAAAAAGCAACAGCCTTGGCTGGCATTCCGAGGGAGCGGCCCAAGAAATAGCAAAAAGACAAAAAAAAAAACAAAAAACAAAAAGATCATTTGGGAGTAATGTGGCAATGATTAGTGGATATGAAATATAATATTATTGACTAACTGCTTTATATTTGGTTTTATTTCTTATTTAACATTATTGCTATTTTATACTCGCATGTTCTTTCCATTACTAGTAATAGAAGACAAATCTTTTATGTTTTTAACCATTATAAACAGTAAAAACTAAAACATAGTACAATTCAAAATAAGTTATAAAGTATAGAATATTGGTTTCTGAGCTGAAAAACATTTCCAGTATTCTAAAGCTAATTTAATAAACGGAATTATTAATCTGAACTTTCACATGATATTTAACTGCTTTAAGGGTTACTTTTTTTTTGAGATTTTAAGGTTTTGAATATAAATCCTTTAATATTAGTTTTTATTTCTTTATTTTTAAAATCTTTATGGCCTCACTTGTGGCTTATGGAAGTTTCCAGGCTAGGGGTTGAATCGGAGCTCCAGTAGCTGGCCTGTACCACAGCCACAGCAACACCAGATACTTAACCCCTGAGTGATGTCAGGAATCAAACCTGCAACCTCATGGATACTGTCAGACACATTCTACTTATGAATGAAAGAGTTAGAAAGAGACTGTTCTTTAATAGCTGAAGAAAGTTAGAACCAGGAATACTTCTGACGTTTATTTAAAGCATATTCATTAGTGGTATTGGGGGAAATGAAGGTAACTTCTATCAATAAAGAATGCCTCATAGTGATGAAGGCACAGGAAAGACTAGATCCACACCTAGATGAACTTTTATGTCCCTTTTTAATTAATTTATTTATTTTTTGTCTTTTTGCTATTTCTTGGGCCGCTCCCGCGGCATATGGAGGTTCCCAGGCTAGGGGTCTAATCGGAGCTGTAGCTGCCAGCCTATGCCCGAGCCACGTCTGCAACCTACACCACTGCTCACGGCAACGCCGGATCGTTAACCCACTGAGCAAGGGCAGGGATCGAACCCGCAACCTCATGGTTCCTAGTCGGATTCGTTAACCACTGCGCCATGACGGGAACTCCTCTGTCCCTTTTTAAAAGGATAGTGGTATCCTGGAACTAGAGCAAGTGTGACAGTAATTAACAAAAGATAGTGAAAAAACTAATATAGAGCAAAGAGGAGAAATATCCCAGTATTAGGTGTGACTGCATATCAGTTTTAAAAGCCTAATTAAATACAATTTTTATTATTTGTTAATATTCCTGGGAAACCTTCCATACAGTTTTCTGATGTTATTTAGATGATTTTAGCAAGACTATATTTAAGTTTGAGGCTATCACTGTTAGTTTTATTACCATATTACAATTCTTGCTATCTATTCCAGAATGCTTGGAAACATTCTGTTTTAAGGTCATGATCCAGGGAGTTCCCATTGTGGCTCAGCGGGTTAAGAATATGGCTAGTATCCATGAAGATATGGGTTTGATCCCTGGCCTTGATCAGTAGATTAAAAGATCTGGTGTTGCAACAAGCTGCAACATAGGTCACAGATGCAGCTCAGAAACCTTTGTTGCTGTGGCTGTAGCATAGGCTGGCAGCTGCAGCTCTGATTTGACCCCCAGCCTAGGAACTTCCATATCCTGTGGGTACAGCCCTAAAAAGAAAAAAAATTAAGGTCATGATTTATATGTAATGTATAGATGATGTGAATCCGGCTTTTGCATTGGACAGCCTCCCCTCTTTTCTCAGAATTTTTGAAGCCCTTTTTGGTAACTTATATGTTCCATATAATTAATGGATTTATTTCACAATGATTGTGGAGACATTGTATGAAGGTTAAGAAGAAAAAGGAGAAAACAAAGAAAGAATGAATACATGAATATATTTTCATCCACTGAAAAAAGTTTGTATGTTTTAAAGCTTCTTCCAAAGTAAGTCTGAAAAGTAAGGTCAGACCATTTGTGGCCATTATGATATACTTGTTTTATAGATTCTGTTAGAGTTCGGGGGAAAATGTTATGGGAAGAAAGAAGCCTCAGGAAAACTTTCTATTGCCTGGGTGTGGGCCAAGTCACATGGATCGGGTGTGGGGAGTTTCATGTTGCAGAACCAGGAAGTTTATACTGAGAATTCTCCTGAGCTGGGTTAACAAACTGACAAAAGAGAGCACGGGATTTTTTTCAAAATGGATTGGTTCAACGTCTTTAAAGATTTTTTCAGTAAGTTAATCTGTTTACTAAATCTGTAGTTTTCTTGTAGTTTTGTAATTAGAGTTTTCACTTTGGTAAATTTAAAGGAAAACTGGATGGAATATGTTAAGTTTATATAGGCTAGTGCTTTGTATTGTTTATGAAACCTGAGCTAAGTAATTGGTGATAATACATCAAATAATAATAGCTTTGACTTGATAAGTAAAATGCTTTTAAAATATTTTGTTATCAGTGTTTAAATAACAAATAGGAAAAGGAAATAAATGATTTGAATTTGATACAGTTAACTTCCTTGAACTTAGCATAGACATTTGAGGTGAATTAAATAAATTGTAAATACAGTAAAAATAGGACAAAAGAATTAAGTGAACAAATTCCTTCATCCTTAACATTTGGAATAACATGATATTGTCTTAGTGCTTTTTTTCTTAGATTTCAGAGGACCAGTGTAGAAGTTAATGTTTAATAAAAGCACCAGTAAAGAGAATGTTATGACTTAATCAGTGTCAGATTGCTAGAAATTACTTTGGCAAATGTGAAATTTGAAATTCTGAAATGAGTTGTGAGAGCAGCGCATATAAAGAATATGAAAATATTGAAGGAAAATGACGAATTCTTGAATTGTTCTTTTGTTCAGGTCATAAAGTAGTACTAATACTAACAACAAGCACCTAATCTGTGTATGTACTGATGGCCTTTTAATGCTCTTATGATAGTGAACTTGCTCAGTGGTTCTAGAAAAATAAACCAAAGGGATTTCCCTGGTGGCCTAGTGGGATCCAGCATTATCACTGCTGTGGCTCAGGTTCAGTCCCTGGCACAGGAACTTCCACATGCCACAGGCGTGGCAAAAAAAAAAAAAAAAAAAAAAAAAGGAAAGAAAGAAAAATAAACAGAGGAACTGTAGACCTTGCTTATGTGTAAGGAGTCTAAGAAAGCAAAAGAGTAACCTGTTGAGAGATTTCAGGGAAAACGGCAAAATGTAAAGCTAGCAAGCACTTTCTGGGAAAAGAATGTTAATACTTGTTTGTTTCTTTAGTTAACTATGATGACCAAATTAATCCTTCTGGACTATATCTCTTGTTTATTACTTCTTGAGGATTTGTTAAAATTTTAGATCCATTTTGGGGGGTTAATTTTCCTTTAAAAGAGCTAATTTATTCACTCATTTGCTTATGAATATATTTTTCTTGGTGGCCTACCTACAATAGGCCAGACAAAAGTTATACAATAAAAAACTAACCCTAACTTTCAAAGAACTTACATTCTGGTAGGGAGATAGATGGTGATTGTTATTTATTATTAATAATACAGTGGAGTTCATGTTTAAGTTTGATTGTAAGTGATGTTGAACATAAATGAACTAGAAGTGGTATAAAAAGAACATATTTTATCATTGTTTATAGAGATTTAATATGTACCACCAATGTAATATAAAATTATCATTCTCTCTACTGAGTCTTAGAAAGTTGATAGTTATTCTTTTTTTTTTTTTTTTTTGTCTTTTGTTGTTGTTGTTGCTATTGTTGCTATTTCTTGGGCCGCTCCCGTGGCATATGGAGGTTCCCAGGCTAGGGGTCTAATCGGAGCTGTAGCCACCGGCCTACGCCAGAGCCACAGCAACACGGGATCCGAGCCGCGTCTGCGACCTACACCACAGCTCACGGCAACGCCGGATCGTTAACCCACTGAGCATGGGCAGGGACCGAACCCACAACCTCATGGTTCCTAGTCGGATTCGTTAACCACTGCGCCACGATGGGAACTCCTGATAGTTATTCTTAAATATATTTGTACAGTTGGGGGGGGTCAGGATTTTAGATTTGTACCCAAAATATTCCTTTCATCATTGCCTGCAATATGCCAAAATTTACATTTTTTTAGCTTTTTACCTTGTTAGAGACAGGCTTTCACCCACATTTTCCCTGAATGGACTTGATAAGTAGATTCCTCTACTTTTATGTGACAATATTTGTGCTCCTTGTATATGGTAGCCAGAGTACCCTTGAGAACCTGAAGGGCACATTTATTTTAGATAAAGCAGAGAATAATGAAAAAACAACAGTTTATCTTATTTCATGTAACTGAAGTGAACAGATAAAAATTGTTAAAATTAAATGAAAACCTGTAATAGAAAGAGCACCATATATTTGTATTTAGAATTCCTTAGTTCTGCTCCTAGCTGTACTATTTATTAGCCATATGGCCAAGGGTATATAACTAACTTTCCTGATTTTCTGTTCCTTATTTGTAAAGGAGAGAGTTGGGCAAGACTAGATGATCCTAGAAAGTCCCTTCTGACTCTAAAAGTCTTACAGTCCCAGTAAACAACTGATCAGTCTCAGATGTGTCATGGAAATCAAGGGAAAATCCATAAGGGAGAAACTGGTTTTGAAGAAGTAGGAACATAAGAACAGAATTATAGTTCCCTAAAAAATTAGCAAGAATCAGTAATACTTTCCTAGGCCTTGTTCTTTTGAACATTTATTTAATCTGTGATTTAGATGGAGGGAAAGTGACATGCTTAAAGTAAAGAAGACCTAATGATGGAAGTATAACTAGTATATTGGGTTCAGAAATATATGTGAAAGTTAAAAACTAAGAAATAAACAAGATGAATAAGATAGATACTAATGTAAAATTCTACATTGAATTTTTAAAAGGAATTGAAAAACTTGCTGAGAATCTGTCCTCACAGTGGTTTACATGAGTAAAAGACTTCGTAAGAGCTTCTGTGATTATGTAGGTGCTAAAAAAATCTTAACACATTGTGTGATGGCATTGATTCAAATCTGTGAGGTGCTCAGGGGAAGGGATGCAGTAGTTCCCATATGTGTTTGCTGTCCAAATAAAATGACATAGTCTATTCACTCTGGCTAGATAAACTTTAAAAATTGTGTTGAGAAACTCAGATGCTTCCAAATACTAGCATCAAGTATATCAAAGGATTTGGAAACCAAGTTGCATAAAGAAGAGTTATGGGTACAAAGATTTGCCTAAGTTGAGGACAACTACTGTGTGAAAATGAAATATTCACAATGACTAACCAAAGTCTTAAAAACTTTTGAGGAGTTAATAATACATTGTTTTGGTCAAGAAATAGTGCTAAAGGAAGAAAGAAGTAAGACTAGTGGATTAGAGTGAGGGGAAGATTGAAAGCTATACTAATGCTTTTGGCTTTTTAAACAAAGCTAATGATAACAGTGACTGCTTCAGAAATCTAAGTGGGAAGAGAATCTGAAAGAGAATGAATATGTGTATATGTATGCCTAAATCACTTTGTTGTACAGCAGAAATTATTGCAACCAATAAATCAACTATACTTCAATAAAACCTAAAAAAAAAAAAAAAAAGTGCCTCAGAGTTGTGCACATCCTCATTGCTTAGACCTGAGTATTTCCCTCCCAACTCTGTCCAGGTCCAGCTATTTAATGCTATAATAAATGTTCTAAGTATTTTTGAAAAAGTAAATGCCAGAAGCATTAAGAGGCAGGAAAGTAGTAACCACCATTGATTGAGTACCGGCTATGTGCTAGGGACTCTACTGAATGCCTTACATATAAACTTTTAGAAGTTCTTTATAAAAATATTCTGAGATAGGTACTTCTACACACCATCATTGCGTACTCATACACACCACCATTTCACAAACAAGGAAACTGGAGTTTAGAGAAGATTAAAAAGCTTGACCAAGATCAGATTAACCAGTAAGTAGCAGCACTAAAATTTGAATTTAGGTCTCTTTTGTTAAAGAGTTTTCCTAGTGCACACATTATGACTATAGATAGAGAAAGAATTAGAGTCACATAAGCAACGACTTTGAAAGATTTGATGCAAAGGATTTCCCACTTTGGTGCAATGGAATAGGCCATGTCTTGGGAGCACTGGGAAGTAGGTTCAATCCTTATGCCAGAACAGTGGGTTAAAGATCCGGCATTGCTGTAGCTGCAGCTTAGGTCACAACTGGCTGGACTCTGATCCCTGGCCTGGGAACTCCATGTGCTGCAGGGTGGCCAAAAAAGAAAAAAACAGATTTAATGCAAAGGGACTAATTGAGATTAGGAGGATTGTGGTGAATTAACTGTGAAATTGGGAAGAATTTAGAAAAGATAATCCTTTGATCTGAAGGAGTCTGCTTTTGTGGAGTGATCTAATTTTTGCTGATTATAACGTAATTGAGAAATTAAGGGATACTAATACTTTACTTTTGTATAATTTTGTAAAGTACTTTTGCATCTGTTCTGTCATTGATAACATGAGATTGGAAGGACCATGTTTTAGCAGTGGAAAATGAAGAGCAATAAACAGGCCCTTCACAAAGCTTTGTAAGCAGTGGAAAAAGCAAGCTTATCAATTATGTATGCATTTGTCAGTCATTCGCATGATAAATAGAAACAGAACACTTTATATGGCCCAGGCACTGGGGAGAAATAAAGAGGTGGTTAAAAACATGGTTTTTAATTTCCAGGAAGAAATACTGGTATGCAGAGTGATGAGCATTATAGTACAAATATTTACAAAGAATAGTAGTGGTATAAAAAATGGGTAACTGGGGATAGATAGGGAGATCTTCAGTGAGAAGACACTTTGAGTCTTGAAGAATGAGAATGGCACATGTTTGATGCAGAAAAACATTGCATGCAGTCTCAGAGCCTTGAAAGAGCATGAGGTTTTTGGTTCCTGAGGAGCTTGTATAGCTGTAGTAGTTAAGCAGGTATAAAGTTAAAGTCATGTTCACAAGAGAGATCACAGAGGGCTCTGTGTTTCATAGAGAACAAATATTCTAAGATTAAAATAGGTTGTTTGGTATTTTCCCAGGTGGGGCTTTAATTGTTGAGTCTGTCCAAAAATTCTTTTCATTCTTTTTTTGGACAAGGCATAAGTAGTCTTAGACATTATCTTTTTCAGAATCAAAAGAAAAGCATTTTGGAACTAGCCTTTATTTTCAGGCTTAAAATTTTACATTTGCTTATATCAGTATTCAATTTAATCAATGTAACAAACACTTATTGAGCATCTCCAGTATATATAGTTCTAATAGTATAGGAAATGCAGAAGATCTTAGGCTCTACAAGATGAGCTTAAAAGACAGACACAGGAAATGCTAGCATACAGGTACCTCAGAAATACAAGGTACTGGGATGCATAAAAGAAGGAGAGCTTATATGTCTTTGGAGGTATGGGTAGGGAATGAAGGATGCTGAAAAACATGAAGCAGGAGGACGAATAAAATAGTGAAGTTGTTACTTGAAACAGCACTTCTTGAATGGATAGGTTTTTGAGAGGCAGAAATTTTAATTAAGGTTTTGGGAAGAACTAGCGAAACAAGCTATATACTAAGTCATAAAGATAGGAACATCTAATTCAAGGGATTTAGGTGGCCCATTTTTTAAAAATTCAGGGTATTTTCAGTGTAGGGCATTATAGAAAGATGCTTGTGTTTAACATTTGCTCTGTGTAATATGCTGTTACTTAACATTATTTTACTCAATTTTCACAATACTCTCATGGTGAGTGCTGTTTCCTCCATTTCTGAGCTCAAAAAAGTGAAATAACTTGCTTAGGATTCTACAGTTAGTAAGTAGCAGACTTGAACCCAAAGGCTGATTGCTTTTTTCAATAGTCTATACTATAAGCCTGCAAAGGAAGGCTTGAGGACATTCTAGAGAGGGCTGTAGATGCTAGGGATAGTATTTCCTTAATTGATAGGCAGGAGAGCCACTGCTGGCTTTTGAGCAATAGGGTCATGTGATTGTAGCTGTGATATAAGAAGATTAGACTGGTGTTCCCTTTGTGGATCAGTGGGTTAAAGACCCCATGTCTTTGTAAGGATGTGATTTCGATCCCTGGCTCTCCTCAGTGGGTTAAGGATCCGACATTGCCAAAGTCTGCACCATGGGTTACATATGAGGCTTAGATCTGGCATTGCTGTGGTGATGGTGGTGGCATAGGCCTCAGTTACAGCTTACATTTGACTTCTAGCCTGGGAATGTCCATATGCCATAGGTGTGGCCATGGGAGGAAAAAAAAAGATTAGACTGATGTGGAAAACGGGTTGAAATGGAATAGATTGAATTAATTAAAAAAGAAAACTAGTTCAAAGGTAGAGAAGGCTCAATGACAACAACTTAGGCCTGAATTAACATATTAATAGTGGAAATGAAAAGTGTTGGCAGAAAGGACACATGACAGCTTTAAGGATTTCAGGTGGAAATCTTTTTTTTTTAATAGGTCTGTACCCGTGGCATAAGGAAGTTCTCAGGCTAGGGGTGGAATTGGAGCTGAAAGCTACCAGCCTATGCCACAGTTACAGCAATGCCAAATCTGAGCTGCATCTGCAACCTACGCTGCAGCTCATGGCGATGCCAGATCCTTAACCCACTGAGTGGGGCCAGGGATCGAACCCTTGTCCTAATGGATACTAGTTGGGCCTGTTACCACTGAAGCACAATGGGAACTCCAGAAATCTTTCGAGAAAATAATTTTTATGATGTATAAATTTATGAAGTTAACTGTTTTAAAGCGTACTCTTCAGTTGTGTTTAATACATTAACAACATTGTCCAGCTATCACATCTGTCTAATTCCAAGCCATTTTTATCACCCAAAAAGGGAACCCCATTCCCATTAAACAATTACTCCCATTACTCCTTCCCTTCAGCCCCTGGCAGATTAGTGAATCTGCTTTCTGTCTGTATAGATTTACCTATTCTGGCTATTTCATGTAAATGGAGTCATATACAGGTTCCCTAGTGGCTCAGTGGATTAAGAATCCAGTATTGTTACTGTGGTGCAGGTTTAGTCCCTGGCCCAGCAACTTCCACATGGAGTGAGTATGGCCAAAATTAAAAAAAAAAAAAAAAAAAAAAAAAAAAAAAAAGAGGAGTTCCCGTCATGGCGCAGTGGTTAACGAATCCGACCAGGAACCATGAGGTTGCGGGTTCGGTCCCTGCCCTTGCTCAGTGGGTTAACAATCCGGCGTTGCCGTGAGCTGTGGTGTAGATTGCAGACGCGACTCGGATCCTGCGTTGCTGTGGCTCTGGCATAGGCTAGTGGCTACAGCTCCGATTCGACCCCTAGCCTGGGAACCTCCATATGCCGCGGGAGCGGCCCAAGAAATAGCAACAACAACAACAACAGCAATAACAACAACAACAAAAAAAAAAAAAAAAAAAAAAGAAAAGAAAAGAAAAAAAGAAAAGAAAGAAAAAGGAATCATACAATATGTGATCTTGTTGTGTTTAGTTTTTTTCACTTAGCATACTGTTTTTGAGATTATAGCCTTTATCACTACTTCATGCCTTTTGTGTCTGAATAATATTGCATTATATGGGTATACCACATCTTGTTTATCCATTCATCTCTTGATGGACCTTTTGGTTGTTCTTATCTTTTGGTTATTGTGAATAGTGATGCTATGAACATTTGTATACAAGTATTTGTCTGAATACCTGTTTTCGGTTCTTTTGGGTATATACCTGGGAGTGGAATTATGGTAGTTTTGTGTTTAATATTTGAAGAACCATTACTTATTTCCCATAGCAGTTGGGCCATTTTACATTTTGACTAACAGTGTAAGAGGTGTTCCAGTTTCTTCATATCCATGCTAGCATGTACCTTCTTTCTTTCTTTTTCATTTTGTTTGGTTTTTTTTATAACCATCTTAGTAGCATATGAAGTAGTATTTCACTATGGTT
Source organism: Sus scrofa (assembly GCF_054392235.1). Classification (NCBI taxonomy): domain Eukaryota; kingdom Metazoa; phylum Chordata; class Mammalia; order Artiodactyla; family Suidae; genus Sus; species Sus scrofa. Next base: position 92,670,724 of record NC_139395.1, read on the forward strand.
TTGATTTTCACTTTCCTAATGACTAATAATGTTGAACATCTTTTCACGTGCTTTTTGAGTATTTGTGTATCTTCCTTGGAGAATTATTTATTCAAGTCCTTTGCCCATTTTCTAGATAGGTTCTTTTGCTTTTTGTTGTTGGGTTCTAAGAGTTCTTTATGTATTCTGGATATAACCCATATCAGAATTATGATTTGCAAATATACTTTTCTAATTTTGTAGATTGTCTTTTCATTCTCTTGCTAGTGTCCTTTGCACAAGTGTTTTTTGTTTTAATGAAGTACAGTTTATCCTTTTTTTGGTTGGTTGTGCTTTTGGTGTCAAGTCAAAGAATCCATTGCTAAATCCAAGGTCACAAAGACTTATCCCTTTGTTTTTTTCTGAGAAAGATATGTCAAAGTTCTAAATGGAAAAATTTGCAACCTTGAATACTCTACCCAGCCAGGTTATCATTTAAAAATAGAAGAAAAAATAAAGAATTTCTCAAACAAAAACTAAATACAACAATACTAAACCTGTCCTAAAAGAGTACTGAAAAGTCTCCTCCAAAATAGGAAAGAAGTAAGAAGATATCAGGTAGAGGAAATCGCATCTGGAAAGTAATCACTTAAATAAACCAGAGTACAGATTTAAAAAAAAAAACAAAAAACCTATTCATGAAAGTAGTGATAAACACAAGGAACAGCAAAAGGATAAACATAATGATGTAAAAAAAGGCATCAAAATCATAAAATGTGCGAAGGATTACAAGAAAATCTAGACTTTTTTAAAAAAAGACTGTCTGATCCTATGTGGCTATCAGTCTAAAGAGAGCAGATATAGGAAGGGGTTGACATATTTGAAAAATGAGGCAACCACAAATCAAAAATAAACAATAGATTCACAAAAACCATGAAGAAAAGGACACAAGTATAACATAAAAGGAAATCATCCAACCATTAAAAAAAAAAAGAGAGAAACAAAGGAGAAACATAAAATCAACTAGAAAACAAGGTTTAGGAGTTCCCGTCGTGGCGCAGTGGTTAACGAATCCGACTAGGAACCATGAGGTTGCGGGTTCGGTCCCTGCCCTTGCTCAGTGGGTTAACGATCTGGTGTTGCCATGAGCTGTGGTGTAGGTTGCAGACACAGCTCGGATCCCGCCTTGTTGTGGTTCTGGCGTAGGCCGGTGGCTACAGCTCCTATTCGACCCCTAGCCTGGGAACCTCCATATGCCGCGGGAGCGCCCCAAGAAATAGCAAAAAAAAAAAAAAAAAAAAAAAAAAAAAAAAAAAAAAAAAAAAGAAAACAAGGTTTAAAATGGCAGTGAATACATAATATATATGAATAATTACCTTAAATATCAATGAACTGAATGCTCTCATCAAAAGATAGAGGAGTTCCTGTTACTCAGTGGAAATGAACCCAACTGGTATCCATGAGGTTGCAGGTTCAATCCCTGGCCTCCCTCAGCGGGTTGAGGATCTAGTGTTGCATGCAGTGAGCTGTGATGTAGGTCACAGACTCGGCTCAGATCTGGCATTGCTGTGGCTGTGCTGTAGGCCAGCAGCCGAAGCTCTGATTTGACCCCTAGCCAGGGAGCTTCCACATGCTGTGAGTGTGGCCCTAAAAAAAGACATAAAAAAATAATGATAATAAAATAAAATAATATATGGCACAAATGAATCTGTGAAACAGACTCACAGGCATAGAGAGCAGACTTGTGGTTGCCAGGGGGAGGGCGTGAGATGGACTGGGAGTTGGGGTTAATAGAATCAAACTGTTAACATTTAGAATGGATAAGCAATGAGGTACTGGATAGCATAAGCAAGTAGGAACTGAATAGCAGAGGGACCTATATCCAATCTCGGGATAGACCATGATGGAAGATACTGGAAGAAAGGGAATGCATGTATGTGTATTGACTATATCACTTTGGTGTACAACAGAAATTGGTACAGTGTTGTAAATCAACTGTATTTTAAAAGACACATAAACACTTTTTTTAAAAAGGAAGCAGCAATATGAACTAAAAAAAACCTTATCAAGCTCAAACTGACAACTTAATGTTTAAAACCAAGGCCAATTAAATACTTGCTTATCCTGAGGTGGGGGGGCAGAAATTACTGATAAGGAAGGCCTTCTGCTATTTTGCTGTTTGTTTTCTACATATACTTTTTCTCCTCTCGGTTCTTTTATTACTGCCTTTTATAATTGATTTTTTATGATGTACATTTTGTTTTCATTCTCATTTCTTTTTCCGTGTAGTTTTTCCTTAGTGATTACCCTGTGGATTACAATTAACATCTTAACTTTTTAACAATCAACTTTGAATTGATACAAATTTAGCTTCAGTAGAGTATAAAAATTTGCTTTTTTATAGTTGTCTTTATACATTGTATGCCTGTTAACCTAGATTTGAAATTACTATTTTATACATTTGCATCTTAAATCATATAGGAATAAAAGAGGACTTATAAGCTAAACATATAATACTACTAGCTTTTATATTTAAAAATATAGCTACCCTTACCACTTCTTCACATGACTTCAGGTTACTGTGTAGTGTCATTTCGGCCTGGAGGATTCTGTTTAACATTTTTGGTAGCTCAGATATAGTGTAACAAACTCCTTCAGTTTTTGTTTTCTGGGTTTCCAATCTGTTCCTTGTCCCAGTTGTCTCTAGCACCAGGCTGCAGCATCAACTAAATGATTTCAGCAGAAGACACCCTAGCCCAGAGAATGCTCTAAGTCAGGTGAAACCAAGGCAAGCCATTGTGTTGGTACTTCAGGTAGCTGCCAGACAGGTTGAAACCCACAATTACAATTCTTTGTGAATAAGACCTTGATTGCTTTCTGTGGCATTAGTTCAGGTTGCTGTCCTCCCAGCCACCATTGATTTGGGATTTAAGGGATGTTAGGCAGGCACCTTAAAATGCCACAGTGCTCTCTTACTACAAAGCAGCAGCAGCTTTCTTCTTGCTCTAGTTTTTGTAAATTTTCTTTCTTTTTTTTAAACTAGATTCTAGAATTGTGTAAAAGTCGATTTTGACAATATTCACCAGTTCATTAATTACTCTTTTGGAGGGATAGAACCCTAGAGTTCCCTACTATGCAAGAAATCCCTGATATACGAATTTTTCAGGATGATGATATGTCATTAACCAGAAGGAAGGAAATTGGGAGGGAGGGAGTTAGTTGATTTATGGATATGGGAAAGGTTATTTTTATTTGGGCATGGGTTGTATTTGAGGTACTGATGGTACAATCTGTAGGTGTCTAGTGACAATTGGAATGATAATGCTTGAATTCTAGGGAGAGCTTAGAGCTGTAAAGAAAAAAGACCTTGGGATCTTCTCTACAGAAGTTATAGAAAATGAAAGTGTATGATTGTCTTGAAGTAGAGGCTAAGTCCAAGCATGGCATTTTGGGAAACACTTTCAACTAGGGAATCATTTACTTATTCTTTCAGCAAACGTTCGCTTTCTTCCTACTAGCTAAGCGCTGGAGATACAGGGTAATACGATACTGCCCCCATTAAGACAGACAAATTACAATGCAATTTTATAAAAAGGTTTAGAAGAGCCCAGAAGAGGAACACAAGAATATTTAAACAGGTCAGTAGGAAAAGTAAGGGACCCTCAGTGAAATTAGTGAAGGAGAAAATGTTGGAGAGAGTAATATGAGATCTTGGTTTCTGTATAGAGAGTTTGAATAGACCAGGGGCTTTAAAGGTACTGATTTGGCAGTGAAGAGATGACACATCTCTTTTTATAAGAATGATTTTAATTGAGTAGTTTGGATGGATTTAGAGGACTGGATTATGAGGAATGTAAGTGAGTGATGAAAAGTTGAAGGAAAAGGAGAAGACAACTTTAGTTTAAAGGTAGTAGCAGAGGGGAGTTCCCATTGTGGCGCAGCAGAAATGAATCTTATTTTAACCACGAGGACACAGGTTCGATCCCTGACCTCGCTCAATGGGTTAAGGATTCAGCATTGCCATGAGCTGTGGTGTAGGTTGCAGAAGTGGCTTGGATCCCACATTGCTGTGGCTGTGGTCCAGGGCAGCAGCTGCAGCTCCAATTTGACCCCTAGCCTGGGAACTTCCACATGCCACAAGTGCAGCCCTAAAAAGCCAAAAAAAAAAAAAAAGCAGCAGAACTAAAGTCAATTTATTTTGGAATAGAAGTGATCTAAGTTTGTTTTTAGACAATAGAGGGGAATGAATAGGAGGGAAACAGGGGTGGCCAAAAGTTCCAAAAAGAAGCAGGAAATTTGATATTAAGAACCCAGAAGGATAAGCGGTTGGAAACTTAGGATAAGAAAAAGAGTAAGGGTAATGAAAAAGAATTTTGAGATAGTGAGAAGGTGTTTGAGGAGTTTTATATAGGAGCGCCTTAGTTTACTCAGTAAAATTAGAACACAAAATCGTGTGCTAAGAAGTGGACAAAGTGAAAATTCTTGACTAAAGTTGATGTAGCATATATTTGTGATGATAGTACCATTTGGTGATTTTTTTTTCAATTTTTATAACAAGTATATATTAAGCATCTACTGTGTACTAAGCACTATATGAGATTCTTGGGATTATAGCCAAGAATATAGCAAAAAAAAAAAAAAAAAAAAAAATCCCTGCTCATGTGGAGCTTATGTGTGAACTGGGTGAAGAGTGACAAATAAGTAAATAGTATATTACTTTAAAATAAAGATGAGATAAATAAAGCAACTGGCTCTGGGAACCAAGAAAGCAGCTGGATTACTCAGATATAACTACAGTTTTATTTTGCATATCAAGTCGTAACTTCAGTTATTGTTTTGTTTCTATACTGCTAGTTACAGAATCTTGGTTAATAAAGTAAGACAAGTAGAATATGTGTTTCTTGGAGCCTTTATGTACTTAGATTGTTGATATGAGAGAAGTAATCTTGTATGTACATTTAAGAGACAATTTGTTAATTTAGGGCAATTTTATAATTGTTATGCAATTATTTCCGAGCCTTTGACACAAAAAAAGATAAAAAGTTAAACTGCAATATAATAACTATAGTTAAGTATTTGGTTATGAAAAGAATATGGGAAGGGGGTCAACAGGAACAAACCTCCAGGGAAGGAGGGAAGAAGTTGGAGGAGAGGGAGGAAGGAGAGAAGGAAGGGAGGGAGACAGGGAGGGAGGAGAGATTTGTTATCTTAGTTAAAAGACTTAAAAAAATAGCAATTGAAGATCCATTTTTTTAATAATGAATGAATTGGTATCTTTGATTATTGTTTTGTATTCTCATTACCCTTTTTATTTAAACAGGCATTGGAAAAGTGAAAAGAAAACATAGTGTGCCAGATTCTGCATCTCCTGCTGATGAAAGCTTTGTTGACCCAGGGGAACGTCTCTATGATCTCAACATGCCTGCTTATGTGAAATTTAACTACATGGCAGAGAGAGAGGATGAATTGTCATTGATAAAAGGGACGAAGGTGATTGTCATGGAGAAATGCAGTGATGGTTGGTGGCGCGGTAGCTACAATGGACAAATTGGATGGTTTCCTTCAAACTATGTAACTGAGGAAGGTGACAGTCCTTTGGGTGACCATGTGGGTTCCTTGTCAGAGAAATTAGCAGCAGTCGTCAATAACCTAAATACTGGACAAGTGTTGCATGTGGTACAGGCTCTTTACCCATTCAGCTCCTCCAATGATGAAGAACTTAATTTCGAGAAAGGAGATATAATGGATGTTATTGAAAAACCTGAAAATGATCCTGAGTGGTGGAAATGCAGGAAGATCAATGGAATGATTGGTCTGGTGCCAAAAAACTATGTTACCATTATGCAGAATAATCCATTAACCTCGGGTCTAGAACCATCACCTCCACAATGTGATTACATTAGGCCTTCACTCACTGGAAAATTTGCTGGCAATCCATGGTATTATGGCAAAGTCACCAGGCACCAAGCAGAAATGGCATTAAATGAAAGAGGCCGTGAAGGTGATTTCCTCATTCGTGATAGTGAATCTTCGGTAAGTTGATTTTCAAAGGTAAATGGAAATAGAGCTCTGGGTATTAAAAAAATAAATAGAGGATTGGAGAGCTTAAGTGGTTTTCCTAAAGTTAACCACGCAGTAAGTTGGGACATAAGCATATTTTATTCTGAGTGAAAGTCAGTGTTCTTTCCAACTGTATTTATTTTTAGTAAAATATAGCCCTACACTGAATTATTTGGCCCTGTCTAGTTCTTTTGGCTTTGCTTTCCTAATGTATTTTCTGTTGCAGTAAACTGAAAAATGGAAAAAATTAAACACTGGCTTCTTTACTTCTTCTATGCAGTAGACTAAACTGAGAAAACATTTTGAATTGGGTATTGGATGCACTATCCTTACAATAAGGGAAAACCCTAAATTTAAAAAATTGATATTTAAGTTTCATTATAAATTGGTCATTTGGAAGTTATTGTGTACCTAAAAAAACCCATTTGAATAAGCACTGTATTTGAGGTCCATTTGCAATAAAAGATAAATTCTGTTCCAGTACTAGTAAAACTATAAAACCATAAATTGAATAAGAAAAAGTTATGTGGGCTCTTTGGGATATTCTCTAGGATATTAGAATTTGATGATACTCTGTCCCTTAAAAATTGCCTTTATTTTTATCACTGCTTTTCCAGTTTTTAAATCATGATTAGTATTGGCTTTGTGTGTATATATTTGTACAAAAGTGAATGTATCATTATAGAAAAGGTTGAAAGAAAGAAGAAAACCTATCTGTGAGAGTGGTGTAAGAGAGAGAGAAAAGAAGAGAGGGTGAAAATGAAATTAATTGAACTGTCCTATATAAAGATCAAGAAATGGGGGCCTGTACATAACCCCTCAGGAAGAGAGGCGGTTGATGATAGGGAAGACTGGTGGGATTTGTTTTCTGTTAGATGCCTGCCCTGGGTCTTCTTTCCAGGACAAGCAGTGGGCAGAGGGATTAGGAAGGGAGCAACCCTGGAATAGATGGCAAATAACCATAAGTATAGGATGTTTCCACTTTTTGAAACTGACAGTAATTGTATAAGAGGCTTCTGAGGTTGATACAGACTATTCAGAAGTGTGTTAGGTTTAAAAAAAAACTAAGAAGCTAGCTTAATTGCAGAATACTGTGTATTTTCTTGTGGGTAATCAAGCATAGATATTAGCCAAAATATAACATTATTTTTAGCAGTAGAATTTTTAATGTAGTGGTCTCAAGTAGGAATGTTTTGTTTGATCTGCATAGTGTTTTTTAAACATTTGAATTCATTATCAGTATTTAAGTTTTGGAAGGCTTGGAGTTGGCGTTATGGCACAGTGGAAATGAATCTAACTAGGAACCGTGAGGGTTCGATCCCTGGCCTTGCTCTATGGATTAAGGATCCGGCGTTGCCATGAACTGTGCTGTAGGTCACAGACTCAGCTTGGATCTGGCATGGCTATGGCTGTGGCTGTGGCTGGCAGCAACAGCTCCAATTAGACCACTAGCCTGGGAACCTCCATATGCCAAAGGTGCGGCCCTAAAACAAACAGAAAAAAAAAAAAAAAAGAAAAAAAGCATTAAAATTTTTTTGGAAGGTTTATTATAAAAATTTAGACATCAGATTTCCCTTTTAAAATTGGAAAGTCTGTCAACATTGAGCCATATTCCTACAAGGTAACAACTGCAGCTAAGTGGCCACATCCTTTAGATAAGCCATGCACTGTTGTTCCCTCTATATAGCTACTCTGGCCCTTGCTTACATTTCTTTTTTGCCCCTTGTAGGCATTTTGAATTTATGACCTCTTATTAGAGGTTATATCAGTTCTCATTTTTTTCGCCTTCATCTTTGAGAAATCAGTATTATATCAGCTACTCTGTAAGACAGCAACTGATAGCTACTAATTGAACAGAAGTGGTTGTCTTGGATTTTCTATATGTTTCTGAGAAGTCTGAATGGAGAGAATATAGCTCTTATGCTTCAGATTTTAAACAAAAGGATTTGCTCTGGGTGTTACATAGAGTACATAAAAGGAGTCTACTTCAGTTTGAATCCTATCTCTTTTAACTAGATGGGTGATCTTGGACAACTTCTCCTCAGCCTCATTTTTTTTTTTTTTTCTGTCTGTAAAATGGGGTTTGCTTTGAAGCATAAAGGAGATAATTCCCATAAATAATTTAGCATTGTACCTACTACTTAAAAGTGCTCAAATCTTAGCTGTTATTAGTTTAATATAAAAATGCCAATAAATGGTCTTTCAAAATGTTTACCCTACATGTTTTTTCTCTTTTAGCCAAATGATTTCTCTGTATCACTAAAAGCACAAGGGAAAAACAAGCATTTTAAAGTCCAACTAAAGGAGACTCTCTACTGCATTGGGCAGCGTAAATTCAGCACGATGGAAGAACTTGTAGAACATTACAAAAAGGCACCAATTTTTACAAGTGAACAAGGAGAGAAATTATATCTTATTAAGCATTTATCATGATATTGTTGACCAGAAGTGACTGCTACACAGTTGTAATTCATCATGTAATTGAAGACTGAGAAAATGTCAGTCCAGTCATGCTTGATTGGAAACTGCTGTTTCTAACTCTATGAGAATTGACTGTAATACATAAGTATTTTTTATTATAACTCGGCACATACATATATTTACTACATATGCCAAGCATCTGCATAGAGCAATTCCTTATCCTTGGTCTTCTGTTTTATTGGGATTTTTTTTGGCTGTTTTTCTCTTTGCTTCTAATAGTAAGGTTTTATATTTTGAAAAAATGATGCAAGTCAAAAGTCTTTATATGGAAGAATTTCTTTATTGCCTCTTTATTTCTGTGTAAGGGCACCACCTTAGTTACTTCTGCAATGGTTTCTCATCATATAAAATTATTATATCAATTATATCAATATATGGCATATGCTAAAATAAATTTCTTGGAGAGTTAATCTTTTCTGTGACTAAATAGCAATAATAAATGGAAAATTAGAAATTATTTTCAGGTATTGTATTTGTCTCAAGCCATTGTAAATATCAAGTATGTTGTGTCTGCCATTATTCAAAATTCATTCGTTGTCTTCAGTGTAAAACAAAACATATGGGACATAGGTTAGAAAACATTATATACAATTTAATTTTACAACTACTGGAAACAAAAATCTCTAAATTCCTAATAGTTTTGGAGGGGGGTTCTTCTATCTGTTTATGCAAGAGAACAAGGCAGTCTCTGAGATAATTAGCTTTTCAAACTGTGAATGGATGCTTTAGTGTTATTTCACCAAAGTGTCTTGTATTTGAATACATTACCTGTGTCAATGTGAAAAAAAAACTATGGCCAAATTTTGAGAAGTAGGAGACAGTGAGATACTTGATTCTCCCCCCACCAAACATCATTAACTACCAGGCATAATATATCTGCTACTTTTCAGCTTTGAGTTTTATTGACTGGGACATGAATTGATGTATATACCTGAGGAAAAGATGCAGTATGTGCTAATGGTTAGAGAAAATTATTTTTAGAATTTGTTTTTGTAGGTGCTTCTATTTTGTTTTTGTTTACCAAGCAGAAGTTTGAGTGTATGGATATGAGGCTACTCTAGAGTATTGAATCTTTTTCTGTAGATCACAGAAGAAAACCAATTGTATTTTATGGTCACGGCTCCCCGCCCCCCCCCATTATAAATACTGGACATGTAATTTAAGCAATGTAACCTTCAATATTTTAATTGAGAATACTTACTAAAACCATGTAACTTAGTAAATAGTAGGAAGTCATGAGCTTTTCAAAAAATTTCCCCAGTGCTGCCTTGGCAGATGACTGTTTGTATTCTTTACTATGCTATAAAGAGACATTTAATATACCACAGAATTACTGGTGTAATACACCAAAATTACATCATCTAATTCATGAGGTTTTTGATTTGGTGTTTTTAATTTTTGTTTTAAATGTTTTTTTATTTCTCTAAATCTTCAAATCATTTAAAGACTTACATTGCCACTGGGTGGCAGCCCTGGCTTCTCCCACCAAGCAACAAAAGTCAGCAAATATAATTAAGTCATTGATGTACAATTTTTTATCTTCACTGCATCTGCTTTTAAAGGCTTTCAGTTCATATTTAATTATCTTTCTTAGCCCTCCCTTTGTCTATTAAGATGATTATTAGTAGGCAAATTTAATGGAAACAAAAGTCATATTTTTTTTTTTTGCTGTAATGTCATTTAAATATAAATTGAAAAAATAGATTTAAAGTGGTTGTAAAATGATGAGGTAGTAAAAAACATCTTTTTAATTTTAAGCAAAACTTTGATGATGCTTTTTTTTACTCTCCATCTCTTTGTGAGTTTTCCCCATCTTCCTTACTTTAAAAAATGGGTGTTAAAAAAACAAAATGAGGGGAGCCATTACTTTTACGTATCACAGACATGAGCTATTTATAGCAAACCCCACTGAGCTGATGTTAAGGATTTTGAGAAAGTAGCTAGAAATGGAGTAGCACTGGAAGCAGAATGAATATATTTCTGTGCCATAATTAGGTTTATAATAACTAGAGAATTAATAGATAGTCCATGTGTGCCAATAATAGCTGTTGTGTGCTCTTCTTATTATGTGATGAAAACCTCACTGGGAACTACTTAATTTTGTACGTCAACATTTTCTCAGTTTTTTTAAGGTCTTAAACCAATCTTCACAGCAGTGGCTGCTTTTTAAAAACATGAATTGATTTTCTTAAGAACTAGAACATTGGAGGTTCCTATTGTGGCTCAGCAGTAACAAGCCTGACTAATATCTATGAGGATGCAGGTTCAATCCCTGGCCTTGCAAAGTGGGTTAAGGATTGGGTGTTGGCTATGAGCTGTGGTGTAGGTCGCAGAGGTGGCTCGGGTCCCAAGTTGCTGTAGCTATGGTGTAGGCTGGCAGCGTAGCTCTGATTTGACCCCTAGCCTGGGAACTTCCATATGCTTCAGGTGTGGTCCTAAAAATCAAACAAAAACCCCCCTAGAACATATGGGAGTTCCCTGGTGGCTCAGCAAGTTAAGGACCCATTGTCATTGCTGTGGCTTGGGTCACTGCTGTAGTGTGGATTTGATCCCCCACCCCGGTATGCTGTGGGCGTGGCCAAAAAGAAAAAAACTAGAAAACCTATATAAACACTACAAAACATCTACGTAACTAGCTAGTAGCAGGATGTGTATTAGAAACCAAGTTTCCTTATTTCCAGCCTTGTACATTTTGTATCATGACACATTGGCCTCTGTGTGCTTGTTTTAGGCTAGGAGGAAAGTCCTGGGAAAAGCAGTATTAACAGGAATTTTCTTCCACCTGTGAGGAAATGCTTAGCTATCAGTTTAAATATTCATAACATGCATAATCCTGTCCCACCCACTTATACAAGTAATATCCCCAAAATCTTGGAAGAAGATATAAGTTCTTTCAAAACTTTATATAAACTCAATAACAAAAAGCTATTGCTGCTGTATCTGTTATTTGGTCATAAGTCCTTAATTCAACTGACTCTATACTCACATATATTACACATCTTTAACTAAACACGGTAACACAAGGCATCTGGCACTATTAAAAACGGTGTGTCACAAATATATCACTTAAAATAGGAAGGCCTAAGTACAATCCATTGCCATTGCTAGAAGAATAAGAAGCCTGGAAGATGAGCAGCTTGCTTTGATAGAATGATATTATTCTCCTAGGTATGTGGATGGATTAAAGGCGCATGAGTTAACTCCAAGATCTAATGCTTCAATTCTGTTTTCTAATCCAGAGATTGCAAAAAGCGGGGCCACTACTGTCTGTGTAGGTACCCTTGTGAGAACTGGGAAAAGGCACCTCCCTTGGCAAGCCTAGCCTCTTTTGTTGTTGAAAAGTGCAAAACTCACCACCGTCACCCTTCCCCCATCTTGCAAGGTGCTCCTATTCAGGATACAACTTAATAGGAATACAGTTCAACCCACACTGCTTAAAAAAGTAACTGTTTACATTCAAAATTGGGGGGTTTCTGCATAAAATTCAGATTTCTGGTTTCCCCTGCAAAAATGAGAAGCTGATAATACTGTATTTGAATTCCCACAAGGTTATTCTTAGTATGGATGTTCCCTTTATTTTTACGAAAAAGGTGATAAAACACATGCAACAACAACAAAAAACAGCCCAACGGTGTAAAAAAGTCTCTTTCCCAACTTTTATTCCCCTAGTTCAAATCTCCAAGTGCAGTTACTGTTAACTCCCTATTTTTCCTGTAACTTGGAGTTTTTGTTTTGGAGTCTGGAAACTCATTTTTTCAGAAACACTTCAGATGCAATGTTGGAACCAGTAAATTAGGAATGTAGCATTCCAGCATGCTTTAACTTTTCCATTTTAGTATTTTGCTAGAAGATAAGGGGTTCCTTTGTAATCTTGTATTTGTATAGATCCTTTAACTTTTCAAATGGCTTCACAACTGAAGTTGCACTTAAAGCATATTTGAAGTAGGGTAGATGTTCATTTTGAACAACATCCAGTGGACTTTTGAGAATGCCATGTTACTTACTGCTTCAGGGGAAAGCCAACAGTCTATTGAAAAGCAAGGTAGGAAGCTCCTCTCTTCTGATAAACTTGTTCTATTGGTTTAGCAAGTTTATATGACTCAACTCTGTCATGTTCTAAACAGACCATACTCTGCATAATCCACACCCTAGTTTCTTGCTGTTACATACCCTAAAATGAAATGACCAAAGAACTGAAATATATTTTTTCTAGTTTTCTAATGGGGGTTTCTTTTGATTTGAAAATATACAGATTGTTGAGACTTGTTTGTTTAATGAGTAGAACATAAATTGGGCTTGTGAGGTTTTGAAGAGCAGGAGGAGTTTTAGTTATTGGCCACATTCACAGAGGTAAATGTTTTAAACCATAGTGTGTTTTTGAGAATGTGTTTTGTCAGCCAGAGCATTTTCTTTATCTCAAGTACTTCAGAATTGGCCTCATGCCCACAATTGCTTAGCACAAACAGGATGATTTTAAAATGCTTCCACTCAAAATACTCTAAGCTATCTTTATTGTTTGTGGTATTTTTGTTTGCTGGTTTTTGGCCATGCCTGCAGTTTGAGCGATTCCCAGGCCATGAATCTAAACTGCGTCACAGCAGCCACCTGAGCCACGGCAGTGGTGATGCTGGATCCTTAACCCACTGAGCCACCAGGGAATTCCTGAGCTGTTTTTTGTTTTGTTTTGTTTTGTTTTGTTTCTTGTCTTTTGTCTTTTTGTTGTTGTTGTTGTTGTTGTTGCTATTTATTGGGCCGCTCCCTCGGCATATGGAGGTTCCCAGGCTAGGGGTTGAATCGGAGCTGTAGCCACCGGCCTACACCAGAGCCACAGCACCTCGGGATCCGAGCCGCGTCTGCAACCTACACCACAGCTCACGGCAACGCCGGATCCTTAACCCACTGAGCAAGGGCAGGGACCGAACCCGCAACCTCATGGTTCCTAGTCGGATTCGTTAACCACTGCACCACGACGGCAATTCCCTGAGCTGTTTTTTAAAGCTCATAGGAAAATGGTCTCACTATTTTGGAATAATGTTGCAAAATTTATTTGCAGTTTGTTTGTTGGTTTATTTTGTCTTTTTGCCATTTCTTGGGCCGCTCCCGCAGCATATGGGAGGTTCCCAAGCTAGGGTTTGAATCGGAGCTGTAGCCACCGGCCTACGCCAGAGCCACAGCACCTCAGGATCCGAGCCACATCTGCAACCTACACCACAGCTCACGGCAACACCGGATCCTTAACCCACTGAGCAAGTCCAGGAGTCAAACCCGAAACCTCATGGTTCTTAGTTGGATTCGTTAACCACTGAGTCATGACGGGAACTCCTATTTGTAGTTTAAATACAAAAGATGAAAAAAAATACTCAGTTTCCTCTCCATGTTTTCTTGTACCTTGTGGAATGATAACGACTTTCAAACAGGAAAGCAAACAAATAGATAATTTAGACATCTAAGGTGGTTAAGATATTTAGTTGCTTTAAATAAATCTCTCGGCTCAGATAATGTCTTAAATAATGTAGAAAATTTGCACATAGCTCTTGGGAAATTACAGAGAAAGGTAGATTCCAGAATGAGACTAAAGTGTTGTTTGTTTTAGGTTTAACACTGGAATGGTTATTAAATTGATTTTTGTTCTATTTTTCTGTTTTTTAGGGCCACACCTATGGCATATGGAAATTCCCAGGCTAGGGGTCAAATTGGAGCTGTAGCTGACAGCCTACACACCACAGCCACAGCAATGCCAGATCCAAGCCGTGTCTACACTACACTCATGGCAACTCGGGATTCTAAACCCACTGAGGGAGGCCAGGGTTTGAACCCGTGTCCTCATGGATGTTAGTCAGGTTCATTACCTCTGAGCCGTGACGGGAACTCCCTTGATTTTTTTTGTTTTTAATCTTGTGGAAGAAATTAGTAATCCCTGAATAAGTATGTCCTTCTTGGAACAATTAATGCCAAACAAACTTTCACTTGTTTCGATATTTTCTAGACTATAGAAAAGGGGGATGTTGTAGAAAAAAAATAGTGATTTCATCAGGACATATGCTGACACTTGGTGTCAAGATAAGAAAAATACTTTTGGGGAGTTCCTGTTGTGGGTCAGTGGGTTAAGAACCTGACACTGTGTGTGTGAGGATGTGGGTTCAATCCCTGGCCTCCCTCAGTGGGTCGAAGATCCAGCATTGGTGCAGGCTTCATTGTAGGTCACAGATGCGGCTTGGATCCTGCTTTGGTAGTGACTGTGGTGTACGCCTGCAGCTGCAGCTCCATTTTGACCCCTAGTCTGGAAGCTTTTATATGCCAAGGGTGTGGCCATAAAAAAATAGGAAAAAAATTTTTTTTGAACTGTTATATCTGTGTGTATGATTTTGCGTTTTTGTTTAGCTTTTGGAGATGTTTATGCATCATTCAACCAGCTGATATTCGATTGCACAGGTGCCAGACTATTCTAACCTAGCAATATGATGGTGAAGAAATTGGCCAAATTTGTCCCAAAGCTGTCATAAACTTATATTGCTAGTGAGCAGTGATTTAATGCCTGATGGGGACGTGCAGTAAAGAAAAAAACAGAGCAGGATGAGGGGGTTGGAGACTGAATACTAAGGTGTTAATTTATGTAGGATGGTCAAAGGAGGCTTCTGATAGAATTGACCTTGAGCATATTATGTGCTTCACTTAATAGAATCACTGATGACTAGGATTAGACCAGTGAATGAAGGAAAATACAGCAACCAAAATCATTTAAAAATAGTATTAAGATCTTCACTATTACAGAGCATTATTTCTGGTTTTCAAATTTTACAACGGAATAAAATGGTATTTGTTTTATTTACACTTGGAACTTCTAACTACAAAGGGCTATTCTAAATAGGCCTGATTCTCCATTTTAAGAGAAGTTGTTGGAGAATGTCACATAGAAAAGGGTCAGTTATAACTACTGAAAGGAGGACTGTTTAACACTTAAGGGTTTTAATTCATTACACTCTAAGGAAAGAATTGAGGTTAAGGAAGGTCGCCTGATGTTGTACACTTGTGGCCAGACAATAAACCAGGGAGGAAACTGAATAAGGAAAATATATTCAAAGGAGATTGAAAAAGGGCTGCAAGAACCCTGAAAACTACAGTTTGAAATTGTCTGGAAGTTAAATCTTGAGCAGACTTAGTGGAAGCAGGAGTCAGAAGAATCTAATGCAAGGAAAACTCCACTGTTTAAATACCCTGTGTCACTTCCAGGAAAAATAAAATAAAATTGTGACAGTGGGTTACAACTAAATGTCAAATGCTCTAAAACACAAGACATAGATACTTAGGAATCTTGGTAAAGAGAACTATTTTGTGCTAAGTAGAGCAAGGAAGGGTTATTGGACCAATGTAGTCTGTTCTAGGGCACAATGACCTGCCCTGCATTTGCACAACCTAAGACGGAGTGCCTCAAAATTTACACCCTGGTTCTTCCCTTGCTGTATTCTGCTCCTAGCCCTGTGGGGCTCAGAGGGCCTAGGAATCTCTTCCTTGACCATCAACCTCCTTTTCCCTCCCCACTATTTACCTTTCCCTAAAAACCTGTATTCCTTTGCTTTTTCCTTCCATAAGTAAATGTTTAAGTGCTAGATAGTATAATAAAACAAAGTCCTATTTCTAGACTGTACCTGCTTATATGAAATAGCATCATTCTTCCAGCAATTCATCTTCAGATATAGATGACTGATCATCTTCAACTCTGCAAGGCAGTGGAAATTAATTTGAGAAGTGCAGGCAGCAGGTTAGAGGATAGTTTGGTTTGGGCATGTTGTGTAGATAAAGATCACAACCAGATGATGAGAAGGTATAGACAGAGAAATTCCTCCAAGCCAGAAGAGAAAGGCAAGATCAGAGTCGGGGGTGTCAAGGTAGGGGCTAGCAGGTAAGGCAGGACACTCCAGAAGTTCTCACCCAATGGCATGGCCCATGCAGAGGTGGATGGTCAGAGTTCCTTACTAATTCATGAACCAGTCCTGAGAGGAACTATCATTCAAAAGCTTGTGGCAAGCAGGTATAACCCCTCTGTGCCCCTAGAGGTGCACTGAGCCTAAGACAGGATCTCCTTAGAGTGGCTTGTGAAGGATTAACAGGTTGTACTGCCTTGTTTGCATGGCAGTGCTGGGCAGGAACATCCTGACAGGGATCCATGCCTGGGTTGAGCTAACTATCTTAAGACCTCAAGGTTTGGTGAACAACTCTCCCTCCTCCCGAATACCATAACTATATGAGTCTTGTTCTTTTTCCCATTTTCAGTTTACTTACTGTTTCTTTTTCATCCTCAGTCTGTTTTCCCTTCAACTTTTCCATCCTTGGGCATTATCCATATCATTCTTCCAATTGGAATGCTTAGCTGCAAATGTATCTCTCCTATCCAAATGTAAATGAATACATCCTTGGAGTTCCATATTGAGTCTGTTCTCTAAAGCCTTTGCTAATCTCCCAGATCACTCACTGCTTTATGTGCCTCAGACACATTGTGAGCCCTCCTTTGGTTCTAGTGGGGAGGCAGTGAGAACTTGGAGTTAGGCAAATCTCTGTTGGAATTCCTATCTCCATCCTTGACTAGGTCTGTGATATACAGTAGATAAATTTCAGATGTGTCACTGAAAAGTTGGGAATCGAATCTTGCAGTCCTGATGTGTAATATATGAAAATGTACATAGAGAGCAGGGATCAAGGAGAGGACGCACCAAATGTTCTTAACTATGGTGTAGTAAAAAGATAACACAGTTAATGCTTATATACTTTGCCAGATCCTTTTCTAAGTGTGCCATCACATTTAAACCTCATAACAGCCCTATGAATTAGGTACTATTATTTGTCTACAATTTGCAAGTGAAGACACTTAAATAGATTGTTTAAAAGACTTGGCTTGGGGTTCCTCTGTGGTGTAGTGGGTTAAGGATCCGGTGTTGTCACTGCAGCGGCTTGGGTTGCTGCTGTGGCCTGATTTCGATCCCTGGCCCTGGCACTTACCCATGCCTTGGGCTCAGGAGAAAAAAACACAACTTATAAGTGGCAGAATCTGAATGCCAACCCAGACAGTCTGGCTCCAGAGCCATGATTTTAATGACTACCTTGTAATAGGTATCACCAACTAGAGCCCTTCTTTGCTGATTGAGGGGCCAAATTGAAAGATAGGCAGCCCACACAGGGCCAGCCAGTCAGAGGAAATAATCGCTAATATATTTATTTTATATATTAATATATAATATAAAAAAATTGTAAAGACCTACTGTATTCCTGGCACTTTGCTAATGTGCTTTGTCTGCATTCTTTAATTCCCACAACTGGTATGCAAGATATCATTCTATCTATTTTATAAAAATGAGGCTTGTGGAGCTGTTGAAAGAGCACACTTTTCCCTCTACTCCTCAACCTAACTGCTGAAACGCTTACTGAGATTATAAATGGCCTTCTAGGTGACATAAGTCCAGGAGAAATTTTTCAATGATTTACTCAGTAACTCTCTTTTTCATACCCGCCTCGACGGTTTCATACCCGCCTCGACCATAGTTTGTTCCAGGACTACCTCTTGGACTGGTTTCTTTCCCCTGTATCTTCCTATTTCATTTTCCTTGTGCTGGTCCTTAAATGTGGGTCTTTTCCGGGAGCATACCCACACCTTTCCTTACTCTACATATTCTTCCTGGATGTGCTCACCCACTCCCTACTCCCTGGTCTCAGCTACCACTGAGATGCTGAAGGTGGAGGAGATTGTTCCATGCCCTTGATCCCATGAAATGAGACCAAGATCATTTATATATTAGAGACTCCCCGTGCCCACACAAGCACCTCAAATGCAAGTGCATCAAGCTGAACACAACCTTTTCCTGTACCATCCCCAACCCCGCCTGCCCTGCTTCGACCCCACCCTCCTTTTCATTATTTAGGTTGAGGAGCTGTCATCCACCCAGTTACTTAAGCCTGGAACCTGAAAATCGTGTTTGTCTTCTTCAATCCACTCAATATCTAGGAGCTGTCAATTCTACCACCCTCATTTGAATTTAGCCACTGCTCTCTACAGACATGGAAAAACCCAGTAGAAGCTAATATTGCTCACCAGGGCTGACCAACATATCTCCCTCCTGGCCCACCTGCCTCCAGTCTGGGCCCTTCCACAGTTTTTGCTACCCTAGTCATAAATTTTTTTTTAAAGCTCAAATATAGGGGGTGACATGATCACATGATCAGATTTGCCCTTTTTATTTTTTTGTCTTTTTAGGGCCACACCCACAGCACATGTAAGTTACCAGGCTAGGGGTCAGAGCTGCAGCTGCTGGCCTACACACAGCCATGGCAATGTGGGATCCAAGCCATGTCTATGACCTACACCACAGCTCACAGCAACTCTGGATCCTTAACCCACTGAGCAAGTCCAGGGATCAAACATGTGTCCTCATGGATACTATATTCGGGTTTGTTACCCCTGAGGCATGACGGGAACTCCCAGATTTGCACTTTTAACCCCTCATTTGACCTTCAATGCCTCAAGATAAACTTTAAGCTCCTCAACAAGGCATTCAAAGTGCCCTTGAATCCTATTGTTGTCTGCCTTTGAGCCCTATTTTTTTCCGCTCTGACCTTGCTATCCAGTTGCACAAAACTTTGTGGTTTCCAAAACACACTATGGCTGGCTGATTTTTTTCAGCATTTAATACTCAGCCCAAAAGTTATCTCCTCCAGGAAGCCTTCTGTGATACCCCAGACTGGGTAAGGTATATATCTTTAGTGCTTCTATATTCCCTTGTGAATATTTATGTCACTTCATTTTTAATATTGATTTATGATAATTCCCCTGTCTATTTTTTCTATTAGTTGGGAAGTTTTTGGTTGAGGGCAGAAACTATTGCATTTCCAGGATCCGGCACATAGTAAGTCCTTAGTGAATGTCTGTTAAATGAATAAATAAGTAAATTTCCCAAGAACTGCAAATAAGTTCTGACACAGGAACCAAAATCAGTTGAGCTCTAAAATTCATGTTCTTCCCACTAAAGAACGTGTACATGTAGAGAGTTTGGCGTCTTTGAAAAGCTGTCATTTTAAGGGGACAAACCCTTAAGGTTTTCCTTCCAATTAAAAAAATTTTTCTCCAAAATTGCAATAGTACATTCACATGATTCAGTCCTCAAACAGTATAAAAAGATACACAGCACCCATAAAAATTGAAAGCAGGATCTTGAAGAGATATTTGTAATCCATGTTCATAGCAGCCTGATATTCGCAACAGCTAAAACATGCAAGCAACTCAAGTGTCCATCAGTGGGTGAATGGAAAAGTAAAATGTGGTATATGGAATATTATTCAGCCTTAAAAAGAAAGGGAATTCTGCACTATGCCACAAAATGGGTGAATTTGAGGGCATTATGCTAAGTGAAATAAGCCAGTCACAGAAAGATTGATACTGCATGATTCCACTTATATGAGATACTTAAGAGTAGTCAAAATCATAAAGAAAGAAAATATAATGGTGGTTGCCAGGGCTAGGGGGAGGGGAGAAGGGGGAGTGATTGTTTAATGGATACAGAGTTTCAGTTTTACAATATGGAAAGAGTTGGGGACAAATGGTGCTGATGGTTGCACAACAGTATGGATGTATTTAAAACCACTGAACTGTATATTAAAAATAGTTTAGATGGTAAATTTTATGTTACGTGTCTTTTGCCACAATAAAAACAATTTTTTAAAAAAATCTCAAAACAAACAAAAGATACCAGAGTCTAGTTCCCATTTTTCTCCTCTATCTTTCCCAATTGCCACTCCCCTTGTGCCAAGGTAACCAATCTTAGTAGTTTCTCTATCTTCTTCTGGGTTTTCTTTTTGCAAATGCAAGCAAATGTAAAGTTTTATTCATGGTCACTTCCTGACTTTTTAAAAGATATTAAAAATATTTTAAAATTTCCTTTTTTCTGAAGTGGGGCTGTAGCAAAAAGAGCTAATTGGTACACAGCTTGAATGAACTCACAAGAGGGAGACTTAGAAGGAAAGAGCTGTTTGATGAGGGTCAGATAATCTTTGTCTGCTGACTGCCAAGGGGGCCTCTAGGGACCATCATCGTCCCCCAGGACAAAGCCTGTGATCCAGGTATCTCCCTCATACAGATTTTTAAATTTCCCAGAATTAACTTTTCTGTGAAACTCTCCTAGGCCACTCCCCCTGATGCAATATCTGGGTTTGGGCAGAAAGGAGGGTGCTGCACAGCCCGCCTCTTCTGAGCTGTCTGGGCTGGCTCCTCTTTCCAGAACAATTTACGCTTTACAGCGACTCAGACCTCAGCCCCAACATCTGTGTGCCGAAGCAAGGATTGCTGAGATGAACAGAGTGCTACATTTTGGAAGGTAACCACGTCCCAGGTCAAGCTGAGTCTGCCACAGATCCTCACGATGGTTCTAGAAGAAATCGCAGCAAGTCTGATGTGGTTTTCCTACGCCTTGATTCCTTGCTTGCTCACAGGTAAGTATGAATCAGAATATGGCCAATAGTCTGGGACTCAAATATAGATTGAGAAGGTGAAAAAAACTTTCTCCAGGTTTGGAGTTGCAGTATATGCATAGAACATCTTATGTCTGTTTTTAAAAAGATGTCTCACCTCCTAATCCTCCATCCCCACATCCCAAAGAAAAGGCCTGCATTCCGTTTAGAAATCTCTCTCTTAACGTCCATATAACAATCTAGAAAGAAAAAGCGTCAAAACAAGTAGTTAAAAGGCTAGCAGAGATCCATGCGTTTTGTTATGTATTTCATTATCTAACTTTAAAAAGCACAACACAATTATCTTAGTCATTCTGTGTGTTTCTCAGAGATGTTAACTGTAAGGATATGTTTAGGTAAAATAAAGATTCTAACAAAATATATGTGAATAAAAAGATAAAATTTGCAAACTTAATATTGGGTACAAGACATAAAAATTGGGTTTCTCTCCTGATCAGGTACTCCATACCACTTTAAAAAGGGAGTAGTCAGGTACTCCATACCACTTTAAAAAATATTTGGTTTGGGGCATTTTTTGCCTGCCAGTAAGATTACATAATTTTCTCTGCTTCCACTCCTGGCTGCTTGCACATACACGTTTTATTCCCAAATCACAGCTCCTTAGCCTTTGCTGTTTCTTCCTGTCAAATCACATTGAGAAATTTCAAATTTGAATACTCCAAGGTACTGAGCACTTTGCCGTGTGGATGGGATTCTTGAGTTTCTTTTCTTTCTTTCCTTTTCTTTTCTTTCTTTCCTTTTCTTTTCTTTCTTTCTTTTTCTTTTCTTTCCTTCCTTCCTTCCTGTATCTCCCTCTCTCTTTCTTTCTCCCTTCCTTCCTTCTTTTCCTTTTTTTTTTTAAACATGGAGAACTAATTATTCTAGTTGTTTTAAATCACATAACAAATCAGTGCTGAGGCGATTAGCAAATGCTTAGAACTGACTTAAACATCAAATTTATGCCCGCCTAACTCAAACAAACCCCTCACAGCTCTCAGTGTCTCAGCCCATGATGTTCAAATCTGCTGTTTGTTTCATGACTCACTATATTCAGGCCCCAAACTTATTTCTCACTACTCCTTGAAAACTCCTTGAAAACTCCTTGAAACTCCTGGGCCACATGCGGCTGCTGTCTTCATAGTTGGCATGTTACACCCTCATTTCCTCCTCTTGGCCTTTATTTTTGTACTTTCCCACCAGAAGCTCCATCTCCAGTTCCTTACCCCATCCCAAACCCATCCTCTCATCATCCTTCCATATGGGTGAGTCCCTGCTCCTACAGACCTTCCCAACCTCTCTCCTTTGACCCTTGACCCCATGTACTCTGTTTCCATGGGTTACTTCTGTTTCTTGCACTGGCCTGAAGGCAGGGCCTGGGCATCTTTCCTGGTGTCCCCACAGCCCCCAGCATAGACTGAGCATGTTGGTTGATTGGTTAGTCAGTTGATTGATTAATTAATTGGTGGAGCAAACAAGGTACCAGGAAAATACTATTCTACTAACCCAAAAGAAGAAGACCGGGAGGCCAAATGAGAAGGGGCCAGCATATTTTTCCTGATTTTTAAAAAAATAGAGGTGTAATTGACAAATAACATATCATTAGTTTCAGGTGTACAACATACTAATTCACTATTTGTATGTATTTTGAAATGATCACTGTAACAAGTCTAGTTAACAGCTATCATCATACATAATTACAATTTTTTTCCTGTGATGAAGATGTTTAAGATCTACTTTCTCAGCAACTTTCAAATATGAAGTGTGGTAATTATAGTCACTATGCTGTACATTACATCCCCATGACTTATTTTATAACTGGATAGTTATACTTTTTAATTCCCTTCACCTATTTTTAATTTGACATTTTCTTCAACAAGGCAGTCCAATCTTTTTAAACCTTTTTCTGAAAACTCCCATTTCAAACGGACCTCTTCTGACACCTAGAAATTTACACAGAAAAAAAACCTCCCAAAAATCACAACCACCATTACCCCCACCTCCCGCCCCACACACATGCAAAATACACAAACAAACCAATGGTGAAAACCACAAGATGTTAGAGCCAGAAAGACCTATGTGTGAGTTTTGACGTTTATCACTTGCTAGTTCAGTGACTACATCACATCACTTCAGTTTCCTCATCAGTAAAATGGTCAAAAGAGCCACTTTGTGGTTGGGAGGTGTCAAATGAGATAATGCAAACAAAGGCACTCTGGAGAGGTCAGAGTGCCCACCCCCATGTTCCTCATCAACTGTTAGTTATGTGAACAGGTATAGTGTGGGCAGATATTTCCTTTAGTTGAAGTTGTCTTTATGCAAGTTTTGCCATTTCCTCTGGATCGTGTGGGAGCCTGCAATGAATTCTGGAAATTCTAAATGAACTTCTGTTACTCTAGATCCCTGGAACAGATGGGTAGAATTCTTGCCTTGCCCTGTCCCTTTCAAAAAATAGTGTGTGATTCAGAAACTGATTCCCACTACCAATAATAATAATAATAACAATGACCATCACGACTGACATTTATGAGCACACCCTGTGCTCCAGATCAGCAAAATTGTTTTCTTGATGTCTCACATCAGTCCGGCAAGATGGGTGATATAATCCCCTTTTTAGACACTAGGAAACAGAGACTCAGAGAGGTTCAGTTATTTGCCCAAGTATATACATCTAGGAAGTGGGAGAACTGGGATTTGACTGGTCTGACTGGCTACAGAGCCTGTGCCCTTGGTACTTCTCTTTAGAAGAAGCTGAGACATTGAAACAGGCCAGAAAAAGGTTGGAGGGACAAGCAAAAGTAATAAAGATGTTGCTACCTTTTCTGACACACTTGCCATAAGGGCTGTTGGAGGTAAATGTGGAAAAAGAGGACCCAAATGAAGGGAGTTGACAGCAGACCCAGCCAGGGGAAGCCAGCATGGCATTCTTCCAGGAAGGAGGTGCAAGGATTTCTGCCTGGGAAGTTCACCTGACCACTTTGTCATGGGTAGCCTTTATGCTGCTTTTTTAACACTGACTCAAGATTTTAGGAAATAGATGTTCAGCATAAGCTTCAGAGCAGCACAAAGGTATAATGTGAAATAGATGGGGACTAAGGGGAAAAAAAGTCCAAGGCTAATTTGATTACAGAGCCAGATGAGGTTCACCTGTTTAGTTTTCATTCATTCCTCATTTCTGAGCACCCACTATGTGCCTGGTTCTAGGTTAGGTGCCCATTAGAGATGAACAACACAGTCCCCCATCTTCAGGGGACATAAGAACCTGCTAGGAAATACATTTAAGTCTTTGGGGAGTTATCATTCATAGTTTTCACTATTCTTCAGGTACCTGAAGTAAGGTCTAGATCAGTGGTTCACAATCTCAACACATGGGAATCACCTAGGGAGATTTTGAAAGTACAGATGCCAGGATTTCACAGCCAGAGTTCTGACTTAATTTAGGGTGCTATCTGGACTTTGGGATTTTTTAGAACATCCTGGGTGGGGCTCCTTAGAGAAGTAGTTTATTCTGTAACTGAAAAAATACAAGTCTGGTGCATCTTCTGGTAAGGAAAGAAGTGCTCAAAAAAAGGATAAGGGGGAGTTCCCATCGTGGCTCAGTGGTTAACGAACCCGACTAGTATCCATGAGAATGCAGGTTCAATCCCTGGCCTTGCTCAGTGGGTTTAGGATCCAGTGTTGCTGTGAGCTGTGGTGTAGGTTGTAGATGCAGCTTGGATCCTGAGTTGCTGTGGCTGTGGTGTAGGCCCGAGGCTGCAGCTCCAATTCAACCCCTAGCCTGGGAACCTCCGTATGCTATGGGTATGGCCCTAAAAAGACCAACAAAAGGCGGGGGGGGGGTACAAAATGCAACAATATCTTGGATTGGAACCTGGAACGGAAAAAGGCATTAGTGGAAAAATTGGCAAAATCCAGATAAAGTATGTAGTTTTGTTAATAATAATGTACCAATGTTGGTTTCTTAGTTTTGACAAATATATCATGACTGTGTAAAATGTTAGTATTAGGGGAAGCTGAGTGAAAGATATACAGGAACTCTGTGTACTTAGTGTCTGCAGTTTTTTTTTTTTTTTTTTTTTCTCCTATAAATCTAAAATTAGGAGTTCCTGTCCGTGGCTCAGGGGTAACGAACCTGATTAGGATCCATGAGATGCGGGTTCCATTCCTGGCCTCACTCAGTGGGTTAAGGATCTGGCGTTGCCGTGAGCTGTGGGGTAGGACACAGATGAGACTCAGATCTGGCATTCTGTGGCTGTGGCGTATACAGCTCCAATTCGACCTCTAGTCTGGGAACTTCCACATGCCACAGTTTTGACCCTAAAAATAAATAAATAAATAAAAATAAAAACGAAAAAAGGAAAAAAAATCTAAAATTATTCCCAAATGTAAAAGTCTATTAATAAAAATAACGTGAAAAAACAAAGTGAGGGATGGAAGTTAAAAGGACACGGAACCAATCTGAAAGAGCTCCCAATGACCAAAGCTGGAACAATTTCTATTAGAACATCGCAGCAATCGTTGCTGCAAGTAATATCCACCAATAAATGCAAAAATTAATGAGTGAAAGTTTGAGGAGAAACAAAATATTTGCAGAGTGTCACAGTGTCTCCTCTAAGTTATTTGTTAATTATAAACAGGAAAATGGTAGTTTTATAGTGAAGACACCACCTTAACCTTGTGGTCAGGGTTAACATCGCCAGTAATAAGACATATTAACATCATGTCCTCCCTGTGAGTACATGACAAAAATGTATGACCTTCATCAAATCACGAAAAAAAAAATCATACGAACACAAACAGAGGAATGTTCTACAAAATAGCTGACCAGTACTCTTCAAAAATGTCAAGGTCATAAAGAAAGACTTAGGAATGGAGAATAACTAAATATGACACCTAAATATGGGATCCTGGATTGGTTCTGGGAGGAAGGAAAGAAAGAAAAAGGAAGGAAAGAAGGAAGGAAAACCATGCCTGGAGTCTTACACAGCTAATGAAGGGGGATGAAACATTGTCATGAAAACACAATTTGTACATAGACATGTAGAGCACCAGAAGAAAGAAAGAAGGACTTTAGGGGAAAATTGGTGAAATTCGAATAAAGAGTGAGGCTTCATTAATGATATTGGGTCAATGTTAATATCTTCAATTTCATATTTGTACTGTGGTTATCTACATGTGGAAGGCTGAGTAGAGGGTATATGGGAGCTCTCTGCCCTATTTTTGCAACTCTTCTGTAAGTCTGAAATTATTTAAAAACTAAACATGAAAAGAAACACAAAAGGCCACCTCCCCAGTGATTTTAATGGGCTGCCAAGGTTGAGAACCATTAGTTTAACGTCTATATACCAGTGCTTCTCAAACTTAAATACACATATGAATTATCTGAGGAATCTTGTTAAAAATGCATATTCTGGTTCAGTAGAGGGTACAGGCTGCAGCCTGAGAGCCTGCATTTCTAATAAGCTCCAGGGCATATGATGCAGCTGATCCAAAGACCATACTTTAAGACCTTGAAGTAACAGATCACTTTCCTGAGGCATGGATTTGTTTGCACACCTTTTGAAGCTGGGGTGTGGATACTAGTTACTTAGGGAGTGAGTGATGCCAGCAACCTGTTTAGCAGCCATGTCCTAATTTAGCCTTGCCTTTTCTTCTGGTCATATACAAGGTGATTCTCTTGAAATAATTTACCATATTTTAGGGTATACTGTCAGTTCCTAGTACCAATATCCCCTGAAGTGCGATCACAATAATGATCCCCTAAAGCGTCCACATTCTTATCCCTGGAACCTGCGAATATGTTATGTTACTGTCTATGGAAAGGGGGATTTTAATGTTATGGGGTTTTGAAATTGGGAGATTATCCTGGATTATCAAGGTGGGCCCAGTTTAATCACACGTGTCCTTCAAAGCTGAGAACCTTTCCTGGATGTAGTAAGAGAGATGGGAGGACGGAAAAAGAGGCTGGAGGAATTCGAAGCATGAAGAGGACTCAACCAACCATTGTCGGCTTTGAAGGTGGGGGGGGGGGGCATGAACAAGAAGGCAGGGGTGAGGGGCCCTGGGGGAGGGGTTACCAGCAGCTGGGAATGGCAAGAAAACAGTCTCCCCTAAAGTTCCAGCCAATACCTTGATTTTAGCCCACTTAGACTTGGTTCTGACTTCTAATCACCAGAAATAATAAATCCGTGTTGTTTTAAGATGCTGCATTTTGGGAATTTGTTATAGCAATACTATACCAATAAATTGCAAGAGAGAGGGATCAGCTTTGTGAAGGCAGCTCTATACCAAAAACGTTGCTTAACTATGTTCACCACGCTGAGCCCCAGAATCTTAATTGTCAGGTCACAGTCACTCAGCTCAAGTTTCTGTTGGCAACACCACCGAAGAGCCTCTATCCAGTGGGCCTTCTTGAGATACCAGAGTCAGACTGCCAGAGGGAGAACTATACAATTCTCTGTAGTAACAGGTGCATAGCTATTCACAGGGAACCAAAGGATTGTACCGAGGGGTCCAGTCTCTCACTGCAGCTCTGGTGAGAATTCTCATCCAGTGTGGCTGAGGAAATGATTCTTCCCAATTTCACACCCTCCTCACTGTCTTTCCTGTTCACACTTCAAACTCACTCTTCCCCTTCTTCTTGATGGTATTTGTTTTTGCATTTGCTCATTTACATCAAGTGGCATCTCTATTAACTGGTTTCTGCCTTGACTTCAATACACACTGCTCCTGGATTTCTTGTTAATGAGACTGCTGTGTGCATCAGAAAGTTTTCTTTTCCTCCATGTAATTGTGTTCTCAGGACCATAGTGAGCCACCTCAAACAATTGGAGGGCATTTTAAAACCCTTTGTAGGAGTTCCTGTCGTGGCTCAGTGGTTAACAAATCCGACTAGGAACCATGAGGTTGCGGGTTCCATCCCTGGCCTTGCTCAGCAGGTTAGGGATCCGGTGTTGCAGTGAGCAGCTTGGATCCCGCGTTGCTGTGGCCCTGGTGTAGGCTGGAGACTGCAGCTCTGATTCGACCCCTAGCCTGGGAACCTCCATATGCCGCAGGAAGCGGCCCTAGAAAAGGCAAAAAGACAAAAAACAAAACAAAACAAAAAAACAAAACAAAAAAATCCTTTGTAGGTTAACAGAGTCACTTTCAGCTTGGAGCCTGAGCTGAAAATATAGTTCCTGCCTTGTAAAGTCATTTCCTATTTAGTGTCCTAACATAAAATGGATGCTTCTTCATGAAGTGCCATGATAATTTCTATGTAACCCGATTAAATGTCCCCTAGCATCAGTAGTCCGTGAGCATTGCTGTCTTTCCACCTCACACCCAATGCATGTGTGTGTGCGTGTGCACGCGCGCACGCGTGCGCCACGTAAATAACAGCAAAACAAAAATGGAATTTGGAATATGCTATACAAATGGCATAAAGATATTGAAGATGTTGCCTCTAGGGCTCCAAAAGAAGCAACTGCTTTCATTTTAATATAGGAATGAGACTATTTTGCCCACAATGGAGTTAGATTTGGAACTTCACAGGTAGGAGAAGACAGTTACAAAAGTGCAAACTTGTTTTTTTTTTTTTTTTTTTTTTTGGTCTTTTTGCTATTTCTTGGGCCACTCCCGCGGCATATGGAGGTTCCCAGGCTAGGGGTCCAATCGGAGCCGTAGTCTCTGGCCTACACCAGAGCCACAGCAACTCGGGATCCGAGCCGCGTCTGCGACCTACACCACAGCTCACGGCAACGCCGGACCGTTAACCCACTGAGCAAGGGCAGGGACCGAACCCCAACCTCATGGTTCCTAGTCGGATTCGTTAACCACTGTGCCACGACGGGAACTCCAGCTGCTTTCATTTTAATATAGGAATGAGACTATTTTGCCCACAATGGAGTTAGATTTGGAACTTCACAGGTAGGAGAAGACAGTTACAAAAGTGCAAACTTGTTGCACAACATAATGGAGCCATCTAAAAGCTGGGATATCTCTTGCTTTTGTCCTGTCTGTGTGCCCCCTTGTGAAGACATACCCAGAAATTCAAGCGTGTTCCTTAAAGCCTTGATGAGTGCCCTGAATAGGCCTCCCTCGCTGATTCAATAGACTGCACCTAATTGTACAAATTTACTTTTTTCCTAGGTACGTTTTA
Organism: Sus scrofa; assembly: GCF_054392235.1. Taxonomy (NCBI): domain Eukaryota; kingdom Metazoa; phylum Chordata; class Mammalia; order Artiodactyla; family Suidae; genus Sus; species Sus scrofa. Next base: position 92,699,849 of record NC_139395.1, read on the forward strand.
TCCCATTTGAGTTTAATCTCATCACGGTCTTTTCAAACTATTACCTTTGGAATGGATTAGCAATGAGATCCTGCTGTGTAGCCCTGGGAACTTTGTCTAGTCACTTATGATGGAGCATGATAATGTGAGAAAAAAGAATGTGTACATGTATGTGTAACTGGGTCACCTTGCTGTACTGGGGAAAAATCGTATTGGGGAAATAACTATTAAAATAATGTATCCCATCATTTAGATAATCAGAACGAATACTATTTTTTTCAGGTGTATTTTTTAATTGAAATTTTATTGCAGTAAGTCTAGATTCACATGCAAAGGTAAAGAGATGGTACGGAAAGCCCAGTTTCCCCAGTGGTATTTTTCAAAACAATGGTATAATATCACAACCAGGATATTGATATCATGAATACAACCTACCCATCTTATTCAGATTTCCTGTTTTACTTGCACTCATTTGGGTGTGTGTGTATGTGTGTGTGTAGGTTTGTGTATTTATCACCACAGGAAAGGTACTGAACAGTTCTAACATCACAATGATACCTCCTGTTGCCTTTTTATAACCTTACCCACCTTTGCCCTCCTGTGCCTTTCCCCACTGTTTCTAGCCCCGGCAACCACTGATCTGTGTTCTCTGTTTCTGAAATATTGTCACTTCAAAGTGTTATATAAATAGAATCCTACTTTTAGGGATTGGCCTTTTTCATTCAGCATAATTCCCTGGAGATTCAGTCAAATTGTTTTCTGTAGTGATAGTTTATTCCTTTTTATTGAATATACCACAATTTGTTTATTCACCTGTCTGAGGACATCTGGGCTGATTCCAGTTTGTTTATGAACATTTATTGTGCAGATCTTGTGTGATATAAGTCTTTTTTTTTTTTTTTTTTTTTTTGTCTTTTTGCTATTTCTTGGGCCGCTCCTGCGGCATATGGAGGTTCCCAGGCTAGGAGTCGAATCGGAGCTGTAGCCACCGGCCTACGCCAGAGCCACAGCAACGCGGGTTCCCGAGCCGCGTCTGCAACCTACACCACAGCTCACTGCAACGCCGGATCCCTAACCTGCTGAGCAAGGGCAGGGACCGAACCCGCAACCTCGTGGTTCCTAGTCGGATTTGTTAACCACTGTGCCACGACGGGAACTCCATAAGTCTTTATCACTTCAGGATAAATGCTCAAGAGTGCAATTGCTGGGTGGTATAGTAATTACAAATTTAGTTTTATAAGAAACTGCCAAACTATCTTCTAGAGTGGCTGCACCGCCTTACATTCCCACGAGTGATGTATGAGTGATCCACTTCCTCTGCATCCTCACCAGGATTTCGTTTTGCAACTTTAAACAATTTTAGTCTTAGAGTTCCTGTTGTGGTTCTGACATTGTCTCTGTGAGGGTGCGGGAACCATTCCTAGCCTCACTCAGTGGGTTAAGGATCCAGTTTGCCATGGTTGTGGTGTAGGCCCCAGCTGCAGGTCTGATTCAACTCCTGGCCTGGGAACTTCCATGTGCTACAGGTGTGGTCCTAAAAAAAAAAACATTTTTTTTTAGTCATTCTGATAACTGTGTTGTGCTATCTCATGGAGATCTTAATTTGTACTTCCCTAATATCTAATGATGTTGAATATCTTCCCATGTGCTTATTTGCCATCTGTATATGTTTTTTGTCTTTTTCCCACTTTCTTTTTCTTTTTCTTTTTTGTCTTTTTAGGGCTGCACCCATTGCATATGGGATTTCCCAGGCTAGGGATCAAATTGGAGCTGTAGCTGTCCCCCTACGCCACAGCCACAGCAACATGGGATCTGAGCCACATCTGCAACCTACACCACAGCTCATGGCAATGCTGGATCCACTGAGCGAGGCCAGGGATCAAACCTGATCCTCATGGATGCTAGTTAGGTTTGCTACCGTTGAGCTACAATGAGTACTCTGCCCATTTTCTTTCTCTTTTTGTCTTTTTGCCTTTTTTAGGATTGCTCCTGTGGCATATGGAGGTTCCCAGGCTAGGGGTCTAATCGGAGCTGTTGCTGCTGGCTGTGATCCTTAACCCACTGAGCAAGGCCAGGGATTGAACTAGCAACCTCATGGTTCCTAGTCAGATTCATTAACCACTGAGCCACAACAGGAACTCCTCTGCCCATTTTCTAATTAGATTGTTTGCTTTTTTACTGTTGGGTTTTGAGTGCTCTGTGTGTGTATATATATATATTCATATTATATTACATATATTCATATTCTAGATATGAATCCTTTGTGAGATATATAGTTTGCAAATATTTTTTCCCAGTTTTTATCTCTGAACAGGGTCTTTTGTAGAGCAAGAGATTTTAATTTTGATAATGCCCAACTGATTTTTCCTTTTATGGATCTTACTTTTGTATTGAAGTCTAAGAATTTTTATCTAGCGCTGAAGACTTCCTCCTATGTTCTTTCCTAAAGTTTTAGAATTTTACATTTTACATTGTCTATGATCCACTTTTAATTAATTTTTGCATAAGGTGTGAGATTTAGGTTGAGGTCTTTTGTTTGCCTGCAAATATCCAGTTGCTTTAATATTATTTGTTGAAAAAGCTATCATTTTTTTCACTGCATTGCTTTTGTACTTTTGCCAAAAGTCTTCTGAGCACATTTGTATGAGTCTATTTCTGGGATCTTTATATTGTTTCATGAATTTATATGTCTATTCCTTTGTGAATACCACACAATCTTAATTAATATATCTTTTTTTTTTTTTTTTTTTTTTTTTTTTTTTTTTTTTTTTGTCTTTTTGCTATTTCTTTGGGCCGCTCCAGCGGCATATGGAGGTTCCCAGGCTAGGGGTCCAATCGGAGCTGTAGCCACTAGCCTATGCCAGAGCCACAGCAACGCAGGATCCGAGTCGCGTCTGCAACCTACACCACAGCTCACGGCAACGCCGGATCGTTAACCCACTGAGCAAGGGCAGAGACCGAACCCGCAACCTCATGGTTCCTAGTCGGATTCGTTAACCACTGTGCCACGACGGGAACTCCATTTTTTTTTTTTTTTTTGTCTTTTTGCTATTTCTTTGAATTAATATATCTTGATACTGGGTAGATCGATATCTCTCACTTGTTTCTTTTTCAGAATTATTTTAGTTATTCTCATTCCTTTACCTTTTCTTATAAATTTTATTTTATTTTTGTCTTTTTGCCTTTTTTCTAGGGCCACTCCTGTGGCATATGGAGGTTCCCAGGCTAGGGGTCTAATCGGAGCTGTGGCTTATAAATTTTAGAAAGAGTTTGTCTACATCTATAAAAAACCTTGATGGACTTTTAATAGGAATTGTGTTAAACCTGTATATCAATTTCAGGAGAATTACGATCATTTCAACTATGTCTAACTGTCTGATTCATGAGCACAGCATGTCTCTCCATTTATTTAGATTTTATTTGAAATTTTTTACCAGCACTGTGGAGTTTCCCCCATACAAATCCTGGATATGTTTTATTAGATTTACACCTGATTATTTCCCTTTGAGGAGAATGAATGTAAATAGTATGTTTAATTTCTGTAAATTTGTTCACTGCTAGAATTTAGAAATAAAACTTTTTTTTTGTTTATCTTATATTCTATGAACTTGCTGAACTCACTATTAGTTTTAGGAGGTTTTTTTGTAGATTCTTTGGGATTTCCTATGTAGCCTATCATATCACCTAAAAATAGGGGGAGATTAATTACTTTTTTTCCCAACTATAATGCCTTTTACTTCTTTTGTTTGCCATACTACAGTTGCCAGAACTTCTAGTACAATGTGTTAAATAAAAGTGATAAGGGTGGGCATCTTTTTCTTGTTTGTGATTTTAGAGGGAAAGCATTCAGTCTTTCACCATTGAATAAGATGTTAGCTGTAGGATTTTGTTTGTTTTTTACAGAAACAGGCTCACAGACACATAGAGAACAGATTTGTGGGGGAGCGGGGGAGAGTGAGACGAGAGTGGGAGGGGGAGTTTGGGGTTAGTAGACATAAACTATTACATTTAGAATGAATAAACAATAAGGTCCTACTGTATAGCATAGGGAACTACATCCAATTCTCCTGGGATAGTCCATGATGGAAAATAATATTTAAAAAAAGTCCTATGGCGCAACGGGATAGGCGGTGTCTCTGGAGCACTGGGACACAGGGTTGATCCCTGGCTGGGCACAGTGGATTAAGAATGCTGCTTTGCCACAGCTGCAGCTGCAGCTTGGGTCTGATCCCTGGTCCAGGAACTCCATATGTTGTGGGGTGACCAAAAGAGAAAAAAAGAAGGAGAGAAAGAATGTATATATATGTAGTATGACTGAGTCATTTTGCTGTACAGCAGAAATTGGCACAACATTGTAATTAACTATGCTTTAAAATTAAAAAAAATTTTTTTAAAAAGATGTTAGCTGTAGGTTTTTTATAGATGGTCATTATCAAATTGAGATAACTCTGTTGTTCTTAACTTTTTTTTTTTTTTGTCTTTTGAGGGCCACACCCGTGGCATGCGGAAGTTCCCAGGCTAGGGGTCGAATTGGAGCTGTAGCCGCTGGCCTACGCCACAGCCACAGCAACGCCAGATCTGAGCCACGTCTGTGACCTACACCACAGCTCACAGCAACGCCAGGTCCTTAACCCACTGAGTGAGGCCAGGGATTGAACCTGCAACCTCATGGTTACTAGTTGGGTTCATTTACCACTGAGCCATGATGGGAACCCCCTGTTGTTCTTAACTTGAAGTGAGTCTTTTTGTCTTTTGTTTTTAAATCCTGAATGTGTGTTGCATTTTGTAAATGCTTTTTTTCCCGTGTCAATTGATACGATTGTATTTTATTTCTTTAGCTTGTTGAAATGGTGAATTATATGAATTGATTTTCAAATGTCAAACCAGACTTACATACCTGGAATAAACCCCACTTGATCATGGTGTATAATACTTTTTATACATTATTGAATTTGGATTACTAGTATTTCGTTGAAGATTTTTGTCTTTTTTTTTTTTTTTTTTTTGCTTTTTAGGGCCACATCTGCAGCATATGGAAGTTCCCAGGCTAGGGGTCAAATCAGAGCTACAGCTGCCAGCCTGCATCACAGCCAGAGCTTACTGCAATAATGGATGCTTAACCCACTGTGTGAGGCCAGGGACCGAACCCACTGGCCTCATGGATCCTAGACAGGTTCGTTAACTGCTGAGCCATGAAAGGAACTCCAAGATTTTTGCATTTAAGTGTATGAAATATATTGATCTATAGTCTTTTTGCTTTTTTAAAATATATACTATCCTTGTCTGATTTTTGTATCAGGTTAATACTGGCCTCATAAAGTAAGTTGGAAAGTGCTCTTTTCTTCTTCTATTTTTGGGAAGAAGTGGTATAAACTTGGTGTTAATTTCTCTTTAACTATTTCATGGTATTCTCCAGTGTAACCATCTGGACCTGGATATTTCATTTTGAAAGTTTTCGAGTAATGAATTCCAGCTTTATATTTACATAGCTTTATAATCCCCACGTACCTGACTAGGGAAATGCTTTGTCCACCAGAGGAAGGATGACAGAGAGGACCATGCCCCACCCTCCCATGTTACCTTGCTGGAACTGGCCCTTTCCTCTTCATCCCTTGGATGATTGCAAGTTTAAGGGTGGGGAGGGCAGGAAGCCTCCCATGTGGGTGCCCCAGGTGTTTCCTCACAGGGCAGATGGTGGATGCTGAGAGTGAGATGGGGAGACACTACCAGGGTCTTAACTTAGAGAAGAAGGAAGGGCACCAGCCAGGGTGTCCCTGGCAGCCCCCATCCTCTCGTGGTCACAGGGCTTGATAACGAACAGCAGGTGCCAACCTGGAGACAGGCACAGAGATGAAAAGTCCCAGGCGAGGGCCCCAGACCCATACACACTGTGCTGTTGATGTTATCACTGCAACTGTAACAGCAAAAGGTGGCAGGTGTTGGGCGTTAAAAGAGGAGCGTGTGAAAGTCAGAGGAGAGGCCCATAGTGGAAGATCCATGCTACACCCTGGGTTACACACAAGGGTGAGCCCTGGGGCTGCCCAAAGTCCTTATGAGAGCGGGTTCAGCTTCACAGGCCTCTTTGATTCTCTGTGCAAACTGTAGACCTACTGTGTGTGCCCAGTGTGCACATGGTGAGCAGATGCTTGTGTTGGGCTGGCTCAGAGGCTTGCAGTCTGCCTGATGAGCTGGCCTGCTGTGCTCTGGGCTGGACTCCTCCTTCCACAGCAGACCCGAGCCAGAACTTCTCACCTGGCAGCCGATGTCCTATTTGGCCTTACTGCGGGACACAAAGGAATGTGCTTTGGTACCTTTTGTCAGTAACAGGAGAGGGTGGCGATGAGAAGCTGGCCGGAGGCAGTATGGGTTTGCCATGTAGGGGTAGGAGACTCAGGTTTATGAAAACCGAGGTCACATAGTGGCAGAGTCAAGGTCTGAATCTAGGTCAATCTGACATGGGGTTGTACATAATGGGCTTCAGTTTTCTCATTTATACAGCAGAGAATCTGGTGGTCCTCACCTCCCAGTGTGGTCATTAGGCTAAAGGAGATAATCGTGTGATAACCTAGTAGGTGACCTAGACAGAGCATGGTAAGTGCTCAATAAAATTAGCCTTTATTATTATGAATGTTGACATGCCATTCTATCACCAAAGGCAGAATTAAAATGACGACAGCAAAAATTAAGTTTGAACACAAGTATGGTGAAATTACAGTTGTTCCAAAGCATGTGAGTTCTTTCATTAGAAACTAACTTGAAGCGGTGGCATTCCCCTATGTAAGCTTACCTGTAAGCCTGTCTATCTGACTTGATCCCAGATGGAGTGGCTGTTCTGCCTGCCCCACAGAACATCTCAGTGCAGTCAACCAACATGAAGCACGTCTTGACCTGGAGCCCAGTGATGGTGCCTGAAGAAATAGTATACTATTCTGTCGAGTACCAGGGGTGAGTTTTTTTGTTTGTTTTAGTTTATCTCTTTTGGATAGTCGTTAACTCCTGGAGGCACAACCCTCATTCCAGAGCCCAAGGAGGCTTTGTGAGTCCAGGGAGAGATTATTTCCCATGATCTGCCTCTCGTGTCTGCCTCTTGGACACTGAGGGAGCTGACGCAGCAAGGGAAATTGTCCCGTGGATTTGACGGTGAACAACCTGGGGACACAAACATTTATAAACACATTTTTTGGTGAAGCTTGTTTTTAACAGTGCGTCAATTGTCTATCACTGAAGAAAATATTAGGAAATGAGGTGGACTCTGACTTGAGGTGGAGAAATCATTGGAGACTGAGATCCTCTGGGGATGAGGGAGACCTCGGTTTTCCCGACTGTGCGCATGTCCCTAGGAGCCAAAACAAATTGTGACCCTCTATGTCAGCTGGTCCTCTTCCAGGTATCCAAGCTCTCAGAGGTGTTGAGTGACAGGGACACAGAAGGTGTTCAACATATTTCATTAACAACTCATACACTCTCAGCAGCTCCAGGTGTAGACTTTCTCCTAGGCTCAGGGGTACAGTTGACCAAGTTTCTGGAGATAAGGAGTTTACATTTACCAGAGGAGACAGTAAAAAGTTAAAGAAATAAAGACACTAGGTCTACACTGTCCAATGTAGTGGCCACTAGACATGGACAGCTATTTAAAGTTAAGTTAGTTAAAATTAAATTAAAATGTCTGTTTCCCTGTCATATGAGCCATATTTCTTTTTCTTTTTCTTTTCTTGTCTTTTAGGGCTGCACTGGTGGCATATGGAGGTTCCCAGCTAGGGGTTGAATTGGAGCTGTAGCTGCCGGCCTACGCTACAGCCACAGCAAGGCAGGATCTGAGCTGCATCTGCAACCTACACCACAGCTCACAGCAATGCCAGATCCCTAACCCAATGAGCAAGGCCAGGGATCAAACCCTCGTACTTTTGGATGCCAGTTGGGTTCGTTAACCGCTGAGCCATGATGGGAACTCCTCACATGAGCCGTATTTCAAGTTTTTTTTTTTTCTTCCGCTTTTTTATGGGTGCAGATTCAGCATATGGAAGTTCCCACTGAGCAAGGCCAGGGAACAAATGCACATCCTCACAGAGATTGCATTGAGTCCTTAACCCGCTGAGCCACAGTGAAAATTCCGCATTTCAAGTTCTTAATAGGCACATGTGGCTAATATCACATAGAAAAACACCCATGCAGAAATAGTTGCAATAGTTGCACCATTGCAGAAAGTTCTATTGGGCAGCACTGCTTTGGGTGTCAGAAATCAGTGCTAGGAGGGAGCTAAAAGGCTGATGCAACAGAGATGACACTGTGACAACTTTTATTAGATGGGCAGGGGAGGTCTGCCTGAGTATGTGCTGTTTAAGCCAGTGGCTGAAGGACAGGAGCAGCCGGCCAATGTGGAATGCAGGGGCAGAGCATTTGAGACAGTGAACGTGTCAGCCTGTTGGGGAAACGGCAAGGAGGCCTGTGTGGAGAGAGCATCATGCTGAAGGTTGGAATGAGAGAGAAGGCCAGAGAGTCTTGTAGGCCATGGGGGAGGTTTGGATTCCATTCAAGGCCAGAGCTCCTTGGAAGCCACGAAGGAGAGAAATGTTATGCTCTGCTGAGTGATGAAGGGTTTGGAGAATGGCAGGAAGGGAAGCCGGAAAAGCAGTCAGGAGACCCAGCAAGGCAAGGGGTGCAGTGGCTGCGAACGGGGTGGTGACTGTGCAGACAGAGAGACCAGGACAGAGTTTATGGGGTTTAGGTGGGGTTTATGCCTGGATTTCCCTCATCTGGTAAGAAAGGGCGTAAGGAAGGATGGGTGGTTGGTGAAGGAGGAGAGGGGAGGAAGTGGAATGTGGAGCCAATTCTTCTTTTCCGGACCCATAAAAAGTCAGCGAATGAGGCAGGTACTTGAAACCATCATTGAGGCTGGGGAGAAGGGGCTGCTGTGATACTGTCTCCTCCTCTCTTTGTCCAGAGAGTATGAGAGCCTATACATGAGCCACATCTGGATCCCCAGCAGCTGGTGCTCACCCACCACAGGTCTTGAGTGTGACATCACTGATGACATCACTGCCACTGTGCCATACAACCTCCGGGTCAGGGCCACGCTGGGCTCACAGACCTCGGCCTGGAGCACCCTGAAGCACCCCTTTAATCGAAATTCAAGTAAGGCCCTTTTCTACTTACTCCACACCTCTACCAGTTCACACCCACCCCCCTTCAGGAGCCATGTTCACTGAGCCTTTAGGATTCTTTTCAGCATCAAATTAGTCTTGCAAAGTCAGAGTACTGTGAACATAAACAACCCTAACTGGTCTATTTAAAAAGTTTCTGGCAGCTTCCTACAGCACCCCCCTCTTTTGTTTTTGCTTTTTAGGGCCACTCCTGTGGCCTATGGAAGTTCCCAGTCTAGGGGTCAGTTTGGAGCTATAGCTACTGGCCTATGCTACAGCCACAGCAACGCAGGATCCAAGCTATGTCTGCAACCTACACCGCAGCTCATGGCAACACCGGAGCTTAAGCCACTGAGTGAGGCCAGGGATGGAACCTGCATCCTCATGGATACTAGTCGGATTCATCTCTGCAGCGCCACAACAGGAAATCTACCCCCTCTCATTTCAAAAGAGACTTTGGAAGTTATTTGTGATTTTCTCTGGAAAGAAGGCTGCTCTAGAAGTGGGGAGATGAGGCTAAGACGGCCTCTCTCTACCCTGATGGTGCCTCAGTAAATCTTATACTGCCTCCCATCTCTACCTCATTAACTCCATCTTTGTTTCCTGTGTGTGCATCTTTGTGCAATAGCGTCTATACATTATTAGCGTGACCAGAAATAGTCTTTTGGAAATGAGTAAAATTTCTATAACAATAGAACCTGGAAAATGATGGAGAAAGAAGTAAGGGAAGAACCCAGATTAGTGACCAACTATGGCAGAGTGCAAATAATGACCAAGGTGTAAAAGAGTGTGTGGGGGGCATAGCAGGAGCAAGGGCAGGATGGCCAGCAGGTGAGGAAGCAGCTGGTCACAGGGTGAAGGGCTTTGACATAAAGCTTGATCAAATCAATAGAGGGGCTCATGGAAGAAGAGAGGGTCTAGGCCAAGTCTGTCTCACCGAACACTCGCCCTGGCTGCTGTGGGGAGAATGAGCTTCAGGCAAGAAAAGAGTCGGGGGGTGAGTGAACCCTGCAGCTGAGCCAAGGTGGGTCCTGAGCCAAGGTGGGTCCTGATCCCAGGAGTCGGGGAGGGGAGCGAAAACATAGCCATGGCTGAGTTAGAAAGTTTAGAGCCTTGGGGACAAGTTACTGGGAGTCAGAGTTGTGGGGAGACAACGATGGTGTCCGGCTTCTATTTGAAGTTGGTGAGAATGTCATCCAACGCAGAGAACCTAGCAGGGGTGACTGGTCTGAGGAACAGGAGACTCTCCTGGCTTTGGGCTATTTGAGATGGGGATTCCTATAAGATATTGTGCCTCAGATGTCTGATTTATAGTTGGAAAGCAGGCCCTGGGGCTCAGACAGATCAAGGTCAGACACAAAACTAATAGCTAATTAATTAATAGCTAATCACCTCACTTGGGAGCAGGTGAGATTGTCCAGGGACAAGACGTGAGGACAAAGAGAACCCAGGAAAAGATTCTAGGAAATCTATATAAAGAGGATGGAGGGAAGGGCACCCACAGGTGCCGGGAGAGGGAGAGGGGCAGGGAGAGGGTCATGGAAGGGAGGATAGGAGAGCTGCTGATAGGTCTGAAGGAGGTCCCTAAATGGGTCCTTGAGAAAGTGGCTTCGTGGAGCAGTGAGCATGTTGGTCAGGCTGCCGGCTGGAGGAGTGAGTGGAGGAGAAAGGTGCAGGGCAGCCCTCCTCTGAGAGGGGTGTGGATGATAATGTGACCGGTTTGGACATGCAGGAAAGGCAAGGGAAAGGCTTGCCTTCGGTGACTGGTTTTCTTGGTGTGGCAGGCAATCCTCTGGTGTGAGGACGTAGGAGGGTTGGGGGCAGCATGTACAGTAATGGAAGGAATCGAAGGTTACTGAGGGGTGTAGAAGGTGGGGGAGCCCACCCTGGAAGGGGCTGAGGAAGGTGAAGATCCATTTGTAGGGGAAGTTGGCCCTCTAGATTCCGACAGATGTGGTTCTAATCCCAGTTCAGCCACTCGAGTCCTTTTCTGTAAGACGGGCAACAGTTTGCCTCACTGGGTGACTGTGGGCAAGATGAAATGTGTAAATGATCAGGGCAGTGCTGTCTTATCACAGCACTCAGCTATTAGTAAGTATCACTACTATTACCATACTACTATTACTGTTATTATCCTAGGGATGCCAGAGTTAAGAGCCAGAGAGCAGAGGAAGGAGTGAAAAGGTGGGGACTGGCATGGGACCATTGAAGTGGGGTACCAGTAGGAATTTGGGTGCAGAATGTGGGCTCCTCTGCCCAGGTGTCATTCCCTAGGCACTGGGAGGATATGGCAGAAGCAGTGAGATCCCACTGGCAGGCCCTGCGGGAGCCTGTAGGGCACTGGAAGGTGGTGCAGCTTTGCCTCTTCCTGCAATGCCCAGGCAGCATCCAACACCACCTCCTCTGGGTCCTAGAAACACGGAGCTCCAGCTGGGGCTGGCAGCAGGGGTTGGAAAGGAAGGCATGGGGTGCTTGGAGATAAGGAAGTGCCTGCAAAACTACGTGGGTGGGTGTGTGCAGTAGGAACTTGCACTTGAAAAGGCCAGTGTAAACAGGAAAAGGGCTTGCTGCTGGAGAAGCTGAGGAAAGGATTCTCTGTACCTGCACCAAAAGCAGAAGATGTGATCCTGTGTGGTCCCTGTGCCGGTGATGTTGGCTGTAGAGCTGAGATGGAATTGAGATTCTTAAGGGCATTAAGTCTGTAGTTGGTCTTTGAAAAATGCAGAGGTTCTTAACCTCAGTTGCATGAATTCAAGTCACAGGGGAGCTTTAAAACCATTTATCTCTGGGGCCCATCCCCAGAGTCCGATTTAAATGATCCATGTGCATCCTGTTTCTTGGGAGTTAAAAATTCTCCCCAGGTTATTCTCATGTATAGCCAGAGCTGAAATCCACTAATACCAAGGCTCAACACCCCACACAGCAAAGTCTAGAAACATGGAAAGACATGAATTCAAATTCTGGCCATTAACTGTTGTGACTCTGGGAAAATCACTTCTCTAAGGCTCTGTTATGTCATCTGTACAAAAGGAATAGTATTTACCTTCTTAAATCTACTGGATGGATTAAATGAGATAAGGATGTAGAGGACAAAGGACAGAGGCTCAACACTGTCAAGAAAATCCCCTGAACTGAAATGACCTTAGGGCATTTTCTCTAATCCTATTCTCAACAAAGATGGAGATGGAAAGTCCAGTTCTAATCATGTTTGACTTAAAACTGGAGGAATCAAACATCTCTTTTCCTTCTGGGGGTGTTTCAGAGGTAGTCTAGTGGTGCTGTGTGCTCTTATGATGGCTCTGAACAGGGTCTGTTTTGCACAGTTGGTCCCTGACTCCCAAGTCCTCCTGTCCCCTATTCAGGCAGCTCTTCAAATGCCAGGAAATGCTTTGTTCTCTGAAAACTCCCTGCAGGAACTGCCTTTCTTTTGAGTGTCCACTGACCCCAAGGCAGGGGGATTTAGCCCAGAACACGCTCCACTCTATTTCCTAAGCCAAGCCCAACAATCAGGGTGGCCCTTCTGGTCCCGCAGTGTCTGGATCTGGGAGGCAAGTCTGGACCCATCATTAGTAGTCAGGGACTAAAGACTCTCTGTTTAGGCCCTTTTGTTCTTGGTCTGCTGATAGAAAAGTATCCGTGGAGGTTGCTGGCCTTTCTGTTTGGGATCTAATTATGTATAAGATGGTGTTTGTGTTTGTGCTGTGATTTCTAGAGCTAATTATTGAAATTTATAAATCCCTCTGATTTTCCAACATATCCTGTTAAGGATATGAGATAAAGAATCCTTGGACCAAGAATGCTGCCGATTTTTTTTTTTTAATTTTTTTTTTTAGGGCCACACCCATGGTGAACGGAAGCTCCCAGGCTAGGGGTTGAATCAGAGCTATAGCTGCCGGTCTACGCCACAGCCGCAGCAACACCAGATCCAAGCCACATCTGTGACCTACACCACAGTTCACAGCAATGCCAGATCCTTAACCCATTGAGTAGGGCCAGGGATCGAACCTGTGTCCTCATGGATTCTAGTCAGGTTCATTATTGCTGAGCCACTACGGGAACTTCTGAGTTGCTAATGTTTGATAGTTAGCAACAGCTGGTATATATCACTGATCTATGTTAATTACAGTTAAGTTTTTCTTTTTTTTTTTCACTTGCTTATCACTCGAAATGTGTTTACTGAGCACCTGCTGAGTACAGGAGAGGACTGGAGTACATGTTTCTTTGTGCTGTGAAACCACATCTAAACCCTCCCCCTCCAATGAGCCTGGCATGTTTCCAGATGACTTGGTCATGGTCTCTGGACAGAAATCAGTCCTGTCTGGGGCTGGCTCTGATTCTCCCCTTGTCTTGCCAACAGCCACTCTCATCCCACCTGGAATGGAGGTCACCAAGGATGGCTTCCACCTGGTTATTAAGCTGGAAGACCTGGGGCCCCAGTTTGAGTTCTTCGTGGCCTACTGGAGGAGGGAGCCTGGTGCCAAGGTGAGACTTCCAGCTTCGGCCTTTGAGTTAGGCTTTAGAGAAGAAGGCACAGACTTCTGAGAGCTGAGTGAGGAAAGCCAGCCCCTGCAACACTAGCTGTCTGGGGTGGCTTGAGGATGAGCAGACCTAATTGTGGGAAAGGAGAGATGAGTGTAGGATGACAAAGCTGGCAGCCTCCTCCTCTAAGAACCACCTTGGTCCAACCTACACCTTGGCTGGGAGCCATCTCAGGCCAGATTTGCTGAGGTATGGGGGCTGCCTCCTTGCCTTAATCTCTGACATTTTTGGATCCACAATACCTTTTCAATGCATTTCTTCTCCTTCATCAGCGTGTCGTCTCAGCCATTCTCCCTGGCGTGTTTAGGGGCAGCAGACCAGGGTGTTCCAGATCAATTGGATGATTTCAAAAGTGTATGGGCTGACACAAGCCTCCTGAGGGTGTGTATCTGGGCAGGGTGCAGAAATCAGGGCAGAGAGCCAGGAGCTGGCTTAGGCACAAAGCTAATTATGCATGGGCGGGCCACCTGGAATGCCTAGCTGGGGCGCTGGCCCCTCCCTGTGGGACAGTGACTGCTGGCTGGGCTGGGTGGAAGGTCAGCTTCCCCAGAGGGTGTGGCCAAACATTGCATAGCCTCAGCCTCAGAAGGTCTAGAGCTTGGACAGATCTGTGGAGGCCCTGTCCCAGCTGATATCACAAGGACTAATACTCTGTGATAAGGGCTCTCACAGACTCTCTGAAGAGGCCCCGAGCCAGGCTGCAGCACAGCCTCCCTTATCCAGCAGTCATTTCTTGCAGAATCCTTGCTTCCCTCTGATGGGTCTTCTCTATTGCACCTCTCCCCAGCTTGTCCTGACCCCTCATCACTCCTTCCTGCATGTGCCTATGGCCGTGCCTTACCAGGCCTGCCTCCCCTTTACCGTGTCCTTTCCTCTTGACCCCTGGTTCTAGCTGCAGGTATTCAGTTTCCCAAGACCAGTTCCCAGGGGAGGAAATCTTCCTGGTCCTGCTTATCTTATCAGGCCAAGCTTAGGGGTTGCTGGTTGCTGGCTGGCCTCTGGTAGACCCTTCTCAGGCCAAGGGTACTCCTCACCTAATGCCTGGGTCTGGTGGACAGGACGTGTGCCCTATGACCTTCTCAATAGGGGTTGTTGGCTAGGTGGCTTTCCCTGGAAGGTGGTATGGACAGGTAGAACAGGCAATAGCAATGGTTTCCAGTATTTACTTCTGCTGTGTTAGGGCCCAGTGGTAGGACCTGGTACTGGAGTCCATCTGGCCAGGCAGATGGAGTCTTGTGGGAGACAGATCAGGGCCTAGGATCTAAGTCCCTTGGATTCTCTGGAAGGAACAGGGCATGTACCCTGAGTCACCTGGGGCTTGGCCCAGACAAGCCTCCACAGGTTCAGGCATGGAGCACAGGCCTCAGGGGGTGGGTAGGGGTGGAGGGATGTGCAGATAGGTAGACAGACAGTGGATGCTTGGATGTGTGAGGAGGCATTGCCCACTGACTCCGTTGTTTCTGTGCACTGATCCCCCCTGGCAGCAGTGGCCAAGCCAAGACCCCAGTCAGATTTCTGACATTCAGGTCTTGGTCCAAATATTACCTATCAGAGAGGCCTTCCTTAACCACTGCTCTAGTACCTCCTCATTACTTTCTACCTGCTTGTCCTGCCTCAGTTTTCTTCACAGCCCTTTTCACTACTGGATGTGTATTGTGTATCATATACAATCTGTGTTCCCCCACGTAAGCTCCAAGAGAGGAGGAAATTTGTTTTGTTCAGCACTGTGTCCTAGTGCCTGCAACAGCGCCTGGCACACAGCGGGTGCTAAATAAATAAATAAATAAATAAGAATGAATGAATGAATGAGAGGAACACTCTGTATGCATCCTGGAAAGGAAATATTTGCAGGTTTTCT
Source organism: Sus scrofa (assembly GCF_054392235.1). Classification (NCBI taxonomy): domain Eukaryota; kingdom Metazoa; phylum Chordata; class Mammalia; order Artiodactyla; family Suidae; genus Sus; species Sus scrofa. The sequence goes on from NC_139395.1 coordinate 92,715,365, forward strand.
TCCCTCCTGCTCCCCCTTTCCTGTTCTGCTTTGCTCAGGGTGTAACTGTTGTCTGGTTTCTAAAGGAACACGTCAAGGTGGTGAGGCCTGGGGGTATTCCAATGCACCTGGAAACCATGGAGCCAGGGGCCACATACTGCGTGAAAGCCCGGACATTTGTGAAGGCCATCGGGCGGTACAGTGCCTTCAGCCAGGCAGAGTGTGTCAAGGTGCAAGGTAAGGCCATCTGTTTGCCCCTGGTTCTGAGTCTCCTCTCAGTTTCCCTGACCTGCCCCCTCCACCTCAGGCTGGGTGGTTTCCTGTGGTGAAATTGTGCTGTGTTCTAATTCCCCCTGAAGCGAGTGTCCATCCTGGGGTTGGGTGGGTGTCACTCTGCCGCTGTCCAGCTTTCCAGAACACCTTCCCTGAAAGCTCCTGAGGCCTGAGGCCAGATGTTGCCAGGCTGGTTGACTAAGTGGCAGCTGCCTGTGAACCAGAGGGGGCTGCGGGTGAAGCAGCCTGGGGCCCGAGAGTCAGACCTTGTGAGGGTGTAGCCCACTGTGTACACAGCCGCACTCAGCCGGGAGGGGCTTCATGGGAAGTCTATGGAATCCCTTGTTTGACTTAATTTTTTTCCCTTGAACTTTTTATGGTCTATAAACCTACAATGAAAAGAAACAAAAACAAAACCCCATGATTCTGCCACACAAACACCACCAATGACATTTAGTGTGTAATTTCTTAGTTTTTAAAAAATTATTGTTTTGAACATTTGGTACATTTACATAGTTCAAAAAACTTGAGAAGGTACACATGGCAACTCCTTCCTACTCCTCTTCCTCATCAATGTAATTCCCACCCCTCCCCCATGGGTATTAGCTTTTTGTGTATACTTCTAAAGATGTCTTAATACATTTACAAGGGAATGGGAATACATTTTTACATATTTCCCTTCTTTTTAGCACAAATGGTAGTACACTCTATACACTGTTCTAGATCTTGTCTTTTTTACAGTACATATCTTGTAGATTTTTTCAAATCAAAAAGAACTTCTTGAGAGTTCCCTGATGGCCTAGGGATTAAGGATCCCAAGCTGTCACTGCTATGGCTCAGATTCAGTTCCTGGCCTGGGACTTCTACATACTGTGGGCACAGCCAAACAAATAAATAAAGAAGAACTTCTTCATCCTTCTTCATAGCTACATGATAGTCTATTATATGTACATAACTAGTTTAACTAGTCCCCTATTGATGGATATTTCATTTTTTCCCAATATTTTACTATTAGAGCCAATGCTTTCATTAATTACCTTGTATATAGATCATTTGATGGTATATTTGAAGGATAAATTCCTGAAAGTAGAGTTGCTGGGTCAAAGGAAATACAGAGAATTTTGACCATTGTTTCCAAGTTGCTCTCTAAAGGGGTGTTATCCTTTGTGTAGACATATGGTGTATTTATATTATGCATATTCTTTTTTTTTTTTTAAATGGCCACACCTGTAGTGTATGGAGGTTCCTGGGCTAGGGATTGAATCATAGCTACAGCCGCAGCCTATGCCACAGCCACAGCAATACTGGATCTGCAGTCTACACCACAGCCTGCAACAACGCTGGATTCTTAACCCACAGAGCAAAGCCAGGGATTGAACCCGCATCTTCACAGACATTCTTAACCCACAACAGGAACTCTGTATTATGCATATTCTTTGTACTTTTATTTTTTCACAAATATTATCTCCGTAACATTTTCCCTGTAGATTTTCTGATTACTATTTTATATTACTTTTTAAAACCATATAAGTAAAGCTTGCTAAAAAATTCAAACAATGCAAAAGTATATAAAGAGGTCCATATTCTCCATTCTCCCCATACCACTCCAATCTCCCCAAGATTTCCTTTGGCAAGTTTGGAGTTAATCTTCCAGTCAGTGTGTGATGCTAGTATTCACAGGCACAGATGGGACCATTCTGGGCTCACTGCTCTGTCCCTGGCCTATCTTCACTTGGAATCTATTGTGAACATCTTTTCATGTCAGTGCATATGGATCTACCTCTCCAAAGAAGATGCATATCAAGCCAATATATAGATATGTCAAACTATATGTACCTGGGCTATTAATAAGTGTCTTCTGTGCTTTCCAGTCTTTTGCCACTGCAACCCGTGCTGCAGTGAAGGAGCTTGGATATATCTTAGTTCTCATTGTAATAGAGGAACTCCTAAGTGCCATGCTGATAATGTATTCCATCATCCTCTATTGGGGGCTATTTAGATCATTTCCATCTGCTTTTGGAGATGATGTCCGTTCACTGAATCATTCATTTATTCATTCAGTGAATAATTATTGAGCACTGACTATGTGCCAAGCGCTGGCTTTGTCACAGCTGGGACGTTCCTGCCCTCACGGAGCTTTGCTTCTAGTTGGGGAGACAGATTACAAAGAAGTAAGCAAATGAGATAGTTTCCCTTGGTGGTATGTGCTATGAGAAAACACACCGGAGTACGCTGGGGGTGGAAGGACATGCAGGTGTGCTGCTTTGGGCAGAGAGGGAGACTGGTTACCAGGTTGTTGTTCTAATCCAGATGTTGCCATGAACTGCTCTCTGCATGTAATTGTTTCCTTCCTTGGAATTATTTTTTTGGAATCCACTCAAAGGAGTGGTGAAAGGGTTTGAACATTATTGTATCTCTTGATGTGTATGGCCAAAATATTTTCCAAAAGCATTGATTCAAACGATGGTACCCCCAGCCCCCTGGGAGAGCCCACTAGCTTCTCTGCAGCCACATGGGCTGTGCCACCATTCACATCTGGGTGAGCAGCCCAGCCCAGAGGGGCTAAATGAATTGCTAGAGGTTCCTCCTGCATCTGCAGATGGCTCAGACATGGCACTTTCTGATACATCCCTTAGTGGAATTTGGAGCCAGTTCTACCTGTGTGATCTGGGGTAAGTCACTTAACCATTGGAGGGGCTTGATACGTCAGAGTTATTGTGTGACTGTTTTCTGAGCCCAGTATTTTCCTCCACAGCCTGAATCACTGCCAAGAGCAAATTGTGAAACACACTTTGTTTTCAGTTGCAGCCTAGCACCCTTCTGTGCCGTTCTCTTTAGGTGCCTCCCCCTCATCCTGCCCGGGGCCTGGCACTCTGCCTTCCTTCTGGCAGAGGCGCCAAGGTATGTGCAAACACAGCTAGGGTTTAACAGATAATGCTCCTCCCTTTCCCTTCCCAAGAAAAAGGGTGTAATCTTCCCTGTGGGGCTTTCTGAAAACCAAGCCTTGATCTGGAGTCTAGGAAAAGTGTTTTAATGGTGGTCATTTTGGTCATGAGGGCATCTGTCAAGTCTCAGCGTGTTGGCAGCGTGTTGGCAGCTGCAGAGCCAACTCCAAGAGAGTGAGGGAAGACCAGGATTGGTGAGTTTGTCTCCTAAGCTGCTTCCTGTCTTTCTGTTTCCAGGAGAGAGCCTGCCCCTGGCACTGGCCCTGTTTGCATTTGTGGGCTTCATGCTCGTCCTCGTGGTTGTGCCGTTCTCCGTCTGGAAAATGGGCCGGCTGCTCCGGCGCTCCTGTTGCCCTGTGGTGGTGCTCCCCGACACCTTGGTAACTGTGTTCTATTTTCCTTTCAAAGCACCGCCCTGACCAGATGTCATGTAGGCCTCTGTGGGGCCTGGGCACACGTGTCGTGGGTCTCCAAGCATTTGCACAAAGAGGGGAGAAGAGCACTTATGGGCCTTCCCTTTTGGTCAAAAGGGATGGGAGATCTCCCTTCTCCAGGGAGGGGTGGCCTTCCTCAGGGTCCCCTCAGGCCTCTGCTGCTTGCCCCCGGGGCTTGGCACAGCCAAGGCATCAGGAGTGTAGCCCAGCCCAGGAGGCCCGGCGTGTCAGGAGTCATGCCTGGTCTTACCCTCGGGACGGGTCTGCCAAGTGTTCTGGGCCCCTCCCATCATTACAGCAGCAGCTGCCTCCTGTAACATGTTCCAACACAACACTGTCGATTCATAAACCAAGAGCCTCATGGGCTCTCAGGGTGAAGGGCATGTATGTGAATGTGGGGCCCACAGACTGTGCTCTGCCTTTGGCTGGGTACAGGGGGACTCTCGGTACCTGCCTGGTAACAACCCAGGGTGAGGAGTCCCCCAGCTCCTCACAAGCCAGGACACTTATCCTACTCCTGATGGCACTGGGCCATAGGTCTGAGTCTCTCCAGTGCGGAGAGGCCCTGGACGCCTATGCTAGAGTCGGGGAGCAAAAGCAGGGCTCCAGGGCTCCCACCATGGTCGCTATGCTTCCTGTGCACCCCCACCCCAGCCCCCAAGACCTCAGCACACCAACCAGTGCAACAAAAGACAACAAAATAATAACAGACAAAAGGAAACCCATCCCTGTCCCTTCAGGGATTTCTCACAGTTCTCTCCTGGCAGGAGGGGGTTGGCAGTTAGCTTCTCAGAAACAACTAGAGCCAGAATTTGCCTGCAAGCTATACATTCCTGTCATTCCTTATCACCCTGGAATCACCCAGGAAGGAAGCACCCTTGTGACATCTCATGGCCCTGAGAGCACAGGCCATGATCCTGATTCACAGGAGGACTAATCCTCCCAGCAATCCAGTCCTCAGGACACCCCCACCCTGTTTGCCTAGTGTCAGCCCTCTTTCTTTCCAGGACTTCAGGGAGTCACAACTTTAGGGCACACTGGTCCAGAGTTAAGGGCTTTACAGATAATTGGCTCATTTCATTTGCCCCTTTGCATAACGCTTACCAACCAGAGTACTTTTCATCAGTTCCCTGTCCAGGCACTCAGACGACTAAATGCTTTACTGCTAAACATAAAGACAGCGGGATGTATCAACACAGGGGATAGGGTGGGCCTGCATCCCCTTCGGCAAGAACTGGAGGGTCTCAGAGTTTCCTGAAGCATAAAAGGATGTGCATTCTGCAGTTGTCAGGGTGCTGTTTTAGAGGTATCAATTGGGCCAAAATGTTTGATCATACTGTTCAGATCATCTTTGTCCTTACTGATTATTTTTGGTATAGTTCTATTAGTTATTGAGAGAGAGACAACAAATTCTCTATGAGTGTGGATGTGTCTGTTTCTCCTTTTGTGTCAAATTTTCATGTATTTTGAGCTGTTTTAGGTGCATACATATTTATGAGTGATAGGTCTTCCTGAGTAATTGAGTCTTTATCATCATGAACCGTCTCTCTTTATCTCTGGCAATATTTCTTATCCTGATATCAATATAGCCTCTGTTTGTTTGGTTTTGGCTGTGCCCATGGCATGTAGAAATTCCTGAGCCAGGGATTGAACTCGGGCCATAGCAGTGACCCCAGCAACAGCAGTGACAATGCCAGATCCTTAACCCACGAGCCACACAGAAACTCTTAGCCCTTTTTGTTTACTCTTTGTAGGGTGTATCTTCCCTATTTTTACCTTAAACTTATCTGTGTCCTCATATTTGAAGGGTGTCTCTTGAAGCAGCGTTAACTTTTTTTTTTTTTTTAAAGCAAATCCATTTCAACAATCTCTATCATTTAATTGGAATGTTTAGTTCATTAACACTTAACTCTGGCCTTCTCACTTTCTAACTTACCCATATCCGTTTTCTGGTTCTTCAAGCCAGCAAGACTGTCACTGTTCATGGCACCAAGAGAGACCTGCTCTCAGACACAGAAATGCAAAAAATGGGAAATTCACCCAGAGACATTCCTTTCTTCCAAGTGTCAACTTTTGGTGGCTCTCCAGTGACTTATGGAAGTCGGTTTTATATTTTGATCTGTTTTTGAAATTGTTATCTGTGAAACGATTGGTGCTCCTCTTGCCATAAGTGGAAGCAGAGCCCTGCAATAAAAGAAGAAACCCTGAGTGAACCCCAAATGATGATGTTGGGAGGGGAGCATCCCTGGTTCAGCTGGTCCCCAGCTCTTCTTTCCCACAGATGGTGAAATGTCCAGCCTCCTCAGCTGGACTCCATCCAGTAGTGACCCTTTGTGGTTTTCCTCTCAACTCTGACCCCTGCTTACCCTCTACTCCCAGGCTATTCCACTCCTAACACCTTCCCTCATTTTCCCTCTTTTGGTCCTGAATTCAGTGACCCAGCAGAGTTGCCTCCCAGAACCCAGTGCGTTGTTAGGGAGCCCTGGAGTGAGGGGCCAGGGAAATAACCATATAAAGGGTCCCTTTCCGATAGAATTTCAGGTGCACAAGAAAAGCCTTCAAATGGCAAGAGCTCCTGGGAATCCTAATGCATGATGAGCCACACCCTAAAAATAATTTTTAGAGGAAATCAAGCAACTGAGTGAGACCAGAGACAAGGAGATTCTATGAGAGACCCCTTTGGTTGATGGAAGATATGCCACGACCCTTGGTCACATTTTACTTCTCTGTTCTCCTTACCATCCTTTCTACATCACTCCAGTGTCTGTTCCTCATGCATTCCTTTCCATAAGGCTTTTAAGTCCTTTTCCTTTTCTCCCCAGACTAATGCATATGCATTTCCCATGGTGCTATGTGAGAACAGATCACTAGTGTCCATCAAACCCCCAAAAGATTTTGGACCTGCACCTCACCACCATCCCCCCACTCTCAGCCTTGACTTTAGTATAGCCTAGCTGCACTTCAGCATTTGCATTAGTTACAGATAATCCTCCAAACTATTAAAAAGCAACTCCCAGCCAACCCTGCAAAATCCACACATCTTTCCAATTAAACCATGGAAAATTACCAAGTTGAAATCCTTGACAAGGCCTCAAAAAGTCCTATTGAGTTTGTAAGTGTTTCATTTATCTGTTTGGATTAAACATTTCATGTCTACATCTATAATTTTACAGTTGGTGATGGCTGCACTCTGAAATATACTATTAAGAATGTCTTTCCATTCAAGTTTATATCACCAAAGTAACAGTCTAAAGCAAAAAATATATATCCAAGGAAAATTATATTAAGACTGCTCAGTGTGTATTTCCCATTTTAAAATATAATGTCTTCTCCTTGTCTCTCATCCATAATTGCTTCATGGGGATGGAGGCTTTGGTCTTAAAGGGTCTTCCTTTCCTTTATGTGGCACACTTTATTCTTTTTCTCCCTGCTGTCACATTCCACTGCAACGTGGGCAGCGAGAATAAAAATGGCCTCAAGTTAGGCATTCTTCAATGGACCATCCCAAGTCTGACTTTATGTGCTTCATAGAATGTGGAGCTCAGATGCCTCTGGGGCCCAGACAGGTGGAAAAAAAAAAAAAAGAGTATACAGTGCCATAAATGTGATTTAACAGGGAGAGATAGATATGAGGACCATGGCAAACATGTGTCAACTAAAGAAAGCAGCTGCTTCTCAGTTCAACAAGGTTGCTGCCAAGCGGGACTATGAGCCAGCACTCCCTGGGCTCTGCATGGAAATGAGAAACCAAAAATCCAGATTTTGTAATAAATCTCCAGATATAAATGTTAAAAATGAATTCAAATTTTAAAATATCTATGTATTTAAAATACATATTTTTTAAGCTGAACCTTGCTTGAAAGAGTATTTAACCTATGAGGCAATAGTTTTTTACCTTGTTAAATTCTGAGGTTATGCTGTTTCACTTTAATGTCCTAGAACCACACTATCTAATATGGTAGCTGCTCACCAAATGTGACGATTAAGTATCTGAAATATGACCAGGTCAAACTGAGATGTGTTGCAACTACAAAATACACAACAGATTTTGAAGACACTACAAGAAAATAGTGTACAATTTCTATTAATATTTTTATATTGATTACATGTTGAAATGATAATATTTATTTTTAAGATAAAATATATTATTAAGATTAATTTCACCTGCTTCTTTTTACTTTATAAAAGGTGCTACTAGAGCATTTTTAATTGCATTTATAGCTCACATTACATTTTCACTGGACAGTGTCTTAGAGTTTGAAAAACAATCAGTATAAGCCCTGCAGATGTAGTTATCCAGCATCCTGAGAATCTGAGCAGACCAACAGCAGTGAATTGGTGGCAGGCTCCACACTGATGTCCTGATCAGTGAGCCCTACTTGTACATTGTCCTCCCCTGTTTTTTGCCTGTGGACACTAGGAATGACTGTAGCTGCCTCTTTACAAAGAAGCCCAAAGATAGCTGCCTGGATAAAGCCGATGTCTCCTGGGGACTGGGGTGGAGGAAACCATCATGCCCACCTGTCTGTGCCCAGGTGCCACTCTGGGGGGTGATGACAGACGGGAGGGACCGTGGGAGAAGCTGTGGAAGATCCTAGTGAGTTGGGGGAGGTGAGTGGGCTAGCAACCCTGGGGAGAGTTGCCATGAGAAGTGGATACCTGCATTTTTTTTTTTTGTCTTTGTCTTTTCTAGGGCCACTTCCGCGGCATATGGAGGTTCCCAGACTAGGGGTCGAATCGAAGCTGTAGCCGCCAGCCTGTCAGAGCCATAGCAACGCTGGATCTGAGCCGCGTCTGCAACCTATACCACAGCTCACAGCAACGCCGGATCCTTAACCCACTGAGCAAGGCCAGGGATCGAACCCGCAACCTCATGGTTCCTAGTCAGATTCGTTAACCACTGCGCCACGAGGGGAACTCCCAGGATACCTACATTTTTACAACCAGCTATGGTGACATATTGGGGTTGCTAGGAGAAGATGGCAGGAACGTGAAATATAAGTGGGAAGGGATTCCTGTTTATGGAGCACCGTCCCTGGACTGGGAGCCCTGCTAGGTGCTGTATGTGGAGTGCCTCAGACCAAGTCACTATTTTCAGAGCTCTCCTGTGGGTGAAGGTTAGATTTTTTTGGACTAGAACCACATCCTGGACTTTTGTGGGGCAGGAGCACTGAGGAGGCAGGGCCCCAAGAGGTCTGCTGGTCAGTGAATTGGGAGACAGCTCAGTAAAAGTTGGAAGCTCCTGCTCTAGGGGTTAGAATTGTCTTTTGATATTTATTTGCCTATTTACTTATTTAGCTTCTTCGCAGCTAATGAATCAAATAGTTGGGATTTTTGGTGATTTTCCTTACCATTACCATTGTTTGTGAATGAAAATTTTATTTCAGAAAATAACCAGTTCACCCCAGAAGCTAATCAGCTGCAGAAGGGAAGAGGTAGAAGCCTGTGCAACAGCTGGGCTGTCTTCTGAGGAGCTTCTCAGGGCGTGGATCTAGCAAGCTTGGGGCGCTGTCCAGCTGAAGCCCAGAAACCTGGTCTGCAGGACCCAGGAGCCATGAGGGGAAAGGCCATGCTTCTGTTTCCTCCATGGACAAAGGAAGGACAAGAAGAGAAGAGCCACTGTGTCCATGTCTAGAAGCAACTATCAGAGGCAGAGTGGTGTGGCTGATGGAGCGCTGAGTCGGGGTCAGGAGATGTGACCTCCAGCACTGGGTCTCTCTGCCGTCCACTAGTGGGGTGACCCCGGGGGAAGTGACTTGGTCTCTCTGCTCCTCGGTTTTCTCATTTGTAAAACAGGGAATTCACTGCACAACCATTAAGCCTATGTATATAGATACACATTCTCTCTCCACCACTTGCAGGGCTATAGGGAAATTGGCAACACTGTACATTGTGATGGGTTAAGCTTTTCTGAGGAGCAGTAGATACGTGTGTAATGAGAATGATCTAAGGCTCTTTGCACCAGCCGGCTTGGAGATCTCACTTCCCTAGAGGAAACCTTGAAGAGGAAAGGAAGGATGGGTCCATCTGGATTGATTTCACTTCAGTCAAATGCCCTTGCAGAGGGGACCAAATGTCTCAGCCAGTTTTACCATCTGTGACCCGCAGGGAGGCCACAGCCCCACTGAAAATGGGATGCACTCAGATGGTACAGACACGGGAAATGCAGCACAGGGTAAACTGTGTGCACTGAAGACAGCAGGTAAACTGCACACACACGAGATGAGACTGCCCAAGGATGTTGGTGATAAGTGTGATGTTTGCTGTGTTCCTTTTTCCTGTAGAGTTGTGAAAGGACAGAATGAAAAATAAAGAGGGGTCATCTTGGGTAATCACTGTGGTTTCTTGCTTAAAAGTCGCCGTTAGGGTTCGAGTTCTAGCATCCACGTTGAGTCCCTGCCACCCAAAGGCCACCTTTGGTCAGGAGGCATGGGGGCAACCCCAGGCAGGGGGTGGGGCAGGAGAGATCGGGAAGGAGGGGCAGCGTCTGGCTTCTAGGGAGCCCTGACTGAGAGAGCTGGCCAAAGCCTCGCCTGACCAGGGTACCCCTGGGTCTTCCTGGAGGCCTCACTCTACAGGAACGCCCTTGTGGAAACTCTTTTCCTCAAGATGGCCCCCCAGGGTGTCCTCAGCTCTCTCTGCCTGTTCTTCGGGCCGGAGCCTCTTCCTGCTCCCTTCCCCCACCAGGTGAGAAAGAGTCAGAGGAGGGATGGAGGGATATTTCTCTTGGGCTGAAGCGATTGCGGGGCAAGGCCTGTGCCTCCCTTCTTAGACTCCGCCCCTCCCGGCTCTGGAGCCTCTGGGCTCAGTTGTCTCTACCCCCTCTTCCTGTGCCCTGCCCAGCCAACCCAGAGGTAGGAACCATTTACCAGCTTCAGCCAGGTGTTTCCCCTACAAGGCAGAGGCGCACAGCCTTCTCTCCACCTGGTGGGGTTTCAAGGAGTCAGAGGATGGGCTAAGATGAGATTGATGGAGATCTTTTTCTTCTCTACCATTGTGTATGCTCTGTATTGTTTGACTCTTTATGTGTTAGTTTTACATTTGGCCTAAAAAGGAAATATTTATTTATTTATTTTCTTTTCAAGGCCGCACTTGCGGCATATGGAAGTTCCTGGGCTAGGGGTCAAATCAGAGCTGCAGCTGTGGCCTTTACCACCGCCATGGCAACATGGGATCCAAGCTAAATCTGCGACTTATGCTTCAGCTTGTGGCAACATTGGATCCTTAACCCACTGAGCAAGGCCAGGGATCAAACCTGCATCTTCATGGACACTATGTCCGATTCTTAACTCACTGAGCCACAAGGAGAACTCCTGGAAACATATTTTCAGTTTGAAGAAATAAAGATTATACTCCTCCACCAGTCACCACCCCCTCCTCCCTCTCTCTTGCCCCTCCATCCTGGGTCCACTGTCCCCCTGTCACCTGTCCAGTCCCAGAAACCAGAAATGACCCCTGATTTCCTTCTGGTTGAGTCCCTGTCCCAGCTGGTCCCCCTGCCCCTCCATCTTGCTCACATGTGTAAATATACAGGAATTTCTCTCAATTATTCTGTTGTCTTCTCATGTCCGCAGCATCATTTATTAAAGCCCAGCCTTGCACTGGACATTGAGCTAATCCATGAGAACAGAGGGGCTGCCTCCCCCGTAGCGGGCCACGCCCTCTGTCCTGGAATACTTGTACTCTGACTTCCCAGCCTCTTCCTCCCCTCCGCTCGATTTACCCAGGCACCCAGCCCTCTAAACTGGGACACTTTAACAAGTGAAAAGGGGTGTGATTAATAACTACAACAGGACGGAAGGAAGACTGACCATTTTTCAGTCCTTTCTGCTGCTCATTCGAGTAGACAACCCTGACTGCAGCATGGAGCCCAGCTTTCTTTTTTTTTTTTTTTTCTTTCCTTTTTTTTTTTTTTTGCTTTTAAGGCCCGCACCTGCAGTATATGGAAGTTCCTAGGCTAGGGGCAGAATCTGAGCTACAGCTGCCAGCCACAGCCACAGCCACATCAACGCCAGATCTGAGCCATGCTTGTGACCTACAACATAGCTCACGGCAATGCCAGATCCTTAACCTAGTGAGCAAGGCCAGGGATCAAACCCACATCCTCATGGAGACTAGTCAGATTGGTTTCTACTGTGCCACAATGGGAACTCACAAGCCCAGCTTTCTTAGTCCTGCCTTCAGATAGTGCCAGAGTCCAATGAACAAAACCCCTTTTCCATGAGGTTTACATTCAGATGGGCGGTGGAGAATGAGAAATAATAATAAAATGATAAACAAAAATAATAGTAATTATCATTATTAAGTGAATTATCTAGTATATTGGGAATTTGTAAGCCCTATAGGAAAATGACAAAGTGGAGCAGAATACGGAGGGATGGAGTGAGGGCGGGTTGCAGCCTCCTCTAAATGAAAATAAATGAAAATGATGGCACACAACTGTCTGTCAGATAAATCCTTACACAGTGTGGGAGATTTAGCGTGACTCTAGAACAAAATAGTTTGGCAACAAATCCTTAAGAGTATGCAGTCTAAAACAAAAACTGTATTCAGTATTTATACTGTTTGTATTGACAGTGTATTTTTTTTTTTTTTTTTAGCTACTCCCTTAAGTTGTCAGAACAAGGAAATGATTATGTTTATTTTGACAGAAACCTAGATTTCAGGATTAGTGACAGGGAAAGCCATTGGCAGACTCAAACATTCGAGCAGGAGCAGTGTAACTGTTGGAACTGAATTGAATTTATCAACACAAAGTCCTGCCTTCATATAGATTAAATGAAAAATAGATTTCCCTTTTGGCTTTTTTTTTTTTTTTCATGGAAATGACCCAGTAGCAAAGCACCCCATATTTTGGTTCCTAATGCTATTTCTCTCTCAAAAGGAGGTGGAGTTTCTTGGAGCAATGTCTGATTCCATGCCTGGTCTGGGGTGAAAGGTGCAAGGCAGTCCCAGGATACCTGCACCTTGTTGGGCCAGAAGCAAAGCTTTAAATAACTGGGTCATTCAAAATTACACAGGAATCAGTCTAAAAGTGTTCCCACCAACTATAGTTAGGACAATGTCAGCATCAAAAGGAGAAGACTGGCTGACATGAGTTAACACAATAAATTTGAAAAGTCATGAATCCATAACAGTACACAAAAAGAACAAAATACAAGAATCTCAAAAAAGAAAAGAATAGAGTGTATTTCTACTGATTCCTGTTATTGAATCCTGTTGGGCTTACTGACTCAGTGTATGGAAGGAGAATGCTAGTAAATATAAACTAGTAAATGTAAGTACAGCAGTCGTTTTTCTTCACCACCATCATTCCCTGGCCCAAGCCATGACCCTCTCCCTACCGAATGCCTACAACAGCCTCCCCTTCCAGCCTTTGTGCACTCGCCCACTTCCTGTGCTGTCTGGAATTCCATGGCAAATTTCTCTCAAGATCCTTTTATAGACTTGGTCCAGTTTCTGTGCTACCTTTTCCCATCTCTTCGATTTTTTCTTTTTTCACCCTTATTTTTCTATGTGTCCCATTTTATCTTTTGGCCAACTTCCTATGGATGTAGAATTCTGTTTCCTTGAAATCTGTCCTCATTCCATCCCTTCAGGGAACTCTCGCCCTCTTCCGGAGCCCACCTGGACGGGGGACCTCATTACGTCCACGGGTGTCTGGCGCCACCTTGTGTTGAGTACTGGAAATTCCTCCTTTTGTTCCCTATTCGTCAAGCACTCTGGGCTCCCTGGATAGAGAAAATGAAAACTCAGCTTGGGATGGTTAACTTTATGTGTCACCTTGGCTGGGCCATGGGGTGTCCGGATATTTGGGTGATCATGATTCTGGGTATGTCTGTGAGGGCGTTTCTGGATGAGATTAACGTCTGCATTCGTAGGCTGGGTATAGCAAATTGCCCTCCCCATGTGTGTGGGCCTTGTCCAATCCATGCAGGCCTGAATAGAGTAAAAAGGCTGCATAAGAAAGAATTCTCTCTCTCTCTCTCTTTTTTTTTTTTTTTTTGGCTGCCCTGCATCATATGGGGTTCCCAGGCCAGGGCCTGAGCAGCAACTGTGACCTAAGCCACCGCTGTGGCAACGCTGGATCCTTAACCCAATGTGCCAGACTGGGGATTGAACCTGCTTCCCAGCACACCCAAGAGGATGCCAATCCTGATGTGCCACAGTGGGAACTCTGGAATTCTCTCTCTCTCTCTGCCCAACTGTTTCCAAGCTAGGACGTCTGTCTTCTGTCTTCAGGCTCAAACTTGGGCTGGAATTTACACCATTGGCTTTCCTGGTTCTCAGACTTTTAGACTCAGACAGGAACTATACCACTGTCTCTCCTGGGTATCCAGTTTGCCAGCTGCAGACCTTGGGGCTTGTCAGCCTCCAAGTCACATGAGCCAATTCCTTATAATAAATCTCTCTCTCTCCACATATTACTATTATTATTGTTGTTGTTGATATTATTATCAATGCTTTCAGACCAATACAGATTCTCCAGGGGAACAGAACCAGTAGGAGATAATATCTTTCTTTATCTCTCTATCACCAATCTATTTACCTCTTTCTCCCATATTAATACAGACTTTGGTATTGAGAGTGGTTACAGAATTTTAAGAGTGAGTTTTCCAAATTGGTTCTGGGGTTTCTGAAATTGATTCCCTAATCTGATTAGATTTATTTATATTTATATTTTTTTCTTTTTAGGGCTGCATCCTTGGCTTATGAAAGTTCCCAGGCTAGGGGTCAAATTGGAACTGCAACTACCGGCCTACGCCACAGCCACAGCATTGCTATGGGATCCAAGCTGCATCTGCGACCTACACTACAGCTCATGGCAACACCAGATCCTTAACCCACTGAGCAAGGCTAGGTATGGAATTTGAGTCCTCATGGATACTAGTCGGGTTCTAGGGTTTGCTTCCTTACACCTGAGCCACTATGGGAACTCCCTAATCTGATTAGATTCTAAAAAGCTAATGCCTTTATTTCCTATAGTGAAGAGAGCCCAGAGAGTCCATGATTTGGCAATAGAGAGTTGGGAAATATCTCCACTGGATACTCCTGATTAGCCTCTTGTAAGAAGCAAAGAGATAGGTGACTGTATAAATGTCATTTCTGAACACTTTTGAAAAAAATGAATACAATTATGAGGTTGGCTGGTTGCTCCTAATGTCACTGGACAAAGTGGCAAAAGAAAAGGATAAGCACAGGGATTTGAATTCTCAGCTCAGACACTGCATACATGACTTGATCACCCCAGGTGTGCTCTGGGGGAAACTCTTATCTTCTGTAGCGAAGGGCTGAGATTGCTGAAAATCATACCCAGAACCTCATCCTGTGATGGGCTGACTGACAATGCAAGTTGAACTCCCAGCTTTGCAGGGTGTCTATTGTAAAAGAGAGGGCACTGACTAGGCAAGAAGTGGGTCTTGTGAGTTGGAGTGGGGATATGTGGGGAAGCTCTGATGAAGAAGAGGACATTGAACCCCTAGATTCTGATGAGTCTTTGCCAGTGGAAGAGGCCACTCCAGTAGAGGCAGTCTTCCCACAACCAGTGGTAGCAATTCCCCACAACCTTGTATTGGCTGAAGAAACCATCACGCCTCTCCTGAGGTCTTTTCTATGCAAGATGATGCTGATACTTCTTAGGAGCCAACCCCACATCTCTCTTTGCTTCTAGACTCATAACTAGACTCAAGTCCCAATAGACCCTAAAGGTGAGGTACAAAATGTGACCCATGAAGAGGTACATGGCACTCCAAAAGAATGACTTGAGTTTTCTAACTTATACAGACCAGAGATCTAGGGAACACGTGTGGGAATGGATATTGAAAGTGTGGGGTCACGGGGGAGAGAACATAAAATTAGATCTGGTTGAATTTATTGATATGGGTTCATTAAGCAGAGATTCTGCATTAATGCTGCAGCTTGGGAAGTTAGGAAGGGCTCTGACAGTTTGATTGTTTGGTTGACTTAAACATGGACCAAAAGGAGGCTCACAGTGAACAAATTAGAAATGCCAGACTTGCCTTGGTCTAATGTAGAGGAAGGCATCCAAAGACTTAGGGAAATTAGAATGTTAGAGTGGATCTGTCATTTAAGACCTGCTCACCCACCCTGGGAGGGCCAAGAAGACACAATTTTCTTTTTTATTTTATTAAGGTGAAATGTAGTTGATTTATAATATTTTTTTTTTTTTACTTTTTTTTGTCCTTTTGCCTTTTCTAGGGCCACTCCTGCGGCATATGGAGGTTCCCAGGCTAGGGGTCTAATCAGAGCTGTAGCCACTGGCCTACGCCAGAGCCACAGCAACACGAGATCCGAGCCGTGTCTGCAACCTACACCACAGCTCACAGCAATGCCGGATCATCAACCCACTGAGTGAGGCCAGGGATCGAACCTGCAACCTCATGGTTCCTAGTCGGATTCGTTAACCACTGAGCCACCATGGGAACTCCTTGATTTACAATATTATATTTGTTTTGGGTATACAACATAGGGATTCAATATTTTTTATAGTTATTCAAATCATAAAATATTGGCTCTAATCCCTGCGCTGTACATTACAGTCTTAAATATTATTTATTTATTTTTATTGGCCACACAGTGGCATGCAGAAATTCCAGGGCCAAGGATGAAGCCTAAGCAGTGACACCACTGGGTCCTTAACCTGCTGAGCCACCAGGGAACTCTGTATCTTATTTATTTTATGCCTACTAGTTTGTACCACTTAATCCCCTTCACTGATCTTGCCGTCCACCCCCCCGCCCTGGTAACCACTAGTTTGTTCCCTTTATCTGTGAGTCTATTTCTGTTCTAATGTTTTAGTTTTTAGATTTCCCATATAAGTGAAAACATATAATATTTGTCTTTCTCTACAAAAGACCTTTCACCAACACTGTGAGAAATAAGTTTGTGAAGGGAGCCCCAACTCTTTGCAGCTTGGATCTCTTTGAAGCCTAAAGGCAATGGTGGTAATTGGATCAGGGTTGCAGGGGGCCAAGTGGTGACCTTCAACCACCAAAGGCAAGGTGGTCATGGTTAGTGTAATGGACAGCAGGCCTATGGCATTGGCTGGCAACCACGGTGTTCCTAGAAGGGAAACAGGAAGGCCACTAGATTCTTACTCGATCTACAGAAACAGAAAAGTTCTAGGATGAGAGACCAAAAGTCTAACCTGAACCATAAAAACATAGAACCTGGCCTCTCAATGAAGCCCCAGATCCAGAGCCTCTTGAATGATGAGGAGGGTGGCCCCTTAGGAAGGACACTGGAGTATTACCAACAATTTGTGCTGTTACTCTTCCTCGCAACTCCCCAAAAGGAGTTTATAGCCTTTTACCATGGGAACTGCATTGGGGAAAAGGAAATAATCAGGACTTTTGGGGACAATGGAACATTAATGCTGACCTGACACTGATTCTGGGAGACACATCATGTCACTGTGGTCCCCCACTGACAGCAGGGATCAATGGAGTTGAATTCAGGTCCACATCAGAGTGGGCCTGGTGGGTCCCTAAACACACCCTGTGTCTATTTCCCTGGTTCTGGAATGCATGCTTGGAGTAGATAGACTTGGCAGCTGGTGGAATCCCCACACTGGTTCTTGGAAAGGTCAAGTGGAAGCCCCTGAAGCTGTGTCTCCCTAGGAAACTAGTAACTCAAAGGCAACACTATATTCCTGGAGGGACTGCAGAGATCAGTGCCACCATTAAGAACTTGAGAGACACAGGGGTGGTGAGTCCTCCCTCATCCCCAGTGACCTCACTTATTTGACCCATGCAGAAGATGGATGGATCCTCGAGAATGACAGGGATTGAACCCATAGCACAGCATTGACCCAGGCCACTGCAGTGACAATGCTGGATCCTTAACCCACTGCACCACAAAGGAACTCCAAGGTGGTGTTTTTAATTGCAGCTGCTGTACCAGACATGGTTTCACTGCTTGAGCAAATCAACAGATTCCCTGGTCCCTGGTATGTAGCTATTGATCTGGCAATTTATTTTTTTCTCCTTACCTGTTAGTAAAGGCCACCAGAAGCAGTTTTCTTTCAGTTGGCAAGGCCAGCAATAACCCTCCCTGTCCCACCTCAGGGGAATATCAGCTTTCTGGCTCTAGGTCATAAGTGAGTCCACAGGGATCTTGATCACCCTTCTTTTCTACAAGATATCACACTGGCCCATTACACTGGTGACATTATGCTGATTGAAACTGCTGAGCAAGAAGTAGCAACTGCTCTAGACTTTTTGGTGAGGACTTTGCATGTTAGGGAATGGAAGCAAACCTGGCCAAAATCCAGAGGCCTTTCACCTCAGTGAAAATTCTAGGCCCCGTGGTGAGTGGTATATTGAGATAAACTTTCTAAGGTTTTGATCTTTTCTTTTTTTTAATTTAAAAAATTTTTGTTTACTTATTTTTTAAACTTTTATTGAAGTATAGTTAATTTACAAGGCTGAGATAATTTCTGCTATACAACAAAGTGACCCAGTCATATATACACATATCCACTCTTTTTTTTTTTTTTTTGTCTTTTGAGGGCCACATCTGTGGGATATGGAGGTTTCCAGGCTAGGGGTCGAATCGGAGCTGTAGCCGCCGGCCTGCGCCAGAGCCACAGCAAAGCCAGATCCGAGCGGTGTCTGCGACCTACACCACAGCTCACAGCAACGCCGGATCCTTAACCCACTGAGCGAGGCCAGGGATCGAACCCGCAACCTCATAGTTCCTAGTCGGATTGGTTTCCGCTGTGCCACAATGGGAACTCCTACACATATCCATTCTGATTCTTTTCCCACGTAGATTAAAACATAGTTGATTTACAATGTTGTGCCATTTTCTGCTGTACTGCAAAGTGACCCAGTTATACATACTCATTCCCTTTCTTATATTGTCTTCCATCATGGTCTATCCCAAGAGATTGGACATAGTTTCCTGTGCTGTATAGTGGGACCTCATTGCTCATCCATTCTATTTTTTTTTTTTTTTTGGTCTTTTTTTGCCATTTCTTGGGCCACTCCCATGGCATATGGAGGTTCCCAGGCTAGGGGTCTAATCAGAGCTGTAGCTGCCGGCCTATGCCACAGCCACAGCAATGCCAGATCTGACCTGTGTCTGCGACCTACACCACAGCTCACGGCAACACTGGATCCTTAACCCACTGAGCGAGGCCAGGGATCAAACCCTAGTTGGATTCGTTAACCACTGAGCCATGACGGGAACTCCTGCTCATCCATTCTAAATGTAATAGTTTGCATCTACTAACCCCAAACTCCCCATTAAACCCCCCCCCACACACACACACTTTCTAATGTTTTGGTTTCTATGGTTATGGAGACTAAGAAGTCCCAAGAGGAGTTTCTGTCGTGGTGCAGTGGAAACCATGAGGTTGCAAGGAACCATGAGATTGCGAGTTCGATCCCTGGCCTTGCTCAGTGGGTTAAGGAGCTGGTGTTGCTGTGAGCTGTGGTGTAAGTCACAGATTTGGTTGGGATCCAGTGTTGCTGTGGCCATGGTGTAGGCCAGCAGCTGTACCATAGATTAGACCCCTAGCCTGAGAACCTCCATATGCCAAGACAGCAACCCTAAAGGGCCCCCCAAAAAAAAGAAGTGCCAAGATTTACAATTGGCAAAATGAGACCCAGGAAAGTCAAAGGCTAAGTTCCAGCCTGAGTCCCAGGCTCATGGGGGGTGGGGAGGGAAGACTGATGTTCCAGCTTGAAGACTGGCAGAGAGAGAGAGACAGAGAATTTTTCCTTACGCAGCCTTTTAACTCTATTCAGATCTTCCTTCTAAGGCAAAGGATAAGTTGTTGCTCTAAACCCTCTTACAGTTGAAAAAGAGGCACAACACCAGCTGGGCCTCTTTGGATTTTGGAGGTAACATATTCCTCCTGTGATGTGTTACTCCAGCCCATTTACTGAGGAATCTGAAAAAGCAATTTTTTTTTTTTTTTTTTTTTAGAGCTACACTCAAAGCATATGGAAGTTCCCAGGCTAGGGGTCAAATTGGAGCTAGAGCTGCTGGCCTATGCCACAGCCATGGCAATGTGGGATCTGAGCCACGTCTGCAACCTATACCACTGTATCCCAAACCCATTGAATGAGGCCAGGGATCAAACCTGCATCCTCATGGATACTAGTAGGATTCATTTCTGCTAAGCCACGATGAGAACTTCCAAAATGCACTTGTTTTGAATGGGCCCTAGAACAAGAGAAGCTCCACATCAGTCCCAGCTGCTGTGCAAGCTGCTCTGCCATTCAGTCCACAGGATCCAGCAGGTCCAGTGGGGCTTAGACTGTCATGGCAGAGAGGGATGTTGTTTGGAGCTTTTGGTGGCCTCTGTGGGTGAATCACAAGTCAGGCCCTTAGGAGTTCTCTGAGAACCTAGACTAGTCCATAGCTGCAGTTTTCCTCTTTAGCCTCTGAATTCACTGCTGCTTACTCTGTGTTCATAGGCCCTCTGGCCTCAAAGTGAGCCAGGCATCCACTCTCTTTTTCCCCCAACAGCAGGGAACACACATCAGACTCTCTGCATGGCATCCTAAAATTTGGATTAAGAGATAAACCAAAATACCCCTTATTCCCTTCCTGCAGGGTTGGTGGAACTCAGAGCACTCCAATGCTCAATCCAAAGACATCCTCTTCATAAATCCTTTGAAATGTCCAACAACTCAATCCTGTTCATATCCTCTCAATGGTTGTTGGATACAATATTTGGATATTGTTTTTTTTTGGCTGCACCTGTGGCATCGACCTGAGCCACAGCAGTGACAACACAGGATCCTTAACCACTAGGCCACCAGAGAACTCCAGGATATTACTTTTTTTTATTGCCTTTTTTGGCCCCATGGCGCATGGAGTTCCTGGGTCAGGGATTGGACTCGAGCCACAGTTGTGACCTACACCTCAGTTGTGGCAACCCTGGATCTTTTAACCCACTGTGCCAGATGGGGGATAGATCCTGCTCAGTGAAGCTGGGAGCCAACGTCACACCTGTCACATTCTTATCACAGGAAACATCTGGGTCAAGGGTGTGTCCTGCCTTCCTCAACCCAGGCTGGGAGAATAGGAGGCATGTGACTGAAATCTCCTCGACTTTCTACTCCTTCCTTCTCTCTCCATAAACTGATTAAACGGGCTTTTTTTCCCTTAAAAAACAACAACAACACTTTTCTGCTGCTTCTAATCCGCATGTGATGAGCTCAAGGCACTTGTTATTTAGGCTCAGGTGTTTGGAACAGCACACAGTAGGACCTTATTCTAGGAGTTTTTCTCAGCATCGACACTCAGGTCTGATTGGGACCTGGCTGATTCAGATCTTCTAGAAGAGGCAGTGATGGGGACAGGGTTGGGTTGTCAAATGAAGACACAGCAGTGCCTGCCTCCTGAATGTGTCCTAATCGCCGTCCTATTGTATGGCTTTCACAGGCAATGTTTTCAAAGGATGTAAAGAAGAGGAAGGGAAATAACTTAAGATCTGGCTAGCTTCATACTTTTTATTTTATTTATTTATTTATTTTGTCTTTTGAGGGCCGCATCTGTGGCATATGAAGGTTCCCAGGCTAAGGGTCTAATTGGAGCTGTAGCTGCTGGCCTACGCCACAGCTCACGGCAACGCTGGATCCTTAACCCACTGAGCAAGGCCAGGTATGGAACCCACAACCCCATGGTTCTTAGTCAGATTTGTTTCTGTTGCATCACAGTGGGAACTCTTTTTTTTTTTGGCTAGCTTCATACTTTTTAATATTTAGACCAATTACATTTGTCTCCAAAAGGAATACATGCTTATTGTGAAAACTTCGAGCAATAGGGAAGGACATATATCAAAAGGCTCCTTGATTCCTTCCCTTCTTTCCTCCTTCACCCTAGGTGTGAGCTCTGGGAGGATCTGGTGTGCCTCCTTCCATATCTTCCCTCCCTCCCTCTCTTTCTCTGAGAAGGGATAATGTGTGAAGTGGCACCAGCTCTCATTCTCCCAGCCCCCACTCCCTTTTCTCTGGATCCCTCCTCCCCTCCCGATTTTGGAAGGCAGATGGGAGGGACTCATGGCTTCGAGGAAGCAGTCATGGTGGAATCAGAGATGAAATGTGCCAATTCTTGGGTTTTAGTCTAAAAACTTCTCATCCCAGATATGAAATAGAAGAGACAGAGGAGATTATGTTTTGGCAGTTTTTCTCCCTCTTCTCAACCTCAGACTAGATGAAGATGAGGCAGAGGAAGAGGGAAGATTGGGAGGAAGTAATAGAAAAACAGTCGGGGTGTCCAAAGGGAGTCTCCTTGCCCTCCCCTGGGGGTAAGATGCAGCATGTGAGGGTGCTGCAGAGGCTCAGGGTAGAGGCTGGGGACTCAGGGGCTCAGGAGTCAGTGATAAACCTCCATTTGGAGATTTGGAGAATAGATACCTGCCCCCACTCTTCAAATGTGATATGAAGTAGGCCCCTAAACCTAAGGGCCAAGGTAAGGAAAGAAAACTTCTGTGATAAGTTTAAATATAAAATGCCTGACTTTACCCAGGATTGACCATGATTACATTTTCTGCATCAGGAGGAATGAAGACTCCAAATAAAGGTAAAATCGAATTATGTAACAATAACAAAATCCATAACATGTATACCAGGTGATATATATATATTCATTTACTATACATATGACTTTTGTTATATCTATATATATTCATATATTTTCTATTGTATAAATATATATCTATACATAATTTATCTATTTATATATCTAATTTAGGGTCTTTTTAGGTCGTTTCCATTTTAAAATTATTTTTATATTATACACGCAAAATATCTATCTCTCTATCATCATCTATCTGATACATAGAATTTTTAGGTTGTTTCCATTTAAAAAAAAATCCAAACATTGCTGCAATGACTATCTTTGTGCACCTGTGTGACTATATGCAGGTCGGATTCCTAAATCAGAGGGATAGTGCAATGTAAAGTTGAATTCACCTATGCTTTTGACTCTATGCCTCCGTTTTTCTTTTGCAATAGATTTTATCCTGAGATGGGATGAAAATGTAATAGTTTCAATTTCTCCCTCTCCTGTAAAGTTAAGATGACATGAATTATAAGTTTGTCTATCACCCCATAGTTGCTGAAAATTGAATTTTTGTTTTCCACTCTGTCTTTCTGCCAGATATCTGTAGCTATCTAGATCAGTGGCTTTTGTTTCAACTTTTGGAGCGTGACTTCCAGAGGAACGCGCCAGAGCCAGATGCAGTTTCGAGAGGGGCCACTAGGTGTCAATGTAGGTCTTGGTTGATGCCACATCGTGGCTGCCTTTAATTTCGTTCCGTCCCCCCGTGGAACCTCAGCGTCTCTCCAGCAAAATAACAAATGTCCGTCGTGCAGGGCACTTTCTTCGGGAAGGACTCTAGGGAGCTCAGGAGTTTGCATACGAAGCCGAGGGAGCGAGGGGCTTCTGATAATGATATTCAATGTCTAACCGAGTCGCTTACAGGCAGAGCCAGGGTCTCTCCGAGCTTTGATATATGAGATTATTATGGAGAAGTAATGCAGGCCGAATGATGCCGTATGGTGGGCTGTGCACGTGGTCTCCTGTGTAATTGCGAGGCCTGGCGCGGCCGAGATGGTTGCTTCACAGCGTTGGGGGAGAGGGGTGCAATGGGGAACACCATGGAAGGCCAAGCACTGACTACTCTCTCTCTTCTCTGCAGCTATGGATCCCGTCCCTTCCCTGGGGTGCAAGGCTGAGTGTTTCTCCAGGAGCCTCTGATGGAATGCAGAGCACACCCCCAGGCCGTCAGTGCCTGGGAGAGATAGCAGAGGGGCTGCCCAGTGATTGCTACTCAGGACTCCAGACCTTGGCTGAATCAGTATAAAACTTACAGGAGAGCTCTTCAATCCAGGCCTTTATGAAGGTGACAGGAGTAAAAGGAGGAATGGGCTGGCCCTCTGGAATGAGGGCTCAGATGAGGTTCCTCTGCAGTTGACTTCCAAGGACAATGGCCCCAGGGCTGGCAGATCCCTAGACAATTGTCTTTCTTCTCTTCTTCCAGTTTATCAACCTTCTTCCATGGGCCGGCCACTGAGACTGGAGTGTTGTACTTTTTTTTCTTCCTTTTTAGGGCTGCACCTGTGGCATATGGAAGTTCCCAGGTTAGGGGTGGAATTGGAGCTTCAGCTGCCAGCCTACACCGTAGCCACAGCAATACCCGATCCTTAATCCACCAAGCAAGGCCAGGGAGCATCCTCATGGATACTGGTCAGGTTCATTACTGTTGCACCACAGTGGGAACTCTTTTTTTTTTTTGGTTTTAAGATTCTTATCTTTGAACCACACCAAAGGCTTAAAGTGAATATTTTATCCTCTTGCTTTAATGTGTCTGCTTACCCTGGGGAGGCCCCACAGTCTTAGTAGGTGAGAATCACCCCCTCAGAGCCTCTGTATCCCATCTCCATGCTGTTCCAGGACAACAGATGATTCACCCCTGGACCCAAACTGTTGTCATTGCCACAGGGCACACCTGCCAATGTCTGGTCCTATATGGCTGGATGCTTGCCCTCTGCAGAGTGAATTCTCACCCTGGCATCAAAGCTATTTACTCAGTTTTTGCTTACCTGCTTGGCTGTTAACCCTCAGAACCCAGCACAGGCCCAGCCAGTTACCCTGCCAGATCTGGTCTCCCCTCACAAACCATGACCCCAGGCCTCAGGCCTTTGGTTAGAGCCCGAGTCCCTACCCACATTACACATAGACCTGTCCACCCTGACAGCTTTTTTATTTTATTTTTTATTTTTAGGGCCTCATCTGTGGCATATAGAAGTTCCTGGGCTAGGGGCTTAATCTGAGCTGCAGCTGAGGCTTATGCCACAGCCACAGCAACACTGGATCTGAGCAGCATCTGTGACCTACATCAAAGCTTGGGGCAATTCTGGATCCTTAACCCAGGAGCGAGGCCAGGAATGGAAACTGCATCCTCATGGACACTATGTTATTTTAGGTTCTTAACCCTCTGAGCCACAACGAACTTCCTGACAGCTTTTTTAGCTTCAAGTCTGGATCTTAGACGCTTTATTCTCAGAAGATCCCTCCTCCTGCAGACTGTCCACCTTTCTCCTGAGCTCTGGGGCGTCAGGCCGGGACATACCTTCATGGTGGTGCAAAAATCTGCTACACTCCTCCAGGGCATCAGCAGTAAGGTGTTACATACCTATATCCCCAATGAGGCCTTAGCATCCTCTCCCCAAATACACACAAGACCCCTTAATATGCATAACTAAGAAGGGTCCCCCCGGTGCCCCAAGGTGACTTGCTAACCTTACCTAACGGACTAAGAGGCAGACAGTGTAATTTGGTAAATTTTGGACTCTGTGTGCTGATGGACTCTCACACTCTCTCGATTGCTCTCATTCCTTGGCCTCTTCTCCCAAAACCTGGGCACTCAACCAGTTTCTGGGGTCTGGAGGTTGTGTTGTTTGCCTTACTCAGTGTTCTTTGCTGCTACAATTTACAATGAGGGGGCATTTTAAACCACATTGGGTGGGAGGGTCTTGCTCTTGGATCTGGGACAAAGCACAGGGATCGTGGCACTTCCGTGGGACACTGTTAAATATGCCTCCAGGCTCTTGCAACTGAGGGTAAGGAAGAAGATTACAGGGGTTCCTGATATAACCATTTTATGTGCAGTGTCACGCAGAAGGCAACATAAATATGGGTCGCTGGTTGGCAGGCAGGCAGTTGGGGTATGGGGTCAGCAAAGCAGTGAGGGGGCTTAGAGAGTGCTAGGAGTACATGAGTTATGGGCTGGAGAGAGTTCTGGCAGTCTGGATCAAGCTCTGGAAAGCATCTAGGACTCCCTCCTAGTGGTACACTGACCTCCATTTGACGGGTCTGCATCCCAGAAGTAGGATGCTGGCCATTAGGGCTAAAGCATAGTGAAGCCAGGCGGGAGATGCACAGAAGGTGAAAGGGACCCCAGGATCTGGGGGGCGCATTGCGAGCGTCCTTTCCTCCAGTCCCACCTCAGTCCTTATGCTGGGTGAGACTGGAGCTGTCAGCGCGCCCTCTTGCGGCGGGTGACGCACAGGGCTGTGGGCGGGCCTTGTCAGAGAATTCCCGATCCTCGTGGGGGCCCCCTCTCTTCAGTCTCCGTCCACGAGCTCAGGCCCACTTTTGGGGGTTTCTGAGCCTCGGGAAGATTCCTTCCTCTCAGCACCAACTGAGATCTGGGCTTTCCTCAGGGTGAGGCTCAGTCAGAGCTCAGGTGGTATCCCCAGCCAGCACCTCAGTTGTTCCCCGGTGAGCAGGAAGCCCCAAAACATGTGGAGAGGACAGACTAGAGTGAGGGTGAAACCTGTCCTCTAGGCATATGGGCAACTGTGATCAGTACAGTGGACCTCATTGGCCACTTAGTCCCCTAAAGGCATCTCACAGATGGGGACGCAAGGCCTAGAGACACGGATGCCCTCAACTCACAGGGGCT
Organism: Sus scrofa; assembly: GCF_054392235.1. NCBI lineage: Eukaryota > Metazoa > Chordata > Mammalia > Artiodactyla > Suidae > Sus > Sus scrofa. The sequence goes on from NC_139395.1 coordinate 92,741,446, forward strand.
TCTTCAGCCCACAGGCTCCTAGGCCTTGCTGTGCATGTGGTTTCCTTCCTGGTCATCTTTCAAGTTTCTGCCTTCTGGGTTCAAGAAATGGAATGGATTCCTGGCCTGTCACTGCCTGAACATCCACAAACAACATCTGCTGTTGGAATGCCTCATGCGGGTGAGGGGCTCCAAGGAGGGACAGGAATTCCCCCAACAGTGCAGCTGGGACTCACTCTGATACTGGCTTCTGTTGGAACAAACATCTGGTTGAAATGCTTCAGTTTCCCCAAACTGATCAGTTCCTGGATATTAAAGCATATATTAAACCAGACTCACACTGGGCCCCCACTTTTCTTCCACTCCTTCAGCTAAAACAGTTGGCTACTGAAGTTCCTTTTGTGGCTCAGTGGGTTAAGAACCTGACTAGTATCCATGAGGACTGGGGTTCAATCCCTGGCCTCACTCAGTGGGTTAAGGATACAGTGTTGCTGTGGCTGTGGTGTAGACCAGCAGCCACAGCACCAGTTCGACCCTAGAAGTCTAAGCGCCAATTTGACCTCTAGCCTGGGAACTTCCATGTGTCCTGGGTGTGGCCCTAAAAAGACCAAATAAATGAATAAATAAATAAAGAATTGGTTACCAATCATCTTTTTCATTTTTGGGAAAAAAAATAATCCATACATTTTGTTTTACTTTTGGTTTCTTCCATGGTATGTGAAAATTCCTGGGCCAGGATTGAATCCATGCCACAGCAACAACCTGAACTGCTGCAGTGATGATGCTGGATCCTTAACCCGCTGAGATACTAGGGAACTCCAAAAAATACTCCATACATTTTAAAACAACAGCGAGGGAGCAGAATTGTGGCAGGTAGCATTCAGTTCAGGCATAAGAGTCTGCAAGTACTGCTGAATCACACCAAACTATGGAAAAGTCCATTCTGAAAAAACCACACATTGGACTAATGCATGTTAGTTGCTCCAGTTTTTTAAAGAAATATGGAATGCTTCATGAATTTGCATGCCATCCTTGCTCAAGGGCCATGCTAATCTTCTCTGCATCATTCCAATTTTGGTATAGGTGTTGCCGAAGCCAACACGATGTTCCAATTTATTCATCGGGGATAAAATGTGGTTTGGGTTGAATCTGTAGCAAATTTTTTTTCTCTTTTAAAAAATAACAAATGATATCCTGTGGCCTCTCTTCCTTTTTTATTTTTATTTTTTTTACCCCAAGTACAATGCATACTGATAAAAAAGATGTATGTCACATGTATCCGTGATAATAGCCGCAGCAAAGGCGGTCTGAGGCATATTAACAACAGACTTATCTATGGAGCAGCACCTTATGTAAGATGCATTTTCCTCTAGAGTCACGCGGCGCAGAATCCACCTACATGGCAGATAAGTGGCCCCTGGGCCCACGTGCAGCCCAGCCTGTGGCTGGGTGAGGTTTCTCATCAACACCCTTGACACAACAAGGGGAGGATTTTCATTTAGCACTACAGAAGCCAATCTGTAAATTGGCACTTGATGCTTTGCAGTCTGCCTGTACTGATGTCACCCATGGAACCCAGGATAATTTCAGTGACATCTTTCTTTTGTCTGTGGGAGAGATGTTCTTTCTGCCAGTGTCCATCTGACAAGCCTTTGTAAGGCGGGTGGAGTCAGTGCATAAACTGCCCCCCCTTCCCCCGCCCAACTGCCTGCCAAGGAAAAGGATATAGGGTTAAATAACGACAGACTACTTCGTGGAAGCTGATTGGGATAGTCCTTCCTTTCGGGTGGCCAGGGCCTCCTTAGTCTGTGGAGACCAAATAGATTACCCAAGAAATCCTGAAACACTCATCTGTGCAGCTCTGTAAGCCTTCGGGCGTGGCTTGGTTAGAGATGTGAAGCTGTTTACCTTCGGTCCGCCCCCTCCCCGCCATCCAATCACAACCTCTCGTCTAGAGCCCCAGATCCTACATCACACTCAGTCGACCAGCAGCGCTGTGGCTCTGGACCTGCTGTCCAATCTTCCTTGTGTGCCATCACCCCGTAGGTGCTGCTGGAGTCCTTTTCCTAGGCTGCTGCCAGTCTCCCCCCCTCACTTCGGTTCTCCAGTCTCCTTCCCTGGCTTCTCTGCCTTCTCAGCCTTTCTATCCTTGCCCTCTTTATCAGCCCAGAATGCTCACTCCCCACAGCCTCCATGAAACCATCCAACCCAACCCTCTCCACCATTTGCCTTTTATTGAGGCCTTGGGACTGATCATGAAAGTCATGGAGGATGAGTCAACATCTAACCTCAGCTGAAGGGAATTCCCTGGTGGCTCAGTGGGCTGAGAATCCAGTGTTGTCACTGCTGTGGCTTAGGTCACTGCTGTGGTGCCCGTTTGATCCCTGGTCAAAGAACTTCCACATGCCATGGGTGTGGTCAAAATAAAAATAAAAATAAAAATAATAACCTTAGCTGGAGACTCTGAATTGTGTGGAACTTCTCCTCCTCCTGGGGCCCCCGCATGGCATTTCCCTGGAAGTGTCTTCAAGCCCAAAGCCTCAAGGCTTGGTCTATTTCTGCCTCCCTATGTCTCAAGGGGGGGTCCTCTGCTCCAACTTTCATGCTCCAATGACTCTGTCACTCTCTTTCCTCCTCTGGCCTGATTCCCTCTCAGGCTATAGCCATCTCCTCATCTTCCATCGCTGGACTTTTCCTAGGAGTGGTCAGCATTTCTGCCTCTTCTTTCTTTACCACCTGCACACCTTGAATCTTTGACATCTGACTTCCATTCCTTCTGTTTTGTGAAAATGATTTTTGAAGGATGAGGTTGAGGCCATGCAAGACTCAGTGACTGTTCCTTAGATTAGTGGCAGGGTTTGTCTCATGTGACTGTCATATCCTCTTGCAGTAGACAGAATAATAGCCCTCCAAAGATCCATGTTCTAATCCCTGCAACCTGTGAGTATGTTATCTTATATGGCAAAAAGGATTTTGCAGACTGACCAAATTAATTAATTCAATTACCTGAGATGGGTAGATTATACTGGATTATCTAGGTGGGCCCAATGTAGTCCTAGGGGTCCTTTTAAGGAAAAGAAGGAGACAGGAAAGTCTAATTCAGGGAGGAGGTGTGAGGATAGAAGCAGAGGTCAGTAATGCTGGGTCATGAGCCAAGGAAGGCTGGCCCCTCTAGTAGCTAGAGGTTCCCAGGCTAGTGGTCTAATCAGAGAGACAGCTGCCGGCCTACGCCACAGCCACAGCAACACAGGATCCTTAACCCACTGAGTGAAGCCAGGGATTGAACCCACAACCTTATGGTTCCTAGTCGGATTCCTTTCCACTGCACCACGATGGGAACTCCCCCAGGACCTTCAAAAATAACATAACTCTGTCCATATTTAACATGAAACCCCACAAGATCCATTTCAGACTGCTTCCCTTCAGGACTGTAAGAGAATAAATTTGCATGTCTAAGCCACTAAGTTCATGGTAGTTTGTTAACAGCAGCAGTAAGAAACTAATATATGTCTCAAAACCCTCTTCTCCCTAGGTGGTCACATTTAAATTGATGGAAACTTCTGCTTCTTCTGCTGGTCCTTTTCAACCTGTTTCCTCCAAAATGGGAGAGTTTCCAGCCTCAACCCTCTTGTCTTGCTGTGCAGTTAGAATTTTCACAATAAATATTTGTAGAATTTGCCTGTCTATTTAGTAATACCACGTATTGGCACATCTGGGAATACCTACCTCACCCACACTCCTTTCTTTTTTTTGGCCACACTTGTGGCATATGGAGGTTCCCAGGCTAGGGGTTGAATCGGAGCTGTAGTGACCGGCCTGCGCCACAGCCATAGCAACTCAGAATCTGAGCCATGTCTGTGACCTACACCACAGCTCACGGCAATGCCGGATCCTTAACCCACTGAGCAAGGCCAGGGATCAAGCCTGTGTCCTCCTGGATGCTAGTCAGATTTGTTTTTGCTGAGCCATGATAGGAACTCCCACACTTCTTTTTGAGAGAAACTTCCTTCACCCATAGCCCCTGCTGGGTGGGCCCCAGACCACCGACCTGACTGCAGTCATTGCTGACTGGTGCAGGGGTGTGCACCTCATCTAAGGGGAGCTCACTGACCAGCTGGCCTGGTGCAGACAAAGTGAGTTGGGCCAATCAGATGCCCACTCTGGGGAGTGTGTCTGAGACCAAGTTTCAGTTCATGGTTGGCACTGGAGTGGAAAGACCATGGTAGAGTTTTGTCTGGGGGTGGCAATAAAGGGCTAGATGAGTTTGGGAAGGGGGTAAACTCAGAGATGGCTGACTGGGGGACAGGAAGGGGGTGGAGGTAGTCAGGCTCCAGGGGGAGGAGGTGAGAGGGTCCTGTCCGTGTCTTTGGTTTTGCTTCCTGAAGTCTGGGAGTTTTCTGCATTTCTCTGAGACACTTCTTGTCCTCACAGGACTCCCTTTCTACTTGAGCTAGTTTGAGTGGATTTCTATTACTAGAAATCAAAGATGCCTGACAGAATGGTCTGTGTTTATCCAGCTGCTCAAGCCAGACATCTGTGGGTCAATTTGGCTTCTCTGTTGTTCTGGAGCCTGAATACACGAGTAGGAGGGGAAAGACTCTGAGAAATACCAACATTTAAGGAGCAGAAGAAGAATCCTCAAAGGAGGAGAAGAATCAGTCAGAGAAATGGTGGCAGGGAAACCAGGAACCTCCTGCAGCAGCCCTGAGGGAGTGGTTAGAAGCACTAAATGTCAACAGATTCTAAACCACTTGTTTTTGTTTCATTGTATGATGAGAAAATAGATAACTTTTTGGAAATCCAGAACCTTAAAACTGGGAGCTGGGGGAAGAGCATTTGGGTCAGGGAACACAAAAACCACCCTCCAGTGGAAGCTAAGGTGACCTGTTTATTTTTGCTTTATTTTATTTTATTTTATTTTATTTTATTTTATTTTATTTTATTTTATTTTATTTTATTTTTTGTCTTTTTAGGGCTGCACTGGCAGCATATGGAAGTTCCTAGGCTAGGGATCGATTCAGAGCTATAGCTGTCAGCCTGCGCCACAGCCACCACAACGATGGATCTGAGCCACGTCTGCCAACTACACTACAGCTTGTGGCAACACAGGATCCTTAACTCGCTGAGCAAGCAAGGGATTGAACCAGAATCCTCACAGAGACGATGTTGGATCTTTAACCTGCTGAGCCACAACGGAAACTCCATGACCCTGGACCCTTTTAAGTGAGATTCAACATGGACCCTGGACCTCTGTCAGTAAAAAAAAAACTCCCTCCCTCCGTGACTTTTTGGAAAAAAAGAAAGGAGGAATTACGTAGTCAAATGTGCTCTTTTGGACATTCTGGGAGCAGCGGGCCAGAAACCTTATAGGTAGCATGCTTGCATTGGGCTGAAAACACACTGAGTGTTTCTGCGTCCAAAGGAACCCCTCCGGGTTGGCCGCAGCCTGGCTTTGTGAGAGCTGATTAGGATGCAAACAGTCATGTGGGCTTGTTCCTGCAGCGTGTCTCACCTCTGTCCCCTCAACTCTGCCTAGGCCCATTCCTAAGTGTGAAAGTTTTGATTGTTATCTTGGTTACAGAATCTCATTCCTTGTCTGTTTTCTCTTGCCCTTATCCTCACATTTCTTTGAATGTCCTTTCATGGGACGCCTTGATCTGCTCCCAAAGAAATGCAATTATCAGAAATCAACCTCTCTCACCCATTTCTGCCCTAAGCAGCTTTTGCCCACTGGTGAATTTCACATTGTACTGAGAAAGTCAGCAACTAATACTAATAACAATAAAATATGTTTGTATTTTTTAGATGACTTTTTCCACCGGGGACTCCCTGGTGAGAGCCAGGCGCTGAGCAGAGTGAGTATGTGTATGAGCTGGAAATGGAGAGCAAGAAAGAGACCTGGCTGGCTGAAGTCTTTCCTTGACAGCTAATTTCCATTTTTTGGTATCAAGGGGTCTGTGCCAGTAATTGGCATGCAGATTGTGTCTGATGGGCCTGTTATACAGAATAAAGGAATCTGCTAGTTAGAATAAGCCAACCCCAGGCTGATGGATGGGGCATAAGGAGGTCATTGCAAAAGAGAAATTGTGTGTGTGTGTGTGTGTGTGTGTGTGTGTGTGTCCCTGTGCGTGCCTGCGTGTGTTTCACAAGAATTCCTGCCCCCTCCTGTCTCCCTCTTTATCCAGCAAACTCTAATCTTTCATATTGCATTGAGACAAATGTTGCTCCATTTCTCTCCCTCTCTCTGTTTTTCCCTTGAAGGGATATTTGATGGAACCCACTCCAGGTTTTAATAAAGTGTGGGGGCAAAGGAGAAATTAAAGCAGTGTCATGGTTTGTTAGCAGCCCAGGATCTTCCAGGCTAGGCCCAGGTTACAAATTATACTCTGGAATTAATTGGCAGAAGGTAGTTCTCCTGTCCATCATTCTTAATCCAAAGGTGTGGGTGGAAGCAGCGGTGGGACATCAACAGGGAAATGAGTGCTCTTGCCAGTTTCCACTTTGCTTTGTCTTAAGTTGCAGGTCTGGTTAGGGAGATGTTTACCCACATGCCTCGATTAGGTAGGGGTTGCGCTATCTGCTCTTAACTCTTGGATTAGCTGGGGGATTTGAGACATCCTCCTAAGCACGGTGCCTCTACTTTGGGTACCTGCTGGGGCCACCGGGGTCCATAGCTGTGGGATGCTGAAAGAGCATATAGCTTCCTTTTCCAAAGCTCTATAAAAACCAAAAGGACTACAGAATAAACAGTTATTAATACCATAAGTGTATGTTAGATAGACTGCTATGGGGAAAGACGGAAAGAAATGTGAAAACACAGGAAGAACCAGTTTCTGCTTACCCATCTTTGGTTCCTTCTCCCAGATTGGAATGGATGATACGGACTCTTGCTTGCCTTGTCCAGAATGTGCATTTAGAGCTAGGGAAGGATCACATCCTTAGCCAGTGGTTAGTTTCCCTAAGAGCCTATTCCCTGCCTCTATACTTTGCACACTCGAGTCTGTCTTTCCTGGCACAAAGGGAAGAATTCCTGTATGTCCAGCCCATAAATCTTTAAGAGGAACCTCTTCCAACTAGAAAGGAGGAATTTTCTTCTGTCTAGCTCCTTCTATCTAAAACCAAACTTGAGTTTATCACATTTGTTGAATGAATTTTTAAACACCTATTAACAGTATTTATGGTCCTCCTTACTGTTTGGGTGTCTTCACTCTAAGAGGACTTCTGACAGTTTTGTGTGTGAGGCTTTTAAAAAGACTTTAAAACACACACACAAACAGAACATTATTATATTTAAATGAGTAGAGGAGTCCTTCACGGAAATTTCTTTACTTTCCTATTTTTCATTAGATGAATCAGTTGTGTCACGGAGTAGACATCAGCAAGGGTTACCTTCCTTTGTCATCTGAACTGATCCAGAAGGACCCATTGGGTTTTCTTTCCAGCCATGTCTCCTCCGCAAGGCTGCCTAAGCATGTGAATGAAGAAGGGTTAGGGGCTAAAACTATCTTTGACTCAGCCCTACCCTTTTGCTTCGCTCCGCAAGCAAATATATATATACTAAATATATATATATATTTATTTACATATATATTTATTTATCTCAATAATCTCCTTAAGGGTGGGGACTGTGTCTCCCAGTTCTTTTTTTTCTTTTTGGCTACACCCTGGCTGCTGCAGTGACAAGGTGAGATCATTAACCCACTGAGCCACAAGTGAAATCCTCCCAATTTTTTTTCATCTCCAATAACCTGTAGAAAAGAAAAGTGCTCCACTCACAAGTGGTCCTGGAGGGAAAGTGGGATGTACACAGAAAGAGAGGAAGGACCATTGTGGGAGGCCAAGGAACAGGAGGGAGGGAGGTAAGAACGAAGAGAAAGGAATGGAGGAGGGAGAAGACCAGAGGGGAGAGCAGAGGATAGCAAACAGGAGGTTCGCCTCCCCAAACCAGTTCTGGTTCCGGTCCTGCTCGGGAAGTTTAATCCGTTTCAGGACATTGCTGCTGCACCGCCTACAGGCCTGGAGGTCAAACAGAGGCAGTAAATGTCAGTATCTTTTGAACTGTGCACGGCCCCTGCTTAATGCCCTCCTTTGCTGAGGAGAGACCTCCCTCCCTTCTGGCAAGTGTACCAGAGGGTCTTTCATTGGCTGCTGATGTAGGTGGTACACTGAGTTTCTCTCAGACACATCAGTATCTGAGAGTTTTTGCTTCCAAGAGGATTTTTGGGAGGCAGGAGAGGGTGAAAAACAAGAGGAAAAAGTTGGGGGCGTGAGGCCCTGTAGGCTGAATCCCTGGAAGACATAGAGGTCTCTGATGACACACGGCTTTTGCCAGATTGTCTAGGTCTGGGGATGGGGTGTTAAAGGAGTTGATTGGGCCACTGGGTGAGACTCTGGGCACTGGCAGAGCTACTTTGGGATCCAGGTAATTGATGAGGTGAGGCACAGAGCTGGGGAGACCACTTCCCTACTTCTGCATGAGGTCTGGCACCATGAGGGCTCCTGGGGACGTGGCTTGGGGAGCACATGTGGCACAGATGGAGGCATCACCCCCATGGGCTGGGAGGCTATTGCAAGCAGCTTAAGAGCAGGAGATATGGACAAGTAAGATGGGGGTCCAGAGGAAGGGAGGGTGATGCCAGGTGGCAGCTGCAGAGATCAGCTGTGAGTACATGGCAAGCTGCCCTTCCAGAAATAACTAGGTGTACTCTAGGTTTGTCTGGGTCCTCTGGAGTCCTGCTGTGTCGTGTGTGTGGGGTGTTGCTTATTAAGCGCACTAGAGATCAAACTTGACTTTCTAAGTTCTAAATTTCTAATTTGAGTCCCTTTCTCAAATGACGGAGAAAAGAAAAGAAAATGCTATAGCTATGAGGAGCAGTTTGCTAGTCAAAGTCTGGGTTCTTTTCTGAGGAGGAGCTTCCAGCAGGGCTGCTGCAGGCACTGTGTCTGTCTGCTGCTCCAGAGGATGTACTGTCAACAGCCTGGCCTCTGGACAGGGAGCCTCCTTAAAATTCCCTTCCCCTTGTGTTCTTGGAACATTGAAAATGTTAAAGTTCTTTAGGGGTCAAATGGGCCTCATTTTATGCTCTGTTGATATTTCTTCCTGCTCCTCTTGATTCTCCTGCTGCCATGAGTTTTGGCAAGTCTAGACAGGGCCAAGGATAGACAATGAGAGAGAAACCTTTGTGTAGTTTTTGTGCAAGTTATGAAAATAGTGCCCTTTGTTTGGGAGAATAGCCCCACACAGGGTGCAAAGTGTGATTGTGATGCACAGGCTGAACTTGAGCCCCTACTCACCCCTTTGTCTGGTGCCCTGTACAGAACAAACTAGAAGGGGTGCTGGCCTCTTCCACCTTCTCACTTGTCCAGGGTGTTCTCATCATCCTGTCATCCCATGCTTCATTTTCAGTGTCATTTTCTTATTGCCTACTTGGAGTTTTGTTAATTTCTACCAAAAATTATCTTTGTGTTCTCCTTAAGTATGTATGTACTTTTTTTTTTTCTTTTTGTCTTTTTAGGGCTGTACCCACGGCATATAGAGAGTTCCCAGGCTAGGGGTATAATTGGAGCTGTTGCTGACAGCCTACGCCAGAGCCACAGCAACACCAGATCCAACCCACGTCTTCAACCTACACCACAGCTCACAGCAACGATAGATCCTTAACCCACTGAGCAAGGCCAGGGATTGAACCCACAACCTCATGGTTCCTAGTCAGATTTGTTTCCACTGCGCCATGTCGGGAACTCCCTGTATGCGCTGCTACCTAAGGATATTAGTTTGTTACTGGGTGAGCCACATGGCCAGTTAGGTTTTAACTGAGAAAACGGAATCACTTCTGTTATTACAACAGGAGGAATTTAATGCAGGAAACTGTTTAAAAAGGTGATAAAGTTGCTGAGAAGACAAACAGTGGATGGATGAAACAACCTAGAAATCAGCAATAGCAAGAAGCTGCTCTGGCCCTAAATGGGAAAGATGAAGTGGGGAGGCAGTGTTACCAGTCACCCAATTTAGAACTGTGGGGCTGCAAGCAAGAGACTCAAAAGCCAACAGGCCCAAGATGGGAGCATGGAAAGGGAAACACTCTTGGTTCCTCGATGGCATCATTAGGCTGTGAAACCAAACCTAGCACCACCCGTTTCCCCTTTTTTTGTTAGTAAATAATAGATGCCTGTATTTTTTTGAATCTGTTGGATTTTCTGTTATTTATAGCTGAATACATCAGATGTAATATTCATCCAGTTCTAAATAATCTATTTACATTAACAGCTGTGATACACTAAATAACTGCATTTATATTCAGTGAAACTTTTGAATCAATAGCTGGCTGGTGGAGGCCACAGCAACTGTCAGCCCTGGCCTGTGGGTGCAGATCCCCCCACCCCCAGGCCCACGGGGGCAAATTGGAGGTGCAGATAAGTGACTGGAAGCCCATCTGGGGGTGAAACACATTGGAATTCATTTCCAGGGACTCCCACTGGACACCACCATTGTGTGGTCCTTTCAACAAGCCCAGCCTCCACGTGTCTTCCAGGAGTCCTGGAGGAAGTAATTTCCATTTTCTTCTGGCCAGGGAGGATGCAAGGCTTCCTGATTGGCTCACACAACATAAACACACAATTTCAGTATTTATCCTGGCAGCTCCCCTGAGCCTGGAACTCAACAATGCACTCAAAGATCTCTCCTTTCTCCTGGGTTCTGTGATCTCAGGGCAGTGAGTTAATGAAAAAAAAAAAAAAAAAAAAAAAAGATTCTTTGGGGCAAGGCCTCATTTTCTGTCCCTTTACTGTTAATTTTTAGTCTGTCAGTTTTGCTTATTTATGGTGAGCAGCAGTGGGAAAGTGTATCTTGTAGCTGTGATAGCACAAACATTTGTTGCAAGAGTTGTCTAACAGTGGATTAATTTTGCCCCCCCCCCCGCCAGTGTGCTCAGATTTGTGGAACACAAGCTAGGCTCAAATACTACACATACTGGTGGAAACTGGTCTCACAACAATCAGGGAATAAACCCTTTTGGACAGGCTTTGCCTTTTCTTTCACCTTTTTGAGTTATAAAGTTTTTAATAATAATAATAATAATAATAACAACAATAGTAGTAAACATTAATTTATTATTATTATTATTGGTTGTGCCTGCAGCATGAAGAAGTTCCTGGGCCAGGGGTCGAACCCCTGCCACAGCTGTGGCCCAAACCATAGCAGGGACAACGCCAGATCCTTAGCTTACTGAGCCACCAGGCAACTCATAAAGCTTTTTATATTCTGTGTTAAACCATTTTGCAACTACTTTTACATCTTAATGTTACTGAGGACAAAAATTCTGAAGTTGATTTAATTCATCATCATCATCATCATCATAGCAAAATATACATAGGGCTTACTCTATGCCAGGCACTAATGTAAGCACTTTAGAAAACCTGACTCATTTGACTCCTCATGACAACCCTATAAGGTAAGTGTTAAGGGGTCAGATTGTGTCCTCAATCCTATCCACACTTCAGAATGTGACCTTATTTGGAGATAGGACCTTTACAGGAATAATCAAATTGATTGAGGTCATTAGGTTAGGTCTTAATCCAATATGACTGGTGTCCTGATAAAAAGGGAAAAGTTGGGAGTTCCCACTGTGGCACAGTGGGTAATGACCTGTTGTTGTTTTCTCTGTGGTGGTGTGGGTTCCATCTCTGGTCTGATGCAGTGGGTTACAAATCCAGCATTGCTGCAGCTGTGGCATAGGTTGCAGCTGCAGCTCAGATTTGATCCCTGGGCCAGGGACTTCCAAATGCTATGGATGCAGCTGAAAAAGAAAAAAAAAAAAGGGAAAATTTGGACACACGTACACATACAGAGAAGACCATATGAAGACACAGGGAGAAGATGACCATCTACAAGCCAAGGAGAGAAGCCTCAGAAGGAACCGGCCCTCCAAGACCTTGATTTCAGACTTCCAGCCTCCAGGACTATGAGATAATAAGTGTCTGTTGTTTAAGCCGCCCAGTTCATGGTACATTATTCTGGCTGCAGTACACCACCGACCCTGCATCTGGATGCAGGATCAGCTGGCTGCTCAAGTCTCTTGTATAAAATGGTGTTGGATATGGAACTAGCAGTTATGGAGAGCCCCTTATAGTAAGGATGCTCTTATTACCTAATGATGTTATTATTATCTTCATTTTCAGATGAGGACGCCAAGGCACAGAAAGGATGGGAACGTGCTTCAGTTTACAAAACTGAGTGGAAGTTTGTATGCCAAGCCCTTTGGGAGAGAGTGGGGCTGGTTCTATTTTCCCAGGTACCCAAAGGTCCTGAAAGTGGTCAAGTAGAGTGGGTGTCTTCCACCCTGGTGGCCCAGGTTTCCTTTACCACGGGATTCCCCTCTTCTCCAAGTCTCTCATTTGTGGGTCTGTGGACTTTGTATGAAAGTGGACGTGATGTTTGCTTACCTGAGACAGGCAGCAGGGGTAGAGCCTGTAGTGTGGGGTCCCAACTGGACAGGTCAGGGAGCACCTGCCAAGCCCAGCTCAGGTCCTCTGTCTTCAGCAGGAGAAGACCACCAGACCTGAGGTTTCTTTTGGCATGGGCTGGTCTGGCAATCTATTGGGAATAAACATTGGAGCTAGAGAAGTGAAACTATCTCTCATAAGCAAGCAATAATTTTCAGGCACTGAGCAGTTTATTTTAATATTTGAAAATAATTTATTTGCAAGGGCACAGTCCTGCTAAAATAGAAACCAAATTTTCATTAGTGAACAGAATACTTAAATCCAAAGCTGTGCAAAGAGAAAGGGTTAAGAAATTGCTTTATTTCTGTCTGTATGCCTAAAAAGGTCGCCACAGAGGCCCTTCCAAAAGAAAAGGAACACCAGCCCAAGGACAAATTCCAGCTTAAAATCTAGGATGCAAAATTCAACAGGATACCAAAATGACAGTTTCCCAGCTTCAAAAATGAAACCTCACCTGTAGCAATGGGACGAAACTGTTGGCAGCTTTAAAATATTAATTTCCTCTGCTGCAAGTTTTTTTACCTGACAGCTGGTGCCCCACTTTCAAGCAAGATTGCTTATGGCCCTTAATAAATATTTGGCAATTTGGTTAAAAACCACCACTTCTAAATGTGCATTTGGCCTTAACGTGGCAGTGTTTGAAAGCTGATTCCTCAAATTATGGGAGGTTGAGGATGAAGACTCCACCTCCTGGTGGTTTTTGCCCTGAGTACCAGAACGGATGATGAAGAGCCATGCTCCAGGCTTCTGGACCTCTCTTAAGAGTCAGAATAATGGAGTTCCCTTCATAGTTCAGCAGTTAGCAAACCTGACTGGCATCCATGAGGATGCAGGTTTGATCCCTGGCCTTGCTCAGTGGGTGAAGGATCTGGCATTGCTGTGGCTGTGGTGTAGGTCAGTGGCTGCAGCTCTGATTGGACCCCTAGCCTGGGAATCTTAAACAAGACAAAAAGACCAACCAACAAACAAAAAAACAGTCAGAATATGAATTTGGAAATTTGTATACTTCAAAGAAAATATCTTACTAAATTTCTGTGCATTAAAAACATTTTTTTCCAATTAACCTTTTTGTTTTGAGATAATTATAGACCCATATGCAATTGTAAGAAATAATACAGGGAGATACACATTAAAATTTGTGTTTGTGGAAGTTTTTGTTGTGACTCAGAGGGTTAAGAAATATTCATAGTGTCCACGAGTATTTGGGTTTGATCTCTCACCTTGCCCAGTGGGTTAGGACTCCCAGCAGATGTGGCTGGGATCCATTGTTGCCCTGGCAGTGGTATAGGCCTGGCAGCAGCAGCTCTGATTTGACCCCTGACCTGGTAACTTCAATATGCCACAGGTGTGGCCCTAAAAAGGAAAAGAAAAAATTGTCTTTGTGTGTGGCTTTCCTACATCTCATGTTGCTTCTGAACACCCTTCTAGTCGCTCTGTCTGTTTAGTTAGGAATCCTGCAGGAGGCTGAGGTATGTGGTAGCCTAGCATCCTGAACCCTGAATTGGTCTATACCAACCCACCACACACAGAATGGAAAGGCTGTGTGTTTTTATCCTCAGTTAATGTCATAAGGGAAGTATTTAGCCATATATGTCAGAAGTCCAGGCAGTAATGAAATTTACCTCAGGTTTGCACCTTGCAAATGACCATGAAATAAGCCATAAAAAAATCAAAAGAGGATGAAATAACATATTTATTTCTACAATGGGAGAGAAATACATTTGTGATATTTAAAGCCATAGAAGATACCATCAGAAACAAGGTGAATCAAATCAATTATAAAATAATTTCAACTTTTGGTAGGGAAAAAAATACTAAATGAAATGAAAAACTTAGAAAATTATTTTAATTATTATGAATAAGGCTTAAGGTCCAAAATAGATACAGAATTATGCAAATTTATGGTTAAGACCTGTACTCTACTTGAGGATTATCAAAAGATACAAAGATATTGTTTACATAGAAAGAATGACAGGTAACATCTTTCATAAATATCACCTTTACAATTTATAATATCTCATAGGGGATAGATTTGCTCTATCAAAATGTCGTTTTATTTTTTACAGAGAATACATTAACATGAAAAAATTCATCCTGAATAATAATGAGAGAAATACAGATTTGAACAGCCAAGGAATGACATTAAATTAGTAAAAATTAATAACATTATTTATTAAATTAATAAAAATAAATAGGACCAATAAAACCTATTACATTAGGTTCTGCATGGAAAACCCACACACAGTGCTGGCCACTGTAATTTGTTCCTGTTTTTCTGAAGTGCAAGCTGGCAATTTATAATAAGAACCAAGAAGCATTCATACCCTTTGACTTGGTAATCCCACTTTTGGGAAAATACCCTAAGGTAATAGTCCAAATGGAAAAAAAGCCATTTATACGAAGATATTTATGGCAGCATGTTCATAATAGGGGAAAATAGAAAGTGACCCAAATGCCCAGTGAGCGGGGATGGTTAAGAGAACCATGGTGTATCAGAATTCCCAGTGACCATTAAAACTGAAAAGTATGCGAGCTGAGAAAATGTGCACACATTACAAAGCTGAGTGCAAGCAAAGCAGAGCGCAGAATAGAATAGCCACTCTTACAGCTTCCCGTAAATAGAGTCTGTGCTCTGACGAGTCTGGAAAAAAAATGTGGATAGCTGTAAATAGCTGGAAGTATTAAATTCATGGGATCATATTCCTATACAATTATTTAAGTATTTGTCAAACATCTACCCTTTGACCAAGCAATGTGACAGTAGGTAAAACTTCATTATACGTGTAATCCATGTAGTCAATTCTTTTCTAACATGGGTGTTTCTAGCTTCCTTTGGAGAGTTGACCTCATTCTTTTTTTTTTTTTTTTTTTTTTTTTTTTTGTCTTTTTGCCTTTTCTAGGGCCGCTTCCTGTGGCATATGGAAGTTCCCAGGCTAGGGGTCGAATCAGAGCTGTAGCCACCGGCCTACGCCAGAGCCACAGCAATGTGGGATCTGAGCCACATCTGCAACCTACACCACAGCTCATGGCAACGCTGGATCCTTAACTCACTGAGCGAGGCCAGGGATTGAACCTGCAACCTTGTGGTTCTGGGTGGATTCGTTAACCACTGCACCACTACAGAAACTCCTACCTCACTATTTCTGTACTATGATTATTAATGTTATTGTGATCACCTGCCCAGGAAGCTGTGGCTGGGATACTGCAAGTCTCTGTGGATGGCCTGGAGGCAGGGGAGTCCCTCTTCCCAGCTGTTCCAGATAGAGTCTTCTTACTTTTCCCCCCGAGGTTAATACCTCCTCTGAACCTTGAGGAAGGTTTAAGTAGTGCCCTGCCCGATCGTTCAAAGAAGGAGCCTAAAGCATAGAGTGAGGGCTGCCTTGGGTGGGTGAGGATCTGATCCTTTGGCCATAGTCTAGCAGTCTTTGCCTTGTATGTGCCTTACAGGGTATTATTAGGTAACTTGACTGCAAATTCTAGAAATTCCTGCTTCAATTCAATCAAAAACACATGGAAAAAAAAAAAAAAAAAAGATTATCCCTTATAACAAGAAGCCCATGGGTAGGGCAGCTCCAGACTGGTTAAATCCACGATTCCATGTTCTTTCCATGTTTCCATTCTGCCACTTGCAGAATGTCACCTTTTCCTCTGTCAGCTTTGATTGTGGTTAGAGCACAGGTGCTGTGGCTCTAGTCTACAAATATAAAATCTAATATCCATGCCTTTTCTCTTTCTTTTGAAGAGCAAAGAAACCTTTACGAACATCTGCCTCCTGTCCCTACCCATCCCCATCTCCAGCCCTTATTTCTCTTCTCATTGACCAGAATTGCATTCCATGTCATGCTAAACTGACTGTCAAGAGGAATGAGGCCACAGTGAATTGCTAAGTTTAGACCCAGCAGGAATTGTCCTTGTAGCTGGGGATTGGCTTTCCCTTCCCTGACACTTTCTGCCTTCAAGGTCCTCCCCTCCTGGTCCTCTGGCTAGAAAGCTGGGTCTTTAGTTTTCTCACTCACTTCCTTTGACTGTGTCTGCATCCAGAGCCATGAAATGAGGAATACATAGAAAAAATACACTAATGTGAATTCACCCCATGCTATGGAGACCACAGTTTCTCTGATAAGAGAGAAGGGTTTCCCTCTCTTGGAATTTTAGGAGTATACCTGGGTATTGTAGGTATTGTTAAAATCTTGCCTGGAGACTAGGCAGTGAGAGAATGGAAAAAGCAACCAACCAGTCCAGGGGATTTCTCCCACTGTAGGTGATAGGGATGGAGTAGGCACAGGTGACTGTAGAAGTCCCAATAAGGGATCATAGGTAAAGAGGGACACCTGGGGGATGTTGAGAGACCACTGTAAGTTCAAGAAAGCCATCAGAACACTGCAGGCTTGCTTAACTAGTGGAGGTGTGAGAATTGCCTCAGGTCATTGGGTGGGGGATGGGGGTGAGGCCTCCATTCAGATTCAGACCGAAGGCAAGAGTTTGAGGACTGCCCTTCAGCTGATTTGAATACCCTCCTTACAGGGTACTAGGGAGGAGCTACCACTCCCAGAAAGGAAGAGGTGGGCCTTTCCAACCGCCACGCCCCTTGGATGATAAAACTGGCCCACCAGATCCTCGGGCAGAGCTTCCGTGCCTGCCTGTTTGTATCTCTCACAAGTGTCCTAATAAATCTATTTCTTGCCTATCACTTTGTTTTTCGCTGAAGTCCTTCTGTGAGGAGACATGAAGAACCTGAACCTCAGTGAATCCAGACACAGGGTGAGTGATTCTAATTTAAAACTGTGGGTTTAAGTTCCAATCTGGCTTTCAGCTGGGTTTGAGTACCGGCATGTGGGTTCTAGTCCCAGGCTGGGTTCAAGTCCTGGCCCCTTGGTTCAAGTCCCGGCCCCTTGGTTCAAGTCCCGATCTGTGTTTAGCTAGGTTCAGGCCGTTAGTGCTGTCAGTTTCATAGAGGCTTTCTTTCCAATGCTTCAGATCAAAAATAGATGGCTTTGGAGTTCTCTAGTGGCCTAATGGTTATGGATCTGGCATTGTCACTGCTGTGGTGCAAATTTGATCCCTTGCTCAGGGACTTCTGTATGCTGTGGACACAGACCAAAAAAAAAAAAAAAAAAAAAAAAAAAAGAAAAAAAGAAAAAAAGATGGGTTTTTCTTGGTGTTCTTTCTGTCCTCATCTGGTGCACAGTTTCAGGTTTCAGACTACCTTTGAATCTAGGCTCAGAGATATTGAAGGGTAAAACCTGGAAGCTCATCATTTTGGAGATGGTTTTTTGAGTTCATATGTCTTTTCCCAAATTACTTATCACTGTTTACTTTTCGGTGTCCTCAGATGGCTGCTCCATGCATTCTGTTCAGGATTTTATTTATTTATTCATTTCTTCTTTTTAGGGCCGCACCCATGGTGTATGGTAGTTCCCAGGCTAGGATTTGAATTGGAGCTGCAGCAGCTGGCCTACACCAAGACTTCAGTAACACCAGATCCAAGTCACATCTTGGACCCACACCGCAATTTGCAGCAATGCCGGATCCTTAACCCTCCAAGCAAGGCCAGGGATCAAACCTGCATCTACATGGATAATAGTTGGATTCCTAACCTGCTGAGCCACAATGGGAACTCCCTGTTCAGAATTTTAAACAGTATTCATTAGGAGAGAGAAGTTGAAGTGTGCTTATTCTGTCTTGACTGCAGTTGGAAACGTATCTTTTTCTAATTTCCACACTTTGGAAGTTACTAGTCTATGACAGAGAATGGTCTTTCAAAATTTGTAGAGTATGGGAGTGATGATGATATTTTGGACATGTTGTCAAAGAAGAGGAAAGAAACAATGTCTGTAAGGTTTGCCTGGGAGACTAAAGTGGGGATTAATGGGAAGGAAGGGCAGTCTGAAATTGGAATCAAGGACTTTTAGAGTAAGGATTTTGCTATGTTAAATGTCCCAAGAGCCACTGGGATATAACAAACACAGGTAAGATCCCCTTCCTAGGTCTGCTTTAATGATTTGGCAAGATTAAAGATAATGTGCACAAATGCATAAATATTTCTAAGTATGTGAACATGTGTTCTTGTATCACAGATTTTCTTCACATATTAGCTAAGACCATTTTGGTTGCAAGTGACAGGAACTTACCTTGAGCAGACTTGGGTAAAAGGAGGAACTTACTGGCTCACCAGCATCCTTTAAGAATAAACAGTCGTGTTGTGAAAAGGGAGGGGCAACAGAAGGGCCTCAGCAGCAATTTGGCCCATGGTCTTGAGCGTGGCCAGTGCTCCTTGTCTGCTTCTTTCTGTAGCTGGGCTTCCTCCACATGGTGAGAAACAGCTTCTGAGAGCTCCTGTGTGTTTTTCTTTAAGTTTACATAAGTGAAGAAACTTCTGAGGAATGTCTTTGATTGGTCTGGACTGTACTGGATGCCTACTGCTAGTTCAATCAGCTGTGGCAAGGATTGGAAGGTAGATTCATGGAAGAAAATGGTAGCAATTGAGGAAAATGCATGGATGAAGTGGGCATAGGAGCAGTTACCTGAAAAGGAGAGTTTTGGTCAAAACCAGTACACCATCAGCATAAAGGTGAATCTCTCTTACTCGCTAAGATATTACAGCTTTTTAATCACATAGTTCTAGCATTAAGTTCTATTTTCCTTCTCCAGGATCCAAATTTACTTGTATCTTATGACCTTCTTTTTCCCAGTCCTCTTTCATTAAAAACCAATCCTGTTGAGTTCTCATTTTGTCACAGTGGGTTAAGGATCTGGTGTTGTTGCAGCTGTGGTGTAGGTGGAAGATGTAGCTTGGCCCAGGAACTTCCATATGCTGTGGGGTGGCTAAAAAAAGAAAAAAAAAATACTGTTTTGGATATGTACTATAACTCTCTTCCCCCCCGCCCCCGCACTCTTCTTAAGTTTCTTCCATTTGGTTGCTTCTTTCTCTCACTCCAACCACCGCCTCTCCCTCTTTCTTCTTGCTTCACTTCCTGTGCTCTGTGGACCTTCTGTACCTATGAACAACCTGAAAATATCCAGTCTTCCAAAAAGATTCTGGTTCCTAGTTCATAGGGTACATGAGAGCACAGAGAACGAACATCGATCCAATATTCACTGAATCCCAGGTGCCCAGGTGACCTGTGAAGCTCAGTGGTAAATGGCCCAGCCCTTGTCATTTAGAAGCTGAAGTTCAGAAGGGGCGAGAGACAAGTACTCAGATGGTTATTGTGCAGGTTAAATTAATGGCAGAGGGAATCTAGGGTCCTGGGTGACAACTGAATTGCCTCCCGATCTAGATTTCCAAAAGAAAGGTTAATACTTGTAGAAGATAAGTCATTGCTCCTAGCTCACAGGTCCAGGAAGTATCAAAAAGGGAACTTATCCTTGGTGTGTGGAGCCAAAGCCCATATTTTCTCCCACTACACCAGACTGCCTCTGGAGGGGCGTGTGAATGAATGAGAGTTCAAATCAGGCTGATTCCTCATCACAGCTGCCTTGGAGGCTCCATCTTTCCTCCAGGATGGAGCCTCCTTCTCTAGGCTCCTGCTGCCAATGCAGGTGGTGTGACTTAAAAGATACTGAACCTCTACATCCCTCATCATCTCTTCGGGATTCGCCATTGATTGGATAACCGTTTCTTACAGACACGGAGGAGAGAGATAGCATCACAGGTCATTAATCTCAGCCCTCTGCCTTCAGGCAGGGATGTCTCCAAGAGGGTATCCATAAAATAGTATGGGAGTTCCTGTTGTGGCTCAGTGGGTTTGAGAAACTGAATAGTATCCATGAGGATGTGGGTTCAGTCCCTGGCCTCGCTCAGTGGGCTAAGGATCCATCATGGCCATGAGCTGTGTTGTAGGTTACGGATGAGGCTCAGATCTGGCTTGGCTATGGCTGTGGCGTAGGCCAGAACCTGCAGCTCTGATTCGACCCTGGAAGACTAATTCTTGGGCGCTCCCATCTGAGAGTTCTGAGAGCCATCCAGCAGCCTGGAAGAGATGACATTGGGAGGTGATGGGCCAGCTGCTGGAGCCCTAGGAGTGTCCATGGCATGAATGGGAAGGAGACAGTCACTAAGAATGAACACCGTGAGCCAACCTGGAAGTAGGTTTAGCGCAAGCCACGTGGACCCCACCTCCATGGCTGGGGAGGAGAGCCTGACCTGGTCAGAGGAAGTTCTCTGCAACTGAGCTCAGGATGACAGCAGTAAAGCCAGGGCAGAAGTGGCACCAAATCAAAAGAGGAAGACACCTCTGCTCCTGGACTAAGCACAGACTGAGATGGGAAAAGAGATAAAGTGGGGATTTGTCTGCAGAGGATACCTCATCAGTGAGGCAACTACAGGCCAGATGCCCACCAACTCAATGCCACCAGGTCCTGAAGGATCCCTTGAATAAGACATGTGAGTGTGCAGGGCTGGGGTGGGGGTGGGAAGCAGGGGAGCCACAGACCTTGAAATGGTTACATTTTAAGCCAAAAGTAACTGAAAGGACATAGTGTTGGTGAGGATGTGGGTTTGACCCCTGGCCTCACTCACTGGGTTAGGGATCCGACATTGCCACAGGCTGCAGCGCAGGCCTGCAACTGTGGTTCTGATTCTACCCCTAGCCTGGGAACTTTCATATGCCACAGGTGTGGCCCTAAAAAGAAAAAAAAAAAAAGACAAAAGTAACTTAAAAATTAATATTAGCGTTGTAAATCAACTATACTACAATAAAGTTTTTAAACATAAAAAAATTAATGTATTGGGTTGAAAAGTCTTGAAACATTGCTAGATTACATTTCTTCTAGCAGCCGAAATAGGGATTTGCAAACTGAATTCAATGTTAGAGAAATTTTTAGCTTCATTTTTTCTCATCTGAGTCTTAGAAACTATTGTGACTAAAAGTCAGAATCATTGTACTTGCTTCATATAGTTTTTATTGTGATTAAATACAGCTCTATCCATAAAGTTCCCTAACTGTGCTTGGCACATGCTAAGAGCCCAAAAATGTTGGGAGTTCTCCTGTGGTGCAGTGGGTTAAGGATCCAGCAGTGTCACTACAGTAGCTTGGATCGCTGCTGTGGTGTGGGTTCGGTCCCTGGCTCTAGAAATTTCATCATGCAGGCATGGTTAAGAAGAAAAAATAACACCTCCCAGGCAGGGGAAGCCTTTGAGACACTAGTACCCCGACACTGTTCTCTTCTCTGCAAAGCAGGCTAAGCCCGGCTTCTGGGCTCTGACCCCTAAGGACTAATGCTTTTCCTTTACCAACCACACCCTGAGTTCTCACTTTGCCCCAAACCCCACCCAGCTCTCTTTTCCCCATGTCGATGTGACGTCTGAGGTAGACCCACAGTTCCTCTGCTAGGAATGTCAGATAACTAATGCGGTTTGCCCAGACACTGCATGTTCAATTCAGCTGGCTTTAAAAAGAGATGATGCAGAAAGCCCCAACCAGGAGATAGAGATCTTCAGATTAACTACAGAAGGACAAATTTTAAACATTTGTGGATGAAATGAGACAGTCCCGTCGAGAAGTTCCTTCCACCATCAGGAGGCCTCTAATTTCAGACCCATGTAACAGGTTGCTTTTCTCATTTTATAGACCTTCAGCTGGGTCTGCAATTCGATGTATCAATTTCTTTCTTCTAGTCAAAGATGAGCTATGAGGCAGCAGAAGATGAGATTTTCAGGAGAAAGTTAAAGGAATTTTATGGCCTGTTTGTGTCGCCCGTACTACCCGATGGCAGCTGGCCTCCATAAATACTTATTAAAATTAATATTGTTTGAGCAAGTCCAAAGAGAAGAAAGCACTTCTGTAAATCTATGCATAACATAACTCTCCCCTCACAGAGCCTGGCACCACAGCGACCACATTACACGATGGGGTGTAATGCCATTGTGATGAAAAGAATATCATGCAGGAAGAAATACTCTGGCCAAACAGCATTTTGGAATAACACTCCCAGTTTAGGAATCTGAGTGTTCATTCATTCCACTGCTGTCATTTACCAGAAGCATCAACACACATAATACTACCGCCTGGATATTGTGACACTGATTTGGTAAAAGCTCAAGGAAAAAGCAGGCCTGGCCCAGGACACAGCTACAAGCAGGTCAGCATCTGCTCTTATGCATTTCACCTACATCAAAGCCTGTGCCCTCTTTCCAGAATGATAAAGAAGCCAGGTCAAAATCAAGTGTTGTCTACGGAGTGGTCTCTTGTGCCCTTGTGTGTCTATCATGGGAGTGCCTACACTGATGGTTCTTTAGAGTTGACTGGAGTTTTTACCAACTTTCTTCCAATTAATCCTCACAAAGTTATAAGAATAGGTATCATCATCCCTGTGTTGTAGGGGAGGAAACTGAGGCTTATAGAAGATAAGCAACTTGCTCTAAGTTTCAAAGTGAGTGAGTTATAGAGCAGGAGTTTGCACCCAAGTCCCTGATGTTGTGTCACTCTCATTCCTGCAGCCCTGTGCAGGGCACAGGTGATTCCCCACCATTTAGTCTTGCCCATCATTTTTCTACACTTTGGGGGCAGCAGTGAGGGTAGTTTGAGCTTATTACTGTGAAGAGGAAGGACATAAAAAAACTAAGAACAAAAAAATGAGTTTCCAGCTTTTGAGTTTAAAAGAGAATTTGGAGGGAGTTCCCATCATGGCTCAAGTGGTAATGAACCTGACTCGTATGAGGATGCAGGTTCAATCCGTGGACTTGCTCAGTGGGTTAAGGGTCCAGCATTGCCATGAGCTGTGGTGGTGTAGTTTGCACAAGCAGCTTGGATTCTATGTTGCTGTGGCTGTGGCATAAACCAGCAGCTGCAGCTCCAGCATCTGACCTACAAATGGGAACCTATAAATATCACAGGTGCTGCCCTACAAAGAAAAAAAAAAAAGAGAATTTTGGAACTTCTAACAGCGAATTGCTTTAGACCTCAAAATCCTGGCTTCTGGGTACACAAAGGCAATGTTCTGTAAACAGTATAACTGAATTAAGAACACAGGGCTAGGAGTTCCTGGTATGGCTCAGTGGTTAACAAATCCAACTAGGAACCATGAGGTTGTGGGTTTGATCCCTGGCCTTCCTCAGTGGGTTAAGGATCCAGCGTTGCTGTGAGCTGTGGTGTAGGTCACAGATGTGGCTTGGATCTGGCGTTGCTGTGGCTCTGGTATAGGCCAGTGGCTACAGCTCCAATTGGACCCCGGCAGTGCTGTGAGTTGTGGTGTAGGTTGCAGATGTGGCTCGGACCCTGCATTGCTGTGACTGTGGCATAGGATGGCAGTTGCAGCTCCTATTTGATCCCTAGCCTGGAAACTTACATATGCCATTGATGTGACCCAAAAAGACAAAAAAAAAAAAAAAAAAAAAAAAAAAAGGAAGACAGGGCTGAAGTTTGCTGGAGGCCTGTAGTTTAGGATCCAGTGTTGTCACTTCTGTGGAGCAGGTTGGATCCCTGGCCCTGGAACTTCCTCATGCTGTGGGCTCAGCTGAAAAACAAAAACAAAACAAAGACAGGTCTGAGCAAAAGAAGTCAGTTCCCCCACCCAAGACTAGAAGGAGCCAGGGAGGATCAGGGAGAGTCAGAGATGAATGCAGAAGTGGGGGCCCTGTGCCCCCGGGTGTTCTAGACTCAGGAGCTAGACCCTCAGTGGGCAGACTGTTTCATGATCATTGCTGATTGATCGCCCCCACCTGGTATTCGTGCCCTTGCAAAATCCCCTCCCTTTGAGTGTGGACAGAACCTGTGACTTGCTTCCAACCAACAGATACAGCAAAGGAGATAGAAGGTCCACCATTATGTGGACATGACTTACACAACATACAATTTTCATTCCCCTTTGCAAGGAGACACCATCCCTTGCTGACTGTGGGAAGCCAGCCACCGTGCTGGGAGCTGGCCCAGGTCAGGACCATGTGCCAAGGAGCTGAGAGCATCCTCCAACCAATGACTGGCGAGAAACTGTGGCGCTTAGCCAGTGGCCGAGGGACCAAATGCTGCAGACCCCATGTGAGCCTGGAGCAGATCTTTCTGTGACTGAGCCTCAGGGAGGAACCCAGCCCTGGCAGCACCTTGACTGCAGCCTTGCAAAAGACCCGGCTAAGCCAGACTCCTGACACATAGAAGCCGTTAGATAATACACATGTCCTGTTTTTCAAGTCTCTACGTTTATGGTAACATTATTGTGCAGCAACAGAAAACTAGTACAGATTAGTTCAGGGATCTGTGGGAGAAGGGATGTGTGTCATCCCCAGGTAAGGCCTAGCATGGTAAGAGAGGTCCTTGAGAGTGTCACTGCCCCAATATGGTACCTGCAGTGGGCAGGGCACTTCTGAGCCAATAAATAGGGCCTGGCAGAGCATCCTCTGAGTCTTCTTTAGACCACAGAAGCTCAGGAGTTCATCAGAGGGGCTCAAGGATATGGCTGAGGAGGGACAGCAAAGAGGGGCCTTGTGGTCAAGCCAGGGAAGAGATAGACCAAGGACACATACCTCAGGAGGTGTCAGTGGTTCGGGATGCCACAAACCAAACCAGAGGGTCGAGTGACATCCCAGATGCCAGCATGGACACTTGCCATGACCAGAGACTAGGAGCTCTCCATGGAGCTGAGGCAATGCCAGTTCCCCTGACTGACTGCCACCCCCGGGGAAAGTGTGGGCGCTGGGGCAGGAATCCTTTTGAGTCATCACAATTGCTTAAAATGGAAATGACTGTGTTCACCTGGATGTGATTAAAGACACAGGTCTGCTGGAGTTCCTGTCATGGCTCAGTGGTTAATGAATCTGACTAGGAATCATGAGGTTGCAGGTTCGATCCCTGGACTTGCTCAGTTCAGTGGGTTAAGGATCAGGTGTTGCTGTGAGCTGTGGTGTAGGTTGCAAATGCGGTTCCGATCCCATGTTGCTGTGGCTGTGGCACAGGCTGGCGGCTACAGCTCTGATTGGGCCCCTAGCTTGGGATCCTCCATATGCTGTGAGTGTGGCCCTAGAAGAGGCAAAAAGACCTAAATAAATAAATAAATAACTGACACACATCTGCCATCAGTGGAGGAGGGAGGCAAGTAAACAACCTGATTCTTCAGACCCGTGATGCCTGGAAAGCAGGAAAGGCGGGGATCTTGAGAGTGTGGGGAAGGGGTCAGTGAAGACATCCTGGAGGAAGAGACAGCTGAGTTGAGATTTAGAGGATGAATTCAAATGCAGTTCTGTGAAAATAAGATTCCAGACTTTCGTGGTTCCATGCATTTCAGTTTTCAAGGTTCTAAGATGCTTTTTTTGCCAAAGTCTACAGATCAAAGTCTCCCCGCTGGCACAGTTCTCTACTGGGGGCCCAGCTCTGGGATGGAGAAGACACAAACTATCTGAAATATATCTGAATCAGATTTCTATTCCTCATCTTCCCACATCTCTGTCATCTCTGCCTGTAGGAATTTCCTCCCTTTCTAATTTATTCTTTTATATTTAATAAAAATTTTACATGCCTACAGTTTCCAAAATGAAATTGTTTTATAAGACTTGTGTAAGAAATAGCAATTGCACACACTGCTCTGTTCCACACCCATTTCTCACCACCCAGAGGAAATCCCTTTCAACTTTTAGAAGATGTTCTAGGTCTTTTCCTCCCTACCTCTAAGTAACATGCTGATACTGCTACTTCTTGCTTTTTCAGTTGCAGTATCTACTGGCTTCCCAGTACGGAAGATGAGATTTTTTGGCCACTGTCTCCAACCCCATCACACATGCTGCCTTCTTATCCCCATTCTCCCTATGGAGTTGATTCATAATTTTAATTAAATTCAATACATTCAGCATTTATATTATTATGATCATGTAAATGCTACTGAGTAATTCACAACTGAGTCATGAAGCTTATGAACTATTGTTAATTTCTAGTATGTTTTATTTTCCCTGGAGTTTACGATTGTTTTAGTATCTCATTTGCTAAATTTTCTGTATCCTTATCATTAATCCAACTGTGAACTCTCCCTCATATATGTAAATCTCTTTTCAATATGTTCAGACTCATTAGGCATTTTATCATTTATATCCTTTTTTAAAATTTTATTTTATTTTATATTATGTTTTAGGGCCCAAGCTGTGGCATATGGAACTTCCCAGGCTAGGGGTTGAATCAGAGCAGCAGTTGCCGGCCTATGCCACAGACACAGCAGTGCCAGACCTGACCCTCATCTTCGGCCTCCACCATAGCTCAAGGGATCCTTAACCCAGTGAGCAAGGCTGGGGATTGAACCCATGTCCTCATGGATACTAGTCGGGTTTGTTATTGTTAAGCCACAATGGGAACTCCATATACCCTTTTTTTTTTGGCTGCCCTGTAGCATATGGAGCTCCCAGGCAGGGATCGTATCTGAGCCGCAGCCGTGGACTAAGCCTCAGCAATACTAGATCCACTGTGCCAGGCTGGGGTTCAAACCTGCGTCCCAGCATTCCCAAGCCACTGCTGATCCCAACGCAGCACAGCGGGAGCTCTTCCAAATATCCTTTTGAATAGCTCTCTCCCAGTCTTCTGGATCCACTCTAGGAATCTGAGGTTTGCATGTCTGCCATCTTGAGGTTTCCCTTCACCATCATCCTGCGGATTCCTTTGTTTTTCTCCTGAGTTGAATTTTCTGTTTGCCGTGTTCCTATTTCATCATTTCACCATTTTTCGTGTACTCACACATACACATACTTCCTGGCTCCAGTGTCTCTTGTTTCCAACAGTTAGTACTTGTAGCTCTTCTTAGAAGGACTGTCTCTGGGCTACTTCTGAAGGTGCTGTGCCTAACGCCCAAGATCCAAGGGCCTTGGAATTCCCCCCCCCCACTTACCACTCCCCAGAGAAACCCTTATCTATTGATGGATTAATGTGGGAATGTGCCAGCCAGCTCCTTTGTTTCAGGTTGGGATGACTCTAAAGTAACTTAGCTTCCAGCATTCTTCTGGAGGGTCAGACTGAACTCTGCCTGGAATCATGCCTTGTTTGCCTTCCTCTATTTCCTTGTCCTGCTTCCTCCACTCTCTTAGAGGTCTCTTTAATAAATCACTTGCACAAAAACTTATGTCTCTGAGTCTTCAAGGGGACCCAACATGAGACAAGGGTCTTTTCCTTTTGCTTGGTTTAGTCCCTTGATTTGTTGGAGCACATCCTGTAGTAGCTTCCTGAGAAAGAATGTATGGCTTATAAACATTTTAAGACTTTCTATGCCTGAAAATGTCTTATTCTACTGCCATCCTTAATTGCTGGTTTGCTTGGTGTGATGGTTAGCTTTATGTGTTAACTTGGCTAAACCATAATACCCAGTTAATTAATCAAACACTAATCTAGATGTTACCTGTTGATAGTAAGTAAAAGAAATCACCTCGATAATGTCGGTGGGCCTCAACCAATCAGTTGAAAGAAATTAAGAGTAAAAACTGAGGTTTCTCGAAGAAGAAATTCTGCCTCCAAGACAGCAACATTCGTTCCTGCCTGCATTTCTAGCCTGCCATACAGATTTCAGGCTCGCCAGCATCCCCCATCACATGAGTCCATTTCTTGAACAAAATTCTTTTATATACTTATGTAAGTATATGCCGTTATGCATTTACATAATGGATATGTAAATAGGATATGTATAGTCTGTTGGTTCTGTTTCTCTGGAGAGCTATGACTGATACAGCCAGGCATCAGAGTCACACGATCCCAATGTTTCAATGGTATTACTCTATCATCCTATGCTAGCTTCCAGTGTTACTGTTTAGAAGCCTAATTTTTGGGAGTTCCTATTGAACTCAGTCCCTGTTCCTCACCCCGAGATCCCCTCCTGCCCAGCCTGGGCCTAGCTTGAGGATGAGAGGCAGGGAGCTGGGTTTCTACGAGGTATCTCCTTCCTTCTCTTAAACCCTCTTTCTTCTCCTCCATCTAGGAGCCCTTCCATTTGCTGTGGGATACGGGCAAACCTGCTTTCTCTATTGGCAGCTCTACTAAAAGGTTTTCATGTCTCACACCCAGAAAATGTCCTTTGACCTTAAAAGATATGCACTGCAGCATAGTTGTTCCCAAAATTCACTGTGGCTACATCAATGGATGTCCTTCCTTTTAATTGCAGAGCTTGGGAGGGACAGTAGCTATAAAGATCATATCAACTAGTGCTTTGAAGCATTTTTTTCACTGTACTCATGTTAGCTCCATTTCACAGTGAGAAAATTAAGTCTCAGAGATGTTGAGTATCTGACCAAGCTGGTGTTCAAGCTGGGACAAAACTCAGAGCTGTCTTAAAGCATACACCCCCTACTCTCACCCAAATCATACTACTTCCCAGAGGAAGCCCAGGCTCCTTGCACTTTCTGAGTGGGTGCAAAGAAAGGCCTTACAAAGCATGATGTGCAGCGAGTCACACTAGAATTGTTGTTCTTAAGGTGCAACAGAGACAAAAGTCATTATTGGAAGACTGACTATGCCAGGTGGGGTAGTAAGAACCATGTTAAGTGTATGGGCAATAGGCAGGCCCTAGGAAACAGGTCTTTGCTGCTTCAGCTAAATCGGGAAAAAGGAAGAAGGCTGAGTAAATTCCCAAGTATGCTGACTGTTCTCTGCATTCAAGGGATCAGAGAAACCAATGAGAATCCCCAAGTGGGTTCTATCCAGTGAGATGGCTGCAGAGACAAAGGAGGAAAAGATAAAGGAACATTCTTGACTTTGAGGGCTGATTCACCAGCAGGCAGAAACATAGTGCTGGGGACACAGAGGAGGCATGTGAATTCTCAATTTCCAGAAAGAAACATTAATTGTCAGAAATGTAATAGGGCATTCTCAGCACAAGGTGGTGGATTGAACTCATACAGTTATTTCTTTTCCCTGCTGAAATATCACTGAAACAACAGAAGGAATAAAGAAGGAATAAACCCACAAGAATAAAGAATACAAGAGAGGAGTTCCCGTCGTGGCTCAGTGGTTAATGAATCCGACTAGGAACCATGAGGTTTCGGGTTTGATCCCCGGCTTCGCTTAGTGGGTTGAGGATCCCGCATTGCTGTGGCTGTGGTGTAGGCTGGTGGCTACAGCTCTGATTGGACCCCTAGCCTGGGGACCTCCATATGCCATGGGTGCATCACTAGAAAAGACAAAAAGGCAAAAAACAAAAAACAAACAAGCAAAGAATACGAGAGAAAACAAATCTCCAGACATTGACATTTGGAAGCCCTCACACAAACGGCTGTGTGCTGATCTGCTGCAAAGCCTAGATGCCAAAAAACTCCAGCCAAGCACAAAGAGCTGCCAGTCAGCTTTTTAAGACTTTGCTTTTATTTTACTTTATTTTTTATTTTTGTCTTTTTAGGGTATATGGAAGCTCCCAGGCTAGGGGTCTAATTGGAGCTGCAGCTGCCAGCCTATACCAGCACCACAGCAACATCAGATCTGAGCTGTATCTGTGACCTACACTACAGCTCACAGCAATGCCAGATCCTTAACCCACTGAGTGGGGCAAGGGATCGAAACTGCGTCCTCATGGATACTAGTTAGGTTTGTTACTGCTAAGCCACAATGGGAACTCTGGGATTTCACTTTTAGATGGGCAACCAAAGCTCATCAGATATTTGTAAAAAGTCTTGTATAGAAAAGACAGTGACTAAAATAAGCAAACAGTAAAAAGTAACTCTGAAGAAACACATGAGAAAGGAGGAAAAATCTTTTAAAGAGTTCCCTATAGTTGAATATCTTCAGAGAGATGAGAGATAATATTGCGTGAGGTAACTTTAGAGAGATGAAGTGATACACTATGGCAGAGCTCATGGGAATTTAAAAGGTGATAAAAGTGATATATTTAATAAGTGAATTGGAAAGCAACATTGAGGATGATAGTTTCATAGGGAAAATAATCCCTCAGAAATAAAATAACAAAATAAAAGAGATGGAAAATAGGAAAGATAAAACTGGAGATCAGGTCAAGATGTCAATATTTGATAAAAAGGAACCCCAAAGAGAGAACAGAGAAAATGGAGGAGAGGAAACTATCCAAGAAATAATGCAAGAGAAATTTTTAGAAATAATACAAGATAATTTCTAAGACAAGAACTTCTTGATTTAAAGGTCCAGCAAAATGAATGAACATAGTTTGAGTAAAAAATACACCATAATGTAATTTCAGAACTCCTGGGATGTAGAGAACTGTCTAAAATCTTCTAAGGAGAATAAGCAGGCTACATACAACATATCAGGATTCAAAATGGCATGATATTTATCATGGAAACCCTGGCAGATGGAAGACAATGAGTCATGCTTTCAAAATTCTAGGAAAGATATATTTCAATCTAGAATTCCACATTCTGCCAAACCATCTATTAAGACTGAAGGCAGAATGATATTTGCAAGTTCTTACAAATGTATCTCCCATGTTCAGATGTTCAGAAAACTACTGGGTGTGTGTTCCAGCAGAATGAGATTGTAAATCAAGAAAGAGGAGGATGTCAAGTCAATGTGGGGAGAGGCAACCCAGGAGAGCAGCAAAGGGAATTCCTGGGATGATGGGAGGAGAAGTTCTAGAACTGCAGCTGGTCTGTAGGTCCAAGAGCAGCCACTGAGATTTGAGGAGAAGTGTGAAATTCTCCAGGAGGAGTGTTCTCAATCAGTCCACTGGAACTGGTAGGTTACCTGACATGTTTGATGACATTGAGATGGTCTAGCACTAAAGAAAGTTGACATATAAAGTCTAAAAAAGAAAAATCAAGAGATAAATATGTATTAGTATTATTTACAAATAAGAAATCAGAAGAAATAGCGTCAAAAGCTAAAAATGGTTGCTTCTGGGCAGTGGGAATCAAGGATGTTAAGGGGAATCATTCCAAGGACTGATGTTTTCATTTACTTCTTTTTTTTTTTTTGTCTTTTTGCTATTTCTTGGGCTGCTCCTGCGGCATATGGAGGTTCCCAGGCTAGGGGTCGAATCGGAGCTGTAGCCACCAGCCTATGCCAGAGCCACAGCAACGAGGGATCCGAGCCGCGTCTGAGACCTACACCACAGCTCACGGCAACACCGGACCCTTAACCCACTGAGCAAGGGCAGGGACCGAACCCGCAACCTCATGGTTCCTAGTCGGATTCGTTAACCACTGCGCCACGATGGGAACTCCTTCATTTACTTCTGTAGTTCTATTTAAAAGGATGTGTGTGTGTGTGTGTGTTGAATGGGAGCAATAGCTGCAGGCCTATGCCACAGCTTAAGGCAACCATGGATCCTTAACCCACTGAGACCAGGGATCAAACCCACATCCACATGGAGACTACTGGAGGTTCTCAACCTGCTGAGCCACAATGGAAACTCCATGGCATCCTTCCTGATAAATGATTATTTGAGAACCATGCCAAAACACTTGCACTGCTTGTTCATCCACTGGCCTCTCTTGATGCCTTTACTTCGTACCTCTCTCTTTCTCTGATCTCACTCTTTAGCTCCATCCCTTGAATCCCTTCAAACGCTTTCTTTTTCCTCACTTGGTCCAGCTTTCACAGGAGAGATTGGACAGGACTCATATTGCGCTGAGGTCAGGAGAGACACAGTGAACCCCTGTACAGTGTTGTTTCTGGACCTTGGGCAGAACACAAACACCTATACTCCGGGAACAGCTCCCAGGCTCCCAAGGTGAACCCAAGGCAGCTGAGTGCACTGTAGGATGATTCCCTTTGCCACAGCTGATTGGCTCAGAGATGATTTGTTACCCAATCAGATTCTCTTCTCCAGGAATTAGGAATTGAATTCACAAGGTAGTCAGATATTTTGTTTCTTTGTGGGGTGGCAGGAGCTGCCAGTTTCTCAGGAGCTGCAGGTTATACAACCTGCCCTGTGGGCTGAGGGTCAGGAAGTGTGTCTGCAGAGCCAAGACAGTGAAGCAGATGCACAGAGAGAATCAGAAATGAGAGATGGACTTGAAAACAAGATGACGCCTAGTTCTGGTTCTGTCCTAAGAAAGGCTGTGTTCTTCCTCTTGGATTCTGTAAGAGAGGTTGAGCCTGAGGAGTAGGTTGAGTGGCCTTAAAATAAAGAAAACTCTCCTTCACCCCCTTTCTTTTGTTGAACTAGACTGAGTGGGCTTCAGTGACCTGGCACCAGGAGAATGCTAGTGGGGACATGGCAATTTCTAGAACTTTAATTCAGCCATAACAGGATGGCTCATGTCTTCAGGGGGTAGGGAGCATGGGAACGTGAGTCCTGGACAGTGGGGAAGTGAGGGTGGAGACTGGGAGGGGTTCTGTGTGAGAGAAATTTACTGGGCTTAGTGAATATGATATGAAACTCCCCTACTTCCCAGGCATACCTCGGAGAGGTCTGACAAGACTAGCTAAATATAATTTTCATTTAAGTTTTGATGTTAGTCTTTGAAGCACAGCAGGTCGTTTAAAGCCTAAATAAGTCTGGCTGGTATTTAACTGTGGTGTAAGTAAGGGGAGACACCGTTTTTCTGATGAAGGTTTTTCTCTCTGGTCTTCAGTGTGTGCTGTGTGGATTCCATTTTAGAAAGTGCCTGTCTGTATTAATTTCTTCTCATGCTCTTTTTCTTCCTTCCTTCTGCTCTGTCTGACCTGATATGATGTCATTTGGGCTGTATTAAACATTATTATTTTTTTTTTTTGAAAAAGGGTGAACATTATACATTTCATCCAAAAAATGCTATTTCTGGGTCTACAATTCATCTCTGCCACGGCATTTTCCTGGTTCCTAAAGGACTCTGGTACAGACATACCCTCTCCCCCTCCTCCCTTTCACCTTGGATTCTGCACTAAAAAATGTAAAAGACGTTAATAAGGCAGGAGGTGCTTTATGCCACAGGGTATAGATGATACCATTGGAAATGAGGAATCTTCTTCCTGAATGTTGTCAATTTGTTACTTTTCTGAGTCTGCTGGTGGCGGCTCAGCATGGGGCCCTGTTATCTCCCGGCCCAAGCAGCTGGCTTTGGGCGCCAGTCTGGACTAGGAGAGATTGCTTCGCGGTCCCAGTGGGGAATTTCACAATTTTTTCTCTGAGAAACTTTAAAAATTCATCTAGGCCTCACTACCTGTGCACTCTGTTTAGAGCGGCTACCATGTGGCTCAGTTCAGGAAAGGGAGCAGCCAGGTCCCCTGTTTGTGGAGAAGGTGAAGTGTGTCACCTGCTGGGGGCTGGTGCTGGGGACACAGGGCACAGGGGCCTGGGAGTCAGGCCACTTGGGCTCAACAGACACTCATTTGACATATACTGTGTGGGGGTAGTTCCTAAAGGGAGGACAGAGGTCAAGCAGAGGTGGTCTATGCCTTCAAAGAGTTCACAGTTCAGTGATGAAGACGGAAAAGTAAACAAATTAACATATAGTAGGTAAAGTGCAGAGGAATGGGAGGAGGGGGTATCTAGAACTGGTAGGTGTGGAAGGGTGAGGGATGGCACATGGAGGGAGGTGGTCATCTACTCTGAGTCTCCAAGAATGAAGAAGAGCAGTCAGGAGTTAGAGTGAGGGAAAAGCATTTGAGGCAGAGGGAACAGCATGAACGAATCCTGGAACTGTGAAAATGAGAGGCCTATTTGGGAGCCAAGGAGACTGCTAGGTTGTTCAAGAGAGGAGAGGGATTATATTTTAATAGAGCGGGAGAGGTAAGCAAGACATGGGCACTTATGTACCATGTTGCAGGGGAGGGGACTGGCCCTTCTCCTGTAGGTGTTGGGGAGCCATCAAAATAAGGGCATACTTTGCATAGACAGAGAGGTTGAGCCTGAGGAGTAGGTTGAGTGGTGAGGCTCAAGCCCAAGAAGCCGTGGGAAAAATGTGATGGTCGAGGTAGAATTAAAGGGCTGGCAGCAGGAGTACTGGACACCTTCAAGTGTGGAAGGTCAGAGCAGGACCAGGAGTAGGGGACCGCCAGGTGGGTAGATGGGCAAAAAAATTGATGAGTACATTGGCCTTGAAGGCCCTGGATCCAAAGCCTGCACTGTGAGGTCAAGCTCAAAGAATGAGGCAGATACTGAGGGTCAGAATAAGCTTACATAGATGAGAATAGATCAGAAGCTGGGGGCCCACTCAGCTGCTGGCCCAGGACCTGTCAGGAGTTGTGACCCTTGCCTTTTCCCCACCCCTACCCTATTTAGCTAGTTTTGGGCACAAATTTCTATTCATAAGTCCATTCCCATTATACTGGAGGAGACTGATCAGAACCAGGCCCAGTCACCAGGCTGCTGGTATCATTCCTGTCAATAGACATGGTGGCTTGGGCCAGGTGGTGGCAATGGAGATAGAGAGAAGTGGGCAGATTGAGATGTATTTTGTAGGTTGACTTGGTTATATGTTGGATGTCAGGTGGTGGTTGCATTTCAGATGCAAATCAAAACTACAATGAGGTACCAGCTCACACCAGTCAGAATGGCCATCATTAAAAATTCTACAGAAACAAATGCTGGAGAGGATGTGGAGAAAGGGGAACCCTCCTACACTGTTGGTGGGAATATAAGTTGGTACAACCACTGTGGAAAATAGTATGGAGGTTCCTCAGAAAACTAAGGATAGAGTTACTATATGATCTAGCAATCCCACTCCCGGGCATATATTCAGACAAAACTACAATTCAAAAAGATACATGCACCCCTATGTTCATAGCAGCACTATTCACAATAGCCAAGACATGGAAACAACCTAAATGATCACTGACAGGTGAATGGATAAAGAAGATGTGGTACATATATACAGTGGAATACCACTCAGCCATAAAAAGAACAGAATAATGCCATTTGCAGCAACATGGATGTAACCAGAGATCATCATACTAAGCGAAGTCAGAAACAGAAAGAAATACTATGTGGTATTACCTATATGTGAAATCTAAATTATGAAACAAATGAACATGTCTATGAAAGATAAACAGACTCATGAAGAAGGAGAACAGACTTGTGGTGGCCATAGTGGAGGGGATTGGGGGGAGGGATAGAGTGGGAGGTTGGTGTTAGCAGATGTGAGTTATTGTATATGGAGGGGATAAACAAGAAGGTCTCACTGTAGAGCACAGAGAACTCTATTTAATGTCCTCTGATAAACCATAATGGGTAAGAATATTTAAAAAATAGTGTGTATATATATGTAGCAATTTGCTGTGATTCAATTTTTGCTGTACAGCAGAATTTATCACAACATGGTAAATCAACTACATTTCAATAATAAAAAGAAAAGAAGAAAGCATTTCAAGACCGAATCTCAGATTTCTGGCTTTAGCTCACTGGAAGTTGGTGACCAGCTGTTTATATGGTGTATCAGCTTGCTACGGTGGTTGTAGCCAAGTACCATAGACTTGACCACTTAAACGGCAGAAATTTATTTTCTCACAGTTTCTGGAGTCTGGATGTCCAAGACCAAGATGCTGGCAGAGTTGGTTCTTCTGAGGGAGGCATCTTTTCCAGGTCTTTCCTTGTTTTGTAGATGGTGGTCTTCTGCCCGTGTCTCCACACTGTCTTTCCCGTGTATGTACTGGGGTCCAACTTCCCTTTCTTATTGGGACACCAGTCACAGCGGATTAGGGCCCACCGTAATGACTTCGCTTTAACATAATTATCTCTTTAATGACCCCATCTCCAAGTATGGTCCTTTGTGGAAGTACTGGGGGGTTAGGACTTCAACATGAGAATTTCAGGGGGGTGGGGACACAGTTCAGCTCATAATGATGGAGATGACCCAAAGAGGAAGAGTTCTGTGAAGCAGTTAGAGTTTCATGTTGAATATATTAATTTTGAGATGCCTAAGATACATACAGGTGAGAATATCAGACAAACAGTTGTATATATAGAATCTGGAGCTCTAATGTAAGGTCTGGGTTGGGGATACAAATTTAGGAATTGTTGGCAAATTTAAATTTTATTTAAAAGCCATGGGAATTGGACCTATGTGTCTGTGGGGAAGGGCACTTATATACAAGGAACAGAGAGTCCATGTTGAATCCTGTGGATTCACAGAAGCTCTTGCCTCTTACAAGGTGGCAAGGCCTGCCACACAGTCAGTCCTCCAGGCCAGTTACAAGGTAGAAATTAGTTTAAAAAAATTGTGGGGTACCTGGCAATGATCTCTTCTAATGCCAATAGAGGTTTGTTTTTAAAAAAAAGAATCCTAACTATATCATCATTATAAACACAACACATGCTTATTATTAAAAGAATTCCTAAAAATTAAAAGATATGATAAAGTGAAAAGTAAACACCCTATCTTGGACATCTCTTATTCTCCTAGTCTCAGTCCTTTACAGCAGGATTGGCTATGGCAATGGCTTTGTGTGGGCTTGACTTTCTTCCTTTGACAGCACCTTGGCTCAAGCAGGTGCTGAGGGTCTCTTGCTACTTGCTGTCAGGCTTCTGTGACACCATGGCAGGGGACATCAATCCTGGACACTCATCCACACACAGCCTTGAAACGTGACAACCCTCAACTGATGGAGATGGAAGCCAGTGGATAAATACTTCTCCATGTTGATCCTTGGGGGGTGGGGGCACAATTCTGAGGGACCTTGTGTATATTTCCTCAGGAGAACATGGCCAGATGGATCACCACTTGTCCATGGTGATGCTCATCTTGACAGCATCCTTATATTGGCAATCCCTCCTTGCCTGTTTCACTCTCCTTGGTCTCTGGAACTCACTTCCTAAATAAGCTATATGCTCATTATACACTTGATCCCAACGTAATCATTCTCAATGCAAATCCATTCCAAAATCTCTCTGTGCACGTCTGTAAGACTAGTAGAAAGCAGACGTAAGTTTATAGATGGGAGTTTCCATTGTGGCTCAGTGGGTTAAGAACTCGATGTAGTCTCTAGTTTGATCCCTGGCCTTGCTCAGTGGGTTAAAGATCTGGTGTTGCCACAAGCTGTAGCAGATGTGCAGGTGTGAAGTTTATAGATGTGGCTTGGAGCCTATGCTGTGGTTGTGGCATAGGCTGGCAGCTGCAGCCCCTAGCCTGGGAACTTCCATATGCTGCAGGTGAGGCTATTTTTTTAAAAAAAGTAAGTTTATAGAAATGAGATAATTTTTTTTTATGGCTTTACTGAGGTACGGTTGGCATGTAATTTTGTCTAAGTTTAAGGTGTACAACACAATGGTTTGATAAACTTGTATACTGCAAAATGATTATCAGAGTAGGGTTAGTTAACACCTCCACTACCTCCGTAATTATCATTTCTTTTTTTGTGGTGAGACTATTTAGGATCTACTCTCTTAGCAAATTTCAAGTGTATAATACTGTTCTATTAACCAGTACAGTATGTATAGTCACCATGCTATATACTGAACTTACTTATCTTATAACTAGAAATTTGTACACTTTGACCAATCTCTTCATTTTCCCCAACCCTCAGCCCCTGGCAACCACTATTCTATTCTGTTTCTGTGAATTTGGCTTTTTTAGATTCCATATATGCGATGTCAGGTGGTATTTGTTATTCTCTGTCTGACTTGCTTCACTTAGCATAATGCCCTCAAGATCCATCCATGTTGTAGCAAATGGCAAAATTTCCTTCTTTCTCATGGCCAAATAATATTCATATAAATTTTTTAGCTTTTTTTTTTTTTTTGCCACATCCACAGCATGCTGAAGTTCCCAGGCCAGGTATTGAACTTGCCACAGCAGTGACAATGCAGGATCCTTAACTGCTAGCCTACCAAGGAACTCCAATATTCATATATATTAATATATACATACATATTCATATGTACATACATCCCAAATCTTCTTTATCCATCCATCTGTAGATGTACACTTAGGTTATTTCCATATCTTGCCTATTGAAAATAATGCTGCAATCAAATGGGAGTGTAGATATCTCTTTGTGATATTAATAATTTCAGATAGATACCCAGAAGTAGGATCATATGGTAGTTCTATTTTTAATTTTGTAAGGAACTTCAGTACTGTTCTGCATAGTGGCTGTACCAATTTACATTCTCACCAACAGTGTGCAAGTGTTCCCTTTTCTCTATATCCTTGCCATAATTGTTATCTCTTGTACATCTCTTGTCTTTTAGATGATAGCCATTCCAACAGGTGTGAGTTGATAGTTCATTATGGTTTTAATTTCTATTTCCCTGATTATTACTGATGTTGAACACCTTTCGGCTGTACCTGTTGGCTGTTTGTATGTCTTCCTTGGAAAAATGTCTCTTCAAATCCTCTGCTCATTTCAATTGGACTAATTAATTTTGCTGTTGAGTTATATTAGTTCCTTATGTATTTTTTAAAAGTCTTTTTAGGGCTGCACTGGTGGCACATGGAGATTCCCCCCTAGGAGTTGAATCAGAGCTGCAGCCGCTGGCCTATGCCATAGCTACAGCAATGTGGGATCTAAGCCATGTCTATGACCTACACCACAGCTCATGGCAATGCCAGATCCTTACCCACTGTGCGAGATCAGGGATCGAACATGTGTCCTCATGGATACTAGTCAGATTCATTTCCACTGAGCCACAGTAGGAACTCCAGTTCCTTATGTATTTTTGATCTCAACCCCTTTCAGATACACCATTTGGAAACATATTCTAGGTTGCCTTTTCACCTTGTTGTTTGCTTCTTTTGCTGTGCAGCAGCATTTTAGTTTGTAGTCTTACTTATTTACTTTTGCTTTTGTTGCTTATGCTTTTGATGTCATAGCTAAAAAAAACTGCTTCCAAGACCAATGCGAAAGAGCCTTTACCCCTACATTTTTGTCTAGGGGGTCTTATGATTTTAGATTTCATGTTTAAATATTTAATTCATTGTGCATTAATTTTTGTTGTGTTAGGTAGGGGTCCGGTTTCCTTCTTCTGCATGTGATTATCCACTTTTCCGAATTCCACTTATGGTAGAAACCATTCTTTCTCCACTGAGTATTTTTTTTCCTGATTTTATTGAATTGTCTTTCTGTGTTTTCTTGAAGCTTTTTGAATTTCCTTAAACCAGTTATTTTGAATTCTTTATCAGTAAATTATAGATCTCAATGTCTTCGGGGTCAATTATGGGAAGATTAT
This sequence comes from Sus scrofa, assembly GCF_054392235.1. Taxonomy (NCBI): domain Eukaryota; kingdom Metazoa; phylum Chordata; class Mammalia; order Artiodactyla; family Suidae; genus Sus; species Sus scrofa. The sequence continues at coordinate 92,780,875 of NC_139395.1, forward strand.
TGCAATTCTCTGGTAGTGTCATAAATGACCTGTATGTAAAAGACATTGTACTGAGCTAGAGGGGACATAAGAATGGAGGTGTAGTTAAGGGAAAAGATACTCTTAAGCTCTCTTGCCTCCTCTCCTGTTGAGGGCTGTGCCTTGTCTGGAAAATGGCATTATTTCATTCTTTTTTATGGCTGAGCAGTATTCCAATGAATATATATACCACACCTTCTTCTTTTTTTTTCTTTTTGGGCCGCACCCACAGCATATGGAAGTTTCCATAGGGGATGAATTGGAGATACAGCTGCCAGCCTATGCCATAGCCACAGCAATGCAGGATCCAAGCAGCGTCTGTGACCTACACCATAGCTCATGGCAATGCCAGATCCTCAACCCACTGAGCAAGGCTAGGGATCGAACCCTCATCCTCTTGTATCCTTGCTGGGTTTGTTAACTCCTGAGCTGCAAAGGGAACTCCTATATACCACATCTTTTTTATCCATTCCTCTGTTGATGGGCACTTAGATTGCTTCCATGTTTTCACTATTGTAAATAGTGCTGGTCTGAATATTGGGGTTCTCCTTGGGCTTCTGCGTTATTGCTTTCTCCTGTGTCTTCTTCCATCTCTCTGGCTGTCCTTGGTGTATTCCTTTCGATTCATTTGCCCTTAGGATGCTGTTCCTCAAAGTTTTGTTCTGGTCCCCCTCTTTCCTTGCTCACCCTGTATTTTTCTCCTCTCTATAATTATAATTCCCAGAATTACTCCTATAACAACTATAAGATGTAAGTTATTGACCCCTACATCTACATCTACAGTTCAGATCTTACTCCTTAGATTTCAGATCTGTGTATTCAACTGCCTACAAGATATCCCAGAAGTATTTCAAACTTAACATGCCCCAAATTGGGCTGATTACTTCCTAGAAAACCTGACAAAACCTTCAAGTATTATCTTTATCAGTAAACATCAACCCTTATTCTGCTGCTGGGGCCTTCAACATCATTCTAGACATGCCCATCTCCCTTTGTTCCTCACATACAAAGACCAGGTCCTGTTTTTTATACTTCCCTGACATCTCCTATTCATCTCCTCTTTGTAATTTTTTAATTAGTCTTCTTGGCTCCAGTTTCTCCTTATACAATGTGCTCTTCAAGCTATTGTCAGTGTGATTTTTATGAAATTCAAATCTGACCATTTCACTCTTTGGCTTAAAACTAGTTAAAGTCTTCCCATCACCCAAGAATAAAGTCTAGACCCCTTAGCCTGGCCTTCCTGAGCCTGCTGCCATACTCTGCTTAGTGAGAGAATGATTAAGTGAAAGAATCATCATTTGAAGCCACTAATAAACAAACAAGGCATACCAAACAGTTTGAGATCTGTCCCTGTAGAAGCCCACTTATCGTGTTGATAAGCCCATAGGGTGTCCTGAATTAAAAGTTTCAAAGTCAGAGGCAAGATTTATTCTCTGATACAGGAAGGCAATAGCATCTAAATTCAGGGAGATAGGTTTCAGCTCAGCATAACTTTATATGGGGGAGAGCTGGCCACAAAGCAATAGGTTTCCTAAAGTTGTGGATTTCCCACATCTGGAGGAGAACAGACAGGAGCTAAATGACCACAACAGGCAGGCTGGACAAGGGACTCCTGCACAGAGTATTGGATTATAGGACCTCTCATTTCCCTTCTATGAGAAGGAGAAGAGGAAGGGAAAAAGAACTAATTATTAGTTGAACACTGAGTATATATCCTTCATTGTGGTTGATGCTTTATATTTATTGGTTCATTTTTCCTAATGACTACTTTATACAGAAAGTGCTATTACTATTTGCATTTTATTGATGAAGACTCTAAATCTCTAAGAGGTGAGAAAACTTTCTCAAGGCCACCGGGAAGGTAAATGACACCTGGATTATAATCCACCCTAGAGTGATTCTCAAAGTGTAATCCCTGATCAGTAGCATCTGCATCACCTGGGATCTTGCTGGAAATGCAAGTTGTCAGACTTCATCCCACACCTACTAAATCAGAAGCTCTGAGGGGGTGTGGGACCTAGCCATCTATGGTTAAACAAGCCCTCTGGGGGATTCTGATGCCTGCTAAGTTTGAGAACCACTGTTCCATTGTTTCTGATTAGGTACCTGGGAAAATATTAGGAAGAAAGTTCACTTCAAATTTTTGGGGGATGATTTTGGAAAAAAAAATCATCTGCTCTCAGTCCATATGGCATCCATGCTTAGTCCGCTACCCTAAAGCATGGGGCAAGCCAGGGGCTTCATGGTGGGTCCAAGCATCCAGCAGCTCCCGGCAGATTACAAGGTAATTCAGAACTACGTTTTCCTTGAGAACAGCTTTTTGTATCTTCCCCTATTGTTGTGCATAAGGAACAATGAGAATCTGGATTTAAAAAAGACCCAAAACATAACTAAAAACAAAGAACAGCTTCCAATAGGAAATATGGAGATAACATAACTCTTCCCAACCCCTTTCTATAGAATGAGTTCAATAAAAGCAAGAGAAATTTTGTGTTTAAAAGAAAACCAGATAGAACTGCTGGTCGGATGCTGTCATTTATTTTGTTAATTCAGCAACATTTCGAGTGAGACCCAGACACGATAGCATTTAAAAATAATGCAACCTTGCTCTCGATGCAAGTGGCAAAAGCGAGAGGTCTCCATGGAGCTTTGCTAAAGGGAAAAAAAAAAAAGAAATTAAAAACCGTCCACTAATGTGCCGGCGAGTAATGAAATAAGAATCTGACACTTGGTGCATTGAAATGCAAACAAGATGTCCCTGTGTTACCCTGGCAATTCATCATAAAGGCTGGTGCATTTCTGCTTATTATACATGAGGTGCAGTGAATTATTACCAGTCGGGTTCTTCTAACAAACTTTTCAAAGTATATACATGATAGGGTCAAAAGAGATTTATATGTGTATGTGTGTGTGTGTGCACGTGCGCGTGTGCGTGCACTCATGCTAGGATGTACACATAGAGTGTATGTTCTCTGCCTGTGAATACATGGACCTAAATATATCTGGATTATAAAGGAGAAGTTCAGGAGGCGACTCAGGTATTTAGAAGCATTCTCTTCCTCCCTCTCGCTATTCCTCTCCCTCTGTGGGCAGATATATCTATAGATAAAATTTAGTGCCTGGGAACACCAGCCCAAACAGGTTTTGGGAAATGTGTTGCAAGAGTTTTGGTGGTTAAGACCATCTTGGAAACCTATTGTTGGAGATATACATCATCATACCTAAAGGAAGACTTGGAAAATAAAGGGATGAAATGTGAGATTTAAAAATGAACCAAGACAAAACCTGAGAGGTGACCAGGTAGGTACTTGGGCTTTTAGTGGTAATGTCATGTGTCAATTTATTCTATCCCCCTAGTGGAAAGACATTTTTTTGTTGAGAGGAGGCTGAAGAAAAATAATGCTTTGATTCATTTTATATCATATTTTAGTACAACAAAATCTGAACCATTAACATATTTGTGGAGTTCCCGTTGTGGCACAGTGGAAATGAATCCAACTAGTAACCATGAGGTTGTGGGTTTGATCCCTGGCCTGGCTGAGTGGGTTAAGGATCCAGTGTTGCCATGAGCTGTGGTGTAGGTTGCAGATGCAGCTTGAATCCCACATTGTTGTGGTTGTGGCGTAGGCCAGCAGCTGTAGCTCTGATTAGACCCCTAGTCTGGGAACCTCCATATGCCGCAGGTGTGGCCCTAAAAAGACAAAAGACAAAAGGCAAAACAACAACAACAACAAGACATATTTGTGGAGTGTGTGTGTAAGGTTAGAGTTGGGGTTTGGATATGAGTTTTGCAAAAACTCAGTGAGGCAAGAATGTACATTAATTAGAGCATGGGGGAGCAGAATTTAAATTTTACGGGTGCTACTCATAATCACTCTGAAGAGTTTTACTGTTAACATCATGCATAGGTGGGAAAATTGAGGCTGAGGGAGATTAATTGCACAACCAGAAAGTAGTGGAGCTGGGATTTGAACTCAGAGTCTGGCTGCTTTCAAAGTCTATGAAGCTCTAAAGAGGGAAGAATGGTACTGTGAAGAAAATGCAGTAATGTCTTCCAGGCAGGTTGATTGGGATTTAAGGTGCCCCTTTCTGTTTGCAGTGGGAGTTACAATCAGATGGTGAAAGTGAGGGAAGCAGGAAGAAGGTTGGTGAAGAGAGTGCAAAGATTCCTCTGCAAAAATTTCTAAATACATCTCCTAAACCAATTTTATTACAGGCACAAGGTTGGCACATAAGTGGAATTAAAGAAAGGGACATTTGTTTAGAATATACAGAAAGATATCTGAAAGGATATACATTCAACTTCTATTAACAGCTAATACTGGGGAATGAGATTATGAGACAGGAGAAGCAGGAGCCTCTACTCATTATTCACGTACCTCAGTTTTGTTTTTAAAAATGTTTTATCATGGAAAGTTTCAAACATACACAAAAATAGAGAGGATAAAATAATAAAAACAAAATAGAATACTTGTCCTGTGCCCCAGCTTCAACAATGATCAATTCATGGTCAATCTTGTTTTTTTTAATCCTATTCCCCCAGCCCATTCCTCAATTCCCTAGCATATCTTGAAGCAAATCCCAGATAGCACAGTATTTACTTAGTAATGTATTGATTGAAAAAGAAAAAAAGTTCTAATATAAAATAAAAAGGAGAAATTAATTTGGAATCTATGATAATTCAAATTGGGTTGGAGTTTCCATTGCCTAGTTAGTTTTTTCTAAAGCATTGATTTTCACACCTGGCTGATCATTGAAATTTTCTGGGAAGTTTTATACTAAATTAAAACAATTTTTTTTTTTTGGGCTACACCTGCTATAAGCAGAAGTTCCCAGGCCAGGGATCAAACCCGTGCCATAGCTGTAACCATAGCCACACTATTGACAATGCCAGATTCTTAACCCACTGAGCCAAGAGAGAACTCCATCTGGGAAGATTTTTAGGCATGTAGATTTCAGAACCCACAGGGTTAGAATCTCCATGGTAAGGCCCAGGGATCTCTGTGATTAAAAAGTTCCATATATGATTCTGATGATGAGCCAGGTTTGGGAACAGTTGGTCTACTTAAGATAAACTATTTCAAGTACCTTCAAGCACTTTGGAAAGACTTAATTCCATATAAGCAGTTGATACGCTAATTACAAATTTGCCTTATCTAGTCATTAAATTAGGTTCCCTAAGGACTACTCTGAATCCTTTGGATTAAAGGAGTAGTTGAATCTAGTTAACCTAGTTCTTATTAGTATATAGCTATAAAATAGAAAAACACATTTTCTTAATATATTCTGCAATTCATACTTATTACCAATGTAATACTAGTCTTTGCTACAATTGGTGAAAACACATGCTTTATTTTTGCCGGTAGATTACCTAATTTTAAGGTGAGAAAATGGAATCTCAAAGCAATTAAGCAACTTTCCTAAGGATATAAGCTGGTTAATAGCTTATCCAGAACAAATGCCAAACATGCACTATGATGTGCACTGGTGTGTCAATGGCAAATAATACTGGGTTCCAATGTTTCAGGAACTTGGAGCTTAGTGAGGGGGATGGACAGGTCTCATGAACAAGACTTCCACAGACTGACAACACCCAAAGCCTAGATCAGGTGACAGCAAAAGTAGTGGGTTAATCACATTAGATAAACTCAAGTGCTCCCAATATGAAACTGTTTTAATTTTTTTCAGAATAGAGCTTAATTTCTATTTTGAGTTTTTATTCTGACATCAAATGGACACTTAATTCCCATCAATGTAAATATCCTGGCCAGTTCAGGATTTCCTGACCTTGCCATCCATGGGGTTGGAAATGAGTTCTGGGGGCATCAGAATTTTTGGCAATCAGAATGCCAAGATGTTTGGAGATGGGGGAGCCCACTGTCATCTTCCACACTGGCATCTTTGAGCATCTCATCTCCATGTGGTCCATAAGGGCTTGCCCATGTAGATTACAGCTATGCCTCTTTATCCCAACCACAAGGCTTCTTCATGTCTGGGTCTTAGCTGCTCCCACGACCCTCTTGTCCCCAGACAGTTGGTTGTTCCCTGCATTGTGCTGGTGTGGTATAACAGGAAACATCTATTTGGTCTTTGTCCTTTGTTTCTGGCACAGAGCTCCAAAGACCTTTGGAATTTCCTGAGTGATAAATTTGATAGGAGCATCTTTTGTCAATCATAACAAGCCCCTTCAACCATACATGTTTATACTAATGGAATTATTCTTAGTGGGCCCATAGAGAGTTTTGAGATGGGACTGGTCAACAGAAAGACCAAGCCTTGATTAGAAGCTTGGAATTTTTAGGCCCATCCCCTACCTCGACCTCCAGGCTGGAGATTGATTTCAATCACCAAGGCTAATGATTTAACCAATTATACCTATGTAATTAAACCACAAAAAAGTCTCTTAATTGGCCGGGTTCAGAGAGTCCTGGGCTTAGGGAAGTTCTATGACTTTTACCAAGTACTGAGTTCCATCTGGGAATTGAGCACAGCTCCTCCTTACCCTTGGATCTCTAAATCTATCTGGGAGTATTATTGTGCACACTGCCTCCAAAATCCTTGGCTTGGTGTGTGTGGGGGGGTTGATGGGGGCAGATTGGGAGAGGTGGGAGAGTAAATGGCATGGGTACTCCTTTTGGGGACTCACCAGGGTCCAGGTTTCTTCCTTCCCACACAGTAACTTTAATACTGGTTTTTGATGTCCTGATATTCCTATAGAGTGTACTTACTTTTCAACAACAAATGCCCATGTGTTTCCTTTAATCTTCTCTCCCTTTTATCTTAGCTCCCCAGATTATGGAATATAATGCAGTCTCCTGTGTGTGGATATTGGGAAACAACTTTGAATAATAACAAACATTCTTTCAAATCTTTTTATTTATGGCATAGGCTATGCCCTAGACATCTTCAAATTTCCGAATGTCAGTGCTCTCCAGCCGAGACCAGGAAGAAAACACCTTAGTTGGACAAATTTGGTTTTCTATTTGGTACAGTGAGGGAAAGCAAGGGCCATAAAGAACAGGGGTGTTGTAGGAGTTCCTGCTATGGTGCAATGAGATCTGAAGTGTCTTGGGAGTGCTGGAATGCAGGTTCAATTCCTGGCCTGGCACAGTGGGTTAAGGATTCGGTGTTGCTGCAGCTGCAGCTTGGATCTGAGCCCTGGCCCTGGAAATCCATATGCCACAGGGCAACCAAAAAAGAAAAGAAGAAAAAAGAAAAAAAAATATAAGTTAAAAGGGTGTTAGAAAGAACTGATTTTAGAATTGGATTGTGTTCAGAAGTTTTGAAAGGGTTTAAGGAAATGGGGTTCTGCTATGGATTAGATGCTGTCAGGAAGTAGAGTAATTCTATGACTGGGTATCTAATACATTTTACCTAGGAGGGAAGGCTAGGCAGAGGCTAAACTATAGTAGGTAAAGAAGTAGCAGTTATTCACATTAGCTGGGGGAGGTTGATGTTGGGTATTTTTGTAGCTTGGAGAATGTCCATGCTTTGGCTGTGATTGGACATGATTATGGAGTGGTCTTATTTTTGTCCTGAAACCATGCTATGGTTTCATAGTAGCCTTGTCTGATATTGATGTTCTGTGAAGGTTTTTTTTTTTTTTATGATTAACAGGAGAACACTCAGGCCTGTCTCTGGGTACCAGGCAAATTTCTAGCAAATCCAAGGCCAGACTCATACTATTCTTTCCCAGTATGAACCCCAGGTCTATGTCCCCTAAATTTTTTTTAATTTAATTTTTATTTTATATTGGAATATAGTTGATTGACAATGTGTTTGAAGTTTATAGCAAAGCGATTCAGTAATATACATATATCCATTCTTTTTCAGATTCTTTCCCCACATAGATTATTACAGAATATTGAATTCCCTGTGAGATTCCAAGTAAGTCCTTGTTGATTATCTATTTCCCTGAATGGCTTTTTAAGCACAAAAAGCCAAGGATACATCACTTATGTTATCCTATGTTCTTTAAGTCTAGCTCCTTAAAGAGAGAACTTCCAAATATAAGGAAATCTTGGAGGAAATGACATCAATTAAATATTAAAACATTTCTATTATTTGCATGATGACAGATGATTGATGCCATGATGAGCATCATGACTGGAAAAACTACTACAGCCTCTTCCCAGAAATGATGATGTTTCCAATGCCTTTTTCACCAAAACAACGGAGAGGGAAGAAAGGGTATTGCAGGCAGAGGGAAAAGCAAGCATCAGCCAAACTGGGGATAGTGGGCATGCACTTAGTTGTCAATCATGGCTCTTGTCTTGCTCGTAGTCCCTTCTAAGTAAAAGCAAGAGATTCCACCTCTGTCCACAGCTGATGGGACTGGAAGTGCTTACTGACCCCAGGGGCAGCCACGTTGCAGGCTGGTCAGCAACCTATGAAGTTGCACTGCACACAAAGAAGAGGTGGGCCAAGCAGGTTTGTTCTCCCGGGTATGTGAACTAGAAGATGTCCAGAGAAAGAGGTTGTGAGGAGCTAGACTTGAAGCTTAAGGGCTGTGTGAAGAGGCGCTGTGAGGACGAGAGGGAGCTGAGAGGGGTCATGGAGAGTCCAAGTTATGAGGGAGCAGGAACTCAAGGCAGAGAAATGGCAGGCTGAAAGAAGAAGCAGCGAGGAGCCTGCAACAGACAAGCTCCAGAGAGAGAAGATTCCTGACAATAGCTGAATCCTATTAGTGTGAAGTGGCAAAGTAAAAATCCACTCATCTTGAGGGTCTTCTTTTTCTGCAGGGGGGAAAGCAGGAGATAGATGTTGAAGCAAGAGATAGATGGGTCCCAGGCTGAGCAACTGTAATCTGTTCCCTGTGGACAGATAATGTCAATATAGAAGCTTGGATAAAAGATAGAAACCACCTACTTCTCATTCTTGAGGTAAAGGACACCTCTGGAATGGAACTACACACTCACAGAAAGGTTCCTCAGGGATTAGAGAAAGGAGGGGCACCAGACCGTAGTATGTCCCGTCAACTTCGCAGAGACCTTGCGCTGGAATCCATCCTGGCCAAAAGATGCACCTGCACACAGGGGAGGGCCCTGAGTCAGGCTGAATGTGGGCTCAAGGACAGACAGAGCAAGATGATTGGCCAGAGGAAGCCAGGGGAGGTCTGTCCTCATACAGGTGATTTAAACCACCTCCAAAGCACTCTCTTTCATTTTTGCTCTTTCTCTCTGTCTCTGTCTCTCCCTCTCTCTCTTCACTACCACCCCCACCCCAAGCCTGCCTGTACCTGTGCTTTCTCCACACCTATCTTCTCTCCTCTCTTAATGAATACTTGTTTGCCTCACTACCCTCAATCTCTCTGCAGAATTCTTTCTCTAAAGGGACAAGTTCTGTGAGCTGACATCAGGTGGCTAGGGTTCAGCATTCTCACCCCACAGCCACCCAAGAACAATATGACCAGAAAGTCCCCTATTTCTGGAATTCAAGTCCTTTCCTCTTCGTCATTGCTTCACATGTGTCCTTTAATGTCCCCTGCCCAGACTTAAGTATTTGCAATGGAAAGAACTCTAGTTGAGGGAAGCAGGGACTAGACTCAGGTGTCTGCTAAGACCTGGAGTTTATAGATGCCCCAATAGAGCTTGGTCTATTGTAAGTGACAGAAAGCTCAACTCAATTTTGTTTAAGACCAAATAGCTTTCCCAAAGGCAAGGTTCTTGTCTCATCGTAGAAGGAATTCAGAAATGAGACGGAAATTGAGAAAGTGAGGATTTATTTAAGTGAGAAATAAACCTCTTAAAGAGAGAGAGGCAGAGAGGCAAGTTTATCTGGCACCCTGGTTATAAGGGGCTGAGTTTATCTGGCACCCTGGTTATAAGGGGCATTCAAATGAATGCGCAGAATATTCACTGGGAAGGAGGGGCTTAATCACACCTCCTGATTTTTTTTAGAGCGCCACCTTTCCAAAGGGAGGAGGAATTTTTGTCTTTATTTAGCTTTGATTGGAAGTGTCCTGGCATTGTGCATGATAGGAACGTCTTACCTGCAAGGCTAATTTTATTGTATAATGAGCAATAAGTTACCTTTAGAAGCTGGAGGTTTGTGTCCTTTTCCACATTTCTTTGTCTGCCTCCAGGACACCTATTACCTCAAAATATATGGTGGTTTTCTTTCAGTCTAGAGGTTCCTACTTGTCTTCGTCTGCCCTGCTGTTTACATGATGTGTGGTTTCCTGCCACTTGGCCCCAACCCTCCCTTTCTCTGCTCATACCTACTGATTGGCCTGCTGTTACAATAGCATTGTATTGTCTTATAACTGAAAAGTGCAATAGTTAGCTTCAAGCTACTGGACTGGGGGCCTCAGACACTACCCTCAGGACTCTCTCCCATATCTCTGGTCTGTTTTCTGTGTTGTCTTCAGATAGGTTCTCTCTAGGTTTACATTCTATGGACATGGAGTGTCTGCTTCTGCAAAATCCTGGGAATGAGGATTGGACCAACTGGAATCAGAGACCTGTCCCAGAACAAATCCCCAGGGCTGTCAGAACTTGGTGAATTGGTGGGACCAGTCCTGCTCAACCTCATGAATTAAATGAAGGGCAAATGCTAGACAAACACATTTAGCCACCTGTCAATGTCTGCTCACCTGGGTGCGCATGTGCCTTTAAATGCATTCATAAGTTCCAGGTTCCAGGAAAGGAGGAGCTTAGACAAGAAGGCAAAATAGAGCACAGCCATTGTCTGGACATGAATGCATCTTTTAGCATAAATAAAAATTAGTTCAGAAACCAATACACTGTGAATCTACTTTCATTACTTTTTTTTTTTTTTTTTTTTTTTGTCTTTTTGCCATTTCTTGGGCCGCTCCTGCGGCATATGGAGTTTCCCAGGCTAGGGGTCTAAACGGAGCTGTAGCTGCCAGCCTACGCCAGAGCCACAGCAACGTGGGATCCAAGCCGCGTCTGCGACCCACACCACAGCTCAGAGCAACGCCAGATTGTCAACCCACTGAGCAAGGGCAGGGATCGAACCTGTAACCTCATGGTTCCTAGTCAGATTTGTTAACCACTGTACCACAACGAGAACTCCTCATTACTTTTTTAAATCTTCCATAATAACTCTGGAAATTCATATAGAGGGTGGCAAACCATGATCAGAGGGTCATAGGACCATGGGAAAATGAGGTTCTCTATGAACCTAGAAGCAAACTAGTACTGGTAGCAGAAAGGTAGGTCCTGGAGTCGAAAGAGTTAAGCTGGTCCTGTCACCTACTGGCTTGAACCATTCAACCCCTTTAAGCTTGAGAATCTGTAATTGGAGATGGTGAGAGACATTTTGTGTTGCTGGTGAGGGTTAAATGCAAGATAAGATGAATGGAACATGGGAGGTACTGACTAATGGTAGCTATTGTGATCTGGAGCCTGATTCACGGCTATATAGATCAGCTCTGCAAGATCCTTCCACCTTTAGGGAACACACACAACCTCTTTTCAGACTGCCTGTTGGGCTTCTCTGCCTGAGCTGACACTCAGCTGACCCCGGGTAAAGAAAAACCCTGGTTGAAATCAGTTGACAATGAATGCTTTGAAAACTATAGGTAGAATTCAACTGATAGGAAGTTAATAACTAGCTGGATCCTAAGTTGCCTGATAATGATTAGAGAAAACACATATCAGATAGAATTCAATCTATTTTCCAAACTAGTGTGTGCATATGATTATAGACTCTTGTTATAAATGGAATCCTAAAATGTTATACCCGGGAGTTTGTAAAGCAATATTTGTGTATGTGTGTGTAAGCACTTGTGTGCATGTGTTTTGTGCGAGCAGGAGGAATAGTGGTGTTGCTGAGGGGGTCATGAATTTGGGAACAGGCTGATGAGGCCCCTGACAGGTGATAGGATCCTTGCCAAGCCCGTTACTGGAACTTGGGGATGACTGAGGGGCTTGGGTTCCACTTAAGGCTGCCCTTTCTTGGGTTGCCTGCAGGAGAGAGCAGGCCCAGAGGAAACATCTAAACGGAGAAATCAAAAGCTGGTTTTGAATGAACCTTGCAGCAGCCAGTGTCGTAAGAGACAGTCAGTGGGAAGCTGACTCTGTGGCTCGTGAACTAGGCACCAGGGTAGATCTTCTCTACCCCTGAGCAGTGTATGCAGCAGGGCACCTCCTGCCTCATCCTAGAAAGCCAGGTATAATATCGACATGGTCAACCAGCTCCAAATCAAAGCCCACGTGGACATCATCTTTCATTGACCCTTTCTCTTGCTTATTGGAGAGGAGTGGTGTAATGCATGGGGCAGTCACTTGACAGATAGTTTTATAAAGGTTAAAAATACCAAATTTTAGGGCTTATAGTTAGTATATACTGCTAGCTTCCAAATTCGATATTTCTAGGCCAGAAATACAGTGCAATGAGTTTGGTCATTAATTTGTTCATTTGTTCATTTCACCCTGTCTTTTGAATTAAAAGCCACTGAGGAACAAGAATATAGATACACTTTGAACATCAGTTTACATGTTAATATAATTGATCATAAAAATAGAGTTCTGAGTTACCTAGAAGAAAGGGAAACACATGTTATCTGATAAAGGGAGGCATACCAGCACACCTGGAGAAAAACTTCCTTGTGATCATCCCTAAGTAAGGCCAAAAAAGCTTGTACGTTCCTCTAAACCAGTGGCTCTGCAAGTGTGGTTCCTGGGCTGTCATCGTCATCATTATCATCATCATCTGGGAGCTTGGTGGAAACACAGATTCTCAGGCTCCACCCCAGACCTAATCAGATACTCTGTGGGGTGGGGCCCAACAATCTGAGCATTAATTAGCCCACTAAGTGTTCCTGATGGATGCTGAAATTTAAGAACCATTGGTTTAAATGTCATGGTTAGATGTTGAAAGAGGGGCCAGATGGAGTTATGGGTTAAGGATCTGGTGTAGGTTGCAACTGTGGCTCAGATCTGATCCCTGGCCCAGGAACTCCATATGCCAAGGAGCAGCTAAAAAAGAAAAGAAAAGAAAAAAAAAAAAAAAAAAAAGAGGGGCCAGGTGTTACTGCCTGCCTGCCTGGTTTAGCATGGCCTCAGCAATCTGCAAATACAGGTGACCCATTTCTTGGCCTCCCCCATGCCTATGGTCTTTGTATAACACTGGAATGGAGAGGCCAGAGCTGTCTGTCACCAGCTCTTTTCACACCCTACTTGTTTTTACAAAGACGATGGCTATTTTTAGAAGAATATTCTATTAGTTTTTTCACATTCAGACTTGCAGTGATGTAACATGAATGTGCCTTTGCATTTTCTTCAGCTGCAAATCTTTGTCAGTATTGCCAGGGAAAAACCCCTATAAAATATAACTAGTGTAATTTCTTCTCACTTTCTCCCATAACATGTGTCTTATCATTTTATTAGAGGTAAAAATTTTATTTATATCCACTAAGTCTAATCATCGCTTCTTGGCCTTTTGGCTAAGATCAAGTGTAGTATCCACTAAGTCTAATCAAAATTTCTAATTCCTCATAACTCACATTTGTATTTGTCTTCTCTATCAGCACACACATCTATCGGGTATTTGCAAAACTCGCTTTTCGCTTTCTGTGGAATTTCATGCTTTCGATTTTTTTCCTAAAGCAAACTGAGTGAACAGTCTTCATAAGATTAAAATGAAAAATCTAAATAGTTGTCTTTGAGTTTCAAAGATAAATGAGAGACTTGATGTTTTGATTTTTATTCAGGTGTATCATGCTGTATAGACTCTCCCAATGTACATCACACTGTTGAAACATTTCCAGGGATTCTGCATTGAAAGCATATGAAATTTTTGGCTTAAGTCAAGTAGACTATCATAAGTATGATCTTTCTTCTTTGGGCCACCCTCTCTAGGACAATGCCACTTATTATCTCTCTGTGTAAAAGCACACAGTTTTGATTGTTGTAGCTCTATAACGTCTTGAAATTGGATAGACTGATTCTTCCCAATTTCTTCTTTTTTTCAAAATAACTGTAATTGTTTTAGTTCCTTTGTCTTTCTATGTAAGTTTTAGATTATCTTTTTTTTTTTTTTTTCTTTGCTTTTTTTTAGGGCCGCACCAGCAGCATATGGAGGTTCCTAGGCTAGGGGTCATATCAGATCTGCACCTGCCAGCCTACACCACAGCCACAGTAGCACAGGATGGAAGCCTCATCTGCAACCTACACCACAGCTCAAGGCAACACCTGATCCTTAACCCACTGAGTGAGGCCAGGGATTGAACCGGCAACCTCATGGTTCCTAGTCGCATTTGTTTCCACGATGGCAACTCCCACGTTTTAGAATACTCTTGTCTATAGCTGCAAAAATTCTTGCTGGGATTTTGGTAGGAATTTTGGTAAACAATGTTATCATTTTGGGGAGACTGGCAATCTTTACCATGACATCTTAACCATGCTGAATTTTCCAGTCCATGAATATGGTATGGTTTTCCCATTTATTTAGATCTTTGATTTCTTTCATTATATATTTTTCAGTAAAAATACTCTGATATGTATTTTATTAGATTTATACCTATATTTTTCATTTTTTGAGAGATTGTGAATGGTATTGTGTTTTTAAATTCAATGTCCATGTGTTCATTGCTAGTATATAGAAACACAATACGAAGTTTTATGTTTATCTTTTATCCTGTGACCTTGTTGAATTTACTTATTTGTTCTTGGAGTTTTTTTATTGTCGTTGTTTGTTTTGTTTTTTTTTGGGGGGGAATCTTGTGATTTTCTGTGTAGATAATCATGTCATCTGCAAATAGATTCAGCTTTGTTTTTTTCTTTTCTGATGTGAATGCTTTTTCTTGCCTTATTGCACTGGATAGAATGTACAGTATTATGCTGGGTAAGAGTGATGAGAGTGAATGAACATCCTTGCCTTGTTATTGATTTTAGAGGGAAAACATTCATTTTCTCACCATTCAGTGTGATGATATTAACTGTAGGTTTTTTGATATATAATATTTATCAAGTGGAGGAAGCTTTCCTCTATTCCTATTTCTCTGAGAGTTAAAAAAAATCATGAGTACGGATTTTGCAAAATGCTTTTTCTGCATTGATTCATAATATGATTTTTTTTCTTTAACCTGTTAATGTGGTGGATTACATTGATTAATTTTTGAATATTGGACCAGACTTCTATCACTAGAAAAAAAAAATCCCATTTTTTTTCATGCTGTATAATTCTGTTTCATATACTGCTGAATTCTATTCTATTTGCTAGTATTATGAAAAGGAGTTTTACATACTCAGGAGGGATATAAGTTGGTAATTTTCTTTTTTTTATACTGTTTTTGTCTGGATTTAGCATCAGGGGAAAACTAGCTTCATAAAGTGAATTGGAATCTGTTGCTTCCTCTTCTAGTTTCTAGAAGAGATTGTATACAATTGGTGTTAATTCTTCCTTAAACATTTGGTAAAGTGCTCCAGTGAAACTATCTGGGTCTGGAGGTAAGAGAGACCTCCAGGTAGTCTTAAAATTCAAATTTCTTAATAGCTATAAGTCTATCCAAATTACTTGTATTGTATTGAGTGAGTTGTGGTAGTTTATGTTTCTTGAGAAAGAGGGTCATTTTATCTATTGTCATATGTATGTATCTACAAGTTCAAGAGTTGTTTATCATATTCCTTTATTTTTCTTTTGATATCTAAGTATTTTTAGGATATTCCATATTTAACTCCTGATATTTGTAACTTGTATATTCTCTTTTTTTCCTTCTCAGTCTTGCTAGAGGTCTGTTAGTTTTATGGATATTTTCAAAAACAGCTATTGTTTTCATTGACTTTTCTCTACTGTTCTTCTGTTTTCAATGTAATTGTTTTCTGCTCTTTATTAAGTTTTCCCTTCAGCTTCCTTTGTGTTTCTTTTCTTTATTTTTTTGGTTCTTGAGTTGAGAGCTTAGATTATTGATTTTAGATTTTTTTCTTTCCCAATGTATGCATTTAGTGCTATAAAATTTCCTAAAAGCACTGCTTAGCTCTGTCCCACATATTTTGATAGGTTGTGCTCTCATTTCTATGCAATTCAGTTTATACTTTGATTTCTTTTGAGACTTCTAATTTGACCCATGGATTATTTGGAAGTATAATGTTTAGTTTCCAAGTGTTTGAAGATTTTCCCATTATCTTTCTGTTATTGAACTTTAGTTTGATTGCATTGTGGTTGTAGAACACACTCTATAGATATCAATTCTTTCAAGTTTGCTGAGGTTTATGTTATGGCCCAAGACATAGTCTATCTTAGTATATGTTCTGTGAGCACTTGAAAAACATGTGTATTCTGTTTTTATTTGGTGGCGTGTTCTATAAATAGTGATACGATTCTCTTGATAGAATGTGTTATTGAATTCTTTGTATAGCTTATTTTCTGTCTAGTTGTCCTATAAATTGTTGAGACAGGGGTGTTGAGGTCTCCAACCACATTTGCGAATTTGTCTATTTCTCCTTTCAGTTTTGCTCCATTATTATTCAGCTCTGTTTTTTGGTACCTACACATTTAGGGTTGTTACATCTTCCTGGTAGACTGAACTTTTTATCATTATATAATATTTTTCCCCATTTCTTGTAATTTTCTTTTCTCTGAAGTCTGTTTCTGCTTTCCTTGATCACTGTTTGCATGATATATAGGTTTCTATTATTTTACTTTAAATATGACTTTATTATTACATTTGAAGTGTGTTTCTTATAGATAGCATATAGTTGGGTCAGATTTTTAAATCCATCTGGTCAATTTTGGTCTTTTAATTTGTCTATTTAAATAATCTACACAATGTAATTATTGATTTGTTAATGCTTACATCTGCCATTTTATTTTTTGGTTTTCTTTTCTCGCTGTTTTATTTTGCCTGTGGCTTGCTTGAACATTTTTTAAAATTCCATTTTGATTCATGTATAGTGCATTTGAGAGTACCTTTTTGTGTAGTTTTCTTTTAGTGTTTGCTCTAGATACGACATTTTATATACATAACTTATCACAGTCTATTGGTGTTGATATTTTTACCAGTTTGAGTGGAATATAGAAGTCTTACTTCTCTTTTGTCCCTTTACTATCTCCTATTTATAACACATTGTCTTATGTATTTCCTCTACATCCATTTAGAACCACATGATTCTGCAAAATTTGCTTCAACCGTTAATCATAATTTAGAAAACTTCAGAGGATAAGAAATCTATTTTACTACCCATACTTTTACCTATCTTGGTCTTTTTTATTTCTTGATGTTTCAAACTTTCTTCTTTTATCATTTTATTTTTCTCTGGATAATTTTCTTTACCTTAAAAAAAAAAAGGATAAGTATGCTGGTGATAAATTCTTAGTTTTCCTTTATCTGAGAATGCCTTGATTTCCCCTTCATTTCTGAAGGATACTTTGCCAAGTGTAGAATTTTAGGTTGACATTTCTTTTTTTAGTACTTGAAAAATACTGTCACTTTTCCTGGATTCTATGGTTTCTGATAATTAATCTGCCATTATTTGAATTACTTTTCCCTATAGGTAAGGTGTTGTTTTTCTCTGGCTGCTTTCGAGATTTTAATTTTATTTTTAGCTTTCAGAATTTTAATTGTGATGTGACTTGACATGATCTTCTTTGGGTATATACTGTTTAGGATATCTTCCTAAATCTGTAATTTTATGTCTTTTGTCAAATTTGGGAAGTTTCCAGTGATAATTTCTTTGAGTATTTTATCAACCTTGTCTTCTTTCTTATCTCCTTCTAGGACTCCAACGACATGAATTAAATCTATGTTATAGTTCCATAGGTCCCTGAGGCTGTGTTCCCACCCTCCCCAGTCTATTTTCTCTCTGTTCTCTTGCAAACATCTTCAACACCTTTGGCTTTCTCTCTTATTTGGTTACTCCAAGCCTAACTAAACTCAATTACCTGCTTACACCTGTGCAGCAAAACATTAAACATAAAAAGTTCTCAGGCTGGGGAGTTCCCACTGTGGCTCAGTGGAAATGAATCCGACTAGTATCCATGAGGATGCAGGTTCAACCCCTGGCCTTGCTCAGTGGGTTAAGGATCTGGCATTGCTGTGAGCTGTGGTGTAGGTCGCAGATGTGGCTCGGATCTGGCATTGTTGTGGCTATGGCATAGGCTGGCAGCTCTAGCTCCAGTTTGACCCCTTCTGTGTGCCAAGAGTGCAGCCCTAAAAAGTGAAACAAACAAACAAAAACTCAGGATGACTGGTTGTACTTAAATTTGTGATCACACATTTAAAATAGGTGCTTCTTGGGGAGTTCCCATGGTGGCTCAGTGGGTTAAGAACCTGACATAGTGTCCATGAGGATGTGGGTTAAATCCCTGGCCTCATTCAGTGGGTTAAAGATCCAGTGTTATCACAAGCTGTGGTGTAGGTTGCAGGTGCAGCTTAGATCTGGTGTTGCTAAGATTTGACCCCTAATCCAGGAATTTCTCTGTGCTGTGGGTGTGGCTGTAATAAAATAAAATAAAATAGGCACTTGGCATTGTCTGAGATCCAAATCTCCTTCATAGTGGGTTCACTTACTCTCCAAGGTGACTTTTCTTTTCTTATCAAATCTCCTGTAACATCTTCCTTCCTCCTCTCTTGATTAGTGAACTTGTTGCCTCCTTCAAGAATACTCATTTCTCGGCAAACAAATCTTTAAGACTCCCTGCCCCTGTCCAGATATTCTCTCATTTTTGTTACAGTGGAAGAAGAATCCATCAATGTGTGCTGCAATTTCCTTTTCCTCGCACCTTCCTAAAGACTCTGTTCCTGCAGTCACCCTTTTTCTCCTCCCTGCGTCTTGTCTCTCTTTTACAACTGGATCATTCTTGAAGGTCTATAAGCTCATGTTCAAATATCATTCTCTGTCTGATTTATTTTTGTTTAGCATAATGCCCTCAAGGTCTATCCATGTTGTCACGAATGGCATATTTCTTCTTTTTTAATGGCTGAAAAATACCCATTGCATATATTTATATATTTTTAATCCATTCATCTGTTGATGGACACAGATTATTTCTTATCTTGGCTATTGTAAATAATGATATAATAAACATGGGAGAGCAGATATCTCTTTGAGATAGTTATTTTATTTCCCTTGGATATATTATACCCAGAAGTAGGATTTCTGGATCAAATGTTAGTTCTATCTCTAATATTTTGAGGAACTTCTGGGCTGTTTTCCATCATTCCTATGCTAATTTCCATTCTCACTAACAGTGCACAAGGGTTCCCTTTTGTTCACATCCTTGCCAACACTTGATATCTCTTGTCTTTTTGATAATAGTCATTCTAACAGGAAGGAGGTGATACTTCAAGTAATTTTGATTTCCATTTCCCTGGGGATAAGTGATTTTAAGCATCTTTTCATGTACCTATTGGCCATTTGCATGTCCTCTTTAGAAAAATATTGATTCAGGTCCTCTGCCCATTTTAAAAATCATATTATTATCATTTTTTCTGTGGAGTTGTATGAGTTCCTTATATATTTTGGATATTTATACCATTATTGTTACATGGTTTGCAAATATTTTTCCCATTCCATAAATTGCCTTTTAATTTTGTTGATTGTTTCTTATTCTTTGAAGAATCTTTTTAGTTTGATATAGTCCCACTTATTTATTTTTACTTTTGTTGCTTGCACTTTTTTTAGTGTCCTATCAAAAAAAAAATCATTGCTAAAACCAATGTGAAGGAGCTTCCCCCCATGTTTTCTTCTACAGATTTCACAATTTCAAGTCTTACAATCAAGTCTTCTTTCAAGTCTTAATCCATTTCAAGTAAATTTTTGTGAGGGATACAAGACAGGGGTCCAGTTTCTTTTTTATGCCTGTGAGTTTCCAGTTTTCTCAGTTCCACTTATGGAAGAGATTATTCCTTTTCATTAAATATTCTTGGTTCCCTTTTCAAATATTATTGGCCAAATATGCATGGGTTTATTCCTAGGATCTTGATTCTGTTCCATTGGTCCATGTGTCTTTTTTTATGCTGGTACTATACTATTTTGATTGCTATAGCTTTGTAGTATAGTTTAAAATCAGGTAACGTGATGCCTTCAGCTTTGTCCTCTCTCAAGATTTCTTTGACTATTTGGGGTCTTTTTGTGGTTCCATGCAAATATTAGGATGTCTTTTTCTATTTCTGTGGAAAGTGCCATTGGAATTTTGATAGGGATTACACTGGATTTATGGATGGCTTTGGGTAGTATGGACATTCTAACGATATTAGTTCTATCAATCCATAAACAGTATATGTTCCAATGTACCATTTATTTGTGTCTCCTTCACTGTCTTTCATTGAAATCTTTTTTTTTTGGGCGGGGGGAGGGGGCTGCATCTGTGGCATGTGAAAGTTCCCAGGCAAGGATATGAATCTGTGAGATCTAAGCCATGTCTGCCACCTATACCACAGCTCATAGCAACATTGGATCCTTAACCCACTGATCAAGACCAGGGATTGAACTTGCATTCTCATGGACACTAGTCAGGTTTGTAACCAGATGAGCCACAGTAGCAACTCCCATCAAAGTCTTATAGTTTTCTATGTACAGATGTTTTACTTTGGTTTAATTTATCCCTAAGTATTTTAATCTTTTTGATGCTATTGGGGACAGAATTATTTTCTTTATTTCTCTTTCAGATATTTTGTTGTTCATGTATATGCAACTGATTTCTTATGTTAATTTTGTATCCTATGACTTATCTGATTTGTTGATTAGTTCTAACATTTTTTTTGGTAGAATACTTAGGGTCTTCTATATATAGTATCAAGTCATTTGCAAACAGAGACAATCTTGTTCTTCCTCTCTGATTTGGGTCTCCCACAAAGGTACTTTTGTCTGTAGATGATTTCCAAACTATTGTTGTTAAGGGGGGATGCAAATGAAGGATGCATTCTTTCTTTCTTCGATGCAACCATTATGATGATCATGGTATATGTCTTTCTTGTTCCCTTTTTTATGCTCCCCATGTTTGTATTTAATGTCAAGCGTTGTTATGTCTAGTATCATTTTGCATTTTAAAATTATGTATTGATATAGGTCAAATTTATTTATTTTACTTACTGAATAAAATTGCATTAGATGGACAGACTTCATTTAATTTATTCATCAATACTTCACTGCCTTTAATGTTTTATTATTGCCGAGAGTACTGCTCTGTGTAGCCTTGGACACGTTTTCTTATGCAATATTCAAGAGTTTCTCTGGCAGAGACCAGGAGTGATCCTATGGTTATCCATTTTCAGTTTTACCTGAAACTATAAAACTGCCCTTCAAAATGGCAGTAGATTCCTGCCAGCACTATGAACGTTCTTGTTTCCCTATATTCTCCAGCAATTGAAACTATCTGACTTTGAAAAATATTTGGCAATCTAAAAGGTATGAAACAAGGGATCTTTAAAAAAACATGCAAGCTTCCAGCCCTTCACTGGGGTTCTTACATTTAGAATAAAACCTAAACCTCAAGAAGCAGAAATTTATAGATCATTGTAAATCAACTACAATACAAAATCGAAAAAAAAAAAAAATCTACACCTTAAGAAAAAGATGTGGCTTAGTAAAGCCTTGCATAGGCTGGCCTCTGCCGGGATCTCCACCATCCCCTTATGCTGTTCGTTCTCTGTTTTACTTCAAATGCCAGGATTGCGCTGAGCCCTTTTCTGTTTCTCAAGCCAGCCAAGCTCTGACTTGTCTTGTGGCGTTTGCATTTGCTGTTCTATCTACCTGGGCTATTCTGTTCCTAGCTCTTGGCTTGACTGTCAGCTTCTCTTCAAGGCATCAGGATGAAGGGAACAATCTTACTTCCTTAAAAGGGCCTTCTTAGACCACCCCATGTAAGATGGCTATTCCATACTCCCCCCTCCCCATTTATATTAAAACACTCCCTTTCATTTACTACAATCTGTTTATTTATATTTACATATTTATTATGCACAGGTAATATAGATGCTGCTTCTCTCCTGTCTTCCAAATCTCCAGCAAGCATCTTTTAAATTCCCAGCCAACTCAGGATTATGCAGGGAAGGGAATTTTGGGAAACAATACAAATCTACCACAAATCCAATATTCTTCTTACGGATTAGAAGAAGAATAGATATTTATTGGATACCTTTTATGGGTCAGGGACTATGCCAGGTGATTTACACATATTTTCACTTAATCCTCAGAATAGCTCTGTGAAGTAGGTGGTATTATTCTCACTTTGTAGAAGACTGAAGCTCTAAGAGATTAAACAGCTTGTTGCATGTCATATGTTATTAAGTGATATCACTGGTATTTAAATCCAAGTCTTTCCAACTCCAAACCCATTCATCTCAATGACACAGTCCCAGGTTTTAAATTATTAGATAATTTTATTGTTATTTATGCCATTTTGGTGGATTAATTTTGTCTTAGAAAAGTAAAGGTGTCAGGGACCATTAGCTTTTTATCTATATAAAAGTCTCCAATGGGGAGTTGATTGCTTGGATGGCCTGCTTAAGTCAAGATGACTCTCTGGGGCAAAACCTCTAAATTAGTTTTTTTGGCCATGCCCATAGCATGTAGAAGTTCCCAGGGCCACGGATCGAACCTGTGCCACAGCAGTAACCAGAACCACAACACTGAAAACACTGAGTCCTTAACCAGATGAGCCACCAGGGAACTCCTCAATTATTAATTTTTATTTATTCATTTATTTAAAAATTTTTTCTCTTGGCAAATTATTTTATTGATCTACCATTCACTCTAACATTCAGTGCAACTGTTGCTTCTCTTTTTTCTCTTAGTTTTACTGAGATACAATTGACACGCAGCACTGTATAGGTTTTTTTTTTTTTTTTATATTTTGTCTTTTTAGGGCTGCACCTGTGGCATATGAGGTTCCCAGGCTAAGGGTCTAATCGGAGCTGTGTCTGCCGGCCTGCACCACAGCCACAGCAACAGTAGATCCAAGCCTCATCTGTGACCTACACCACAGCTCAAGGCAATGCTGGATCGTTAACCCACTGAGCAAGGCCAGGGATTGAACCCAAATCCTCATGGATAGTCATTGGGTTTGTTAACCACTGAGCCATGACAGGAACTCCGGCACTGTACAGGTTTAAGATGTATAGCATAATGACTTGGCTTACCTATATTGTGAAATGATTACATCAATAGTTAGCATTGGACCTCAACTATTAATAGGCATAGAAGTCACCCATAGAATGGATGATGCTCACAAGTATTACCCAAGCTTGTTTAAGAGTTAGAATAACTTGGAAAAAATCAAAGTACAGATTTTTTTTTTCTTCTTATGGCTGCACCTGTGGCACATGGAAGTTCCCAGGCTAGGGGTTGAATTGGAGCTGCAGCTGCCACCCTCTGCAACAGCCACAGCAACACCAGATCTGACCCAAACCTGCAACCTATGCTGCAGCTTGTGGCAACACCAGATCCTTAATCCAGTGAGCCAGGCCAGGGATTGAAGACACATCCTCACAGAGACTATGTTGTGTTCTTAACCTGCTGAGCCACAGTGGGAACTTCAAAAGTACAGATTTCTAAGCCACTCTCCAGGGGATTTTAGTCATCAGGTTTAGGGAGGGGGTGGGGAATTATTTTTAAACAAGTGTCTTAAGCAATTTGTATCATATGACAAAATTGGGAAACACTGCCTTCCACTTTACTTCAAAAGCTTTTGATAGAATGGCAGCTAACTTGAGTTTGACAAGGAAGGGCTCTAGAATTTTAGAAAGAAAGGCAGGGGTACAAGGTACATCTTGCAGATGAAAACAAATTTTACAACCAAATGTTATTTATACAACTGAATATACACAGACATATGTGAGTACTTGTATAGTCAGAAGTGACACAGAAAAAAAAAAGCCCTCTAGGCATTTCAAGAGAGAAAATTTATCCAAGAATTGGTAACAGAGGTGTTGAAGAGGCTGGAGAAACAAAACAGGGGAAGCCAAAGTAATCCAAAGAGTAGTAACTGCAGGAAACCACGAGCTCTCCAGGGCTGGAAGGACTAAAGGAGAACAGAGTGATCTGGAGCCAGGAGGTGACGGAGGCTTAGCCACTGTGGGGGTGGACTGCAAAAAAGGGAAGGAGATGGTGGGAGAGAGAGAAAAGGACAGAGGCAGAGAGAGACCTGAATCAGAAAGACAGACAGGGAGATTAAACAATGGCTTCTTCCCTCTTCCTACTTTTGAGTCTCCTCCAGGGTCTCTCATTGGCTGAATATGACTGGAATCCAGCTGGGAAATGAGTGTGGGAATTGTAGTTGGCAGACGTCCAGCCCCTTGTGATACTTACAGAGCAGAACATAGGTGGGCATGGAGCTGAGGGTCAATGGGCAAACAACCAGTGAAGTGTCCAGTCAGAACACAGTCATGACCTGAGGCCTTCAGGTGGGAAAAGGAAAAAAGTCACAGTCCAAAGCAGGGACTGATAAGAGTTGTGTCCATTTCACTCATAGTGTTGGTTAACACTGTATGACATGGCTCGTGACTTCATGCATGGAAAGAGAATCTATCATCATAGTCTGCATCAGAAGTTGAAACTAGCAGTCCCTGGGATGAGGTAAAAAAAAAAAAAAAACTTATGTGTTAAAAAAAAAAAAGTTTGAATTGGTTGCTGAGTGCAAGTTAAGACATTTCACATAAAAATCAAGGATTCCAGCTTCTCCTGAAAAGTCAGAATATGTGACAAGATTGGAATCTTATTCCAACATAGCGATAGTCAGCAGGAAGAGGTTAGTGGCAGCTCCATTTAGACAGACTGTATGTTCCTCTTATGTGCCTTCCTCACCTATATTATGTGCCTGGTCTCTGGGCATTGAGTCTTAATATACCATTATATTTTTAAATTACAAGTTTATGAAGTTTTTTTTTTTTTTTTTTTTTTTTTTTAAGAGCTGCACCTGCGGCATATGGAAGTTCCTCCCAGGTTAACGGTTGAACTGGAGCTGCAGCTGCTGGCCTACACCACATCCACAGCAGTGCAGGATCTGAGCCGCATCTGTGGCCTACACCAAAGCTCTGTGGCAATGCCGGCTCCTTAACCCAATGAACAAGGCCAGGGATCAAACCCGTATCCTCATGGTTACCGGTTGGGTTCGTTACCACTGAGCCACAATGATAACTCCACAAGTTTAGAAGTTTTAGTTTCTTAGCTTATTAAAATTGTGAGAAAAGAGATTTATCTGTGTTGCAAGTAATTTCCTATTGTTTGCATGCTATAGTGAAAAAGGATACGGATAACGATGATGATGATGGTAATAATGTGATGAAGGAACTATTAATCACCAGGTGAAAATATCTAGAGGTGAATACTGACCTCCCAGAAGATACTACCAATCCACTTTAGCCCTGAAAATTTAGCTCTTTAATGTAAACAAAATGTCACATTAATGGAGCTTTTGTTTGTTTCTAAAAAATTTGGGTCTAACATTAAATTCTCCCCTCTGGGTACTTAATGCCTAGGTCCCTGCACATCTTACAGGGAAGAGAAGGATCTCAGATATGTGTAATCTTCTATTTCCTCAGTAAGCAAGTAACTATAGAAACACTTAGCAAATAGCTTGGTGACACATCTGAACTCTAAGAAACTTCAAAAATTAACTTGCAGTTGGACAGGAGCTTTGATTAGGAACTCTTCAAAGATGCTTTTCTTTACATCAGCATAAAGTTATTACCTGGCTTTGCTATTAAGGTTTTAAGAACTGTTTGAGCACAGTTCTATAAAGAAGAATTTTTATCCAGCTGACAGTGGGTCAGTAGCTTGTCGTACATTTGCATGTGAGTATTATAAGGGAGCTGAAAAGATCATTCATTGTATCATCTCTGTGGAAATTAACACCAAACCTTGGAATTCCAAAGCTATATGGTTCACCAAAACTAGGAGGGTGTCCTTGACTTAGGCTGAAGACTCCAGGGGATCTCCCTACGCTCCACCCCCACTTTCTGGCATCCTTATGGTAGTGATGAAAGGCTTGGAAGTTTTAATCCATAATGGGAATGTGAAGTGCACAAGGGAAAGGGGCTCCCTGGTAAGATCAACCTTCTTAAACATCTTCCCTCCCATTACTTGAAAAAATTTTAATATAAGCAAAGAAGCAGCACTTCATTAGAATACATTTATATTAGGGAAAGCATAAAATATTTACTTCCAAAGTTAATGACGATGATGAGTTTTCATTAAATTAGCATGTGCATTTGAGATCAGGCTCTAGATTCAGTTCCTTTCTGAATTTTGTTTGGGCTGCAAATGTTGAGAAAATTTCCAATCCACACAAATAAGTCGTTGCAAATGGTAAAGGATTTAAAGTAGTTGTTTTTGCAACTTGGAATGTTTTCAATTAAGCGGAGGTGAGAGGAGATTATTCTGAATTTTGCACATGAAGAAATTAACACAGCAGCATGAGTCTGTGTGACCTACCAAAAGTGTTAAAATTGAATTATTTGAGTGAAATGTTTAAAAACTAGTTTTTTAACCACAGCCATATCTTTGCAGTTAAAACATTAAATTACAAAAGGCTTATAATAAAATTTAGTAGTTACTTATCCAGCCCTCTTCACCTCTGATTCCTTTTCACAAATACAACTACTTTCAACTACTTTAAGCTTCTTTTTTTCAAGTACTTACAGCCACATCTGTAAACAATCTTGTGCTACTTTTTCTTAAGTAACCCATTTTGAATAATATCTATTACGTAGCTTTCCTTTATGGTGGCTGAGAACTTACCCTGTTAGTTCTCACTCCCTCCTCTTCTATGTTATTTGTACCTCTAGTCTCTCAATAGTACAAAGCATGGTTAAAACTTAATATTTACATTATAATGACAATGTAAATATTGTTTGCTGTCAACCAGATTGCTTACTGTGATCATTTCTGTTACAACTTTTATTTATCCCTGAGTTAATAATTGCTTAATTTTTTTCATTTGCTTAGTTTACTCTGTGACTGTTATGGGCTAAATTACGTCCTCCTCAAATTTGTGTGTTGAAGTCCTGTCCCTCAGTACCTCAGATTTGGACATAAGGCCTTTAGAGAGGTGATTAAGTTAATGAGGCTGTTATGGTAGGCCCTAATCCAGTGTGACAGGCGCCTGTATAAAAGGAAATTAGGACATTAGGACACAGACAGACATGTACAGAGGAAAGACCATGTGAAGACACAGTGGGAAGGTGGCCACCTACAAACCACGGAGAGAGGCCTCAGAAGAAACCAGCCCTGCTGATACCTTGGTCTTGGCCTTGAGCCTCCAGAACCACGAGAAAATGAATTTCTGTTGCCTAAGCCACAAGTTGGTGGTATTTGTAATGGCAGCCCTAGCAAACTCATACTGTTGACTCACCTTTTTTTTCCCCCAAATGGTCCAACAAACTTATCAATAACTTTCCCCAGACTCACGAGAGTTCCAAACATTCTGTCCACTCCTCCCACCTTCCTGTCCCGCACACAACCTTTCAGGGATGCTCTCAGCTACTGTGGAACCTCGGTACTCAGCCCTCCCTCAGAACACCTGACTTAGTGAGCCTTGGGGTCCCATGGATCTTCTGGGTGGCATGTCTGCGGGCGGGAACAGCCTAGATGACCACACTTAGTGCCCTGCCCACTGTCCTCCTGCTCTCATCAACATGACTGGTTCTCTAGGCCCTCGCTAACATCCTTGGGCTTCTTTTTCACCACTCTGTTTGTCTGCTTCACTTGTTTCCTGACTCCTGTGTCATCCTCTTTTAGATTTACTCCCTCCTTTTGCCAAAGCAAACTTCCCAGTGATTTTCTAAAAGCAATACATGGGAAACAAAGTCTTAAATCCTTAAATATCTAAAAATGTCTTTATTGTACCCTCTTGCTTGATCCATAGTTTGGTCACGTATAAATCATTTGAGATGGAGAGTAAATTTTTCCTTAGAACTTTGAAGTTATTGGCCTACTACAGTCACCCAGTGTTGAAAATCCCAAGATATTATTTTTCTTTCTTTTTAAGACCTACAGCATATGGAAATTCCCAGGCTAGGGGTCAAATCAGAGCTACAGCTGCCGGCCTATGCCCCAGCCACACCAGATCTGAGCTACATCTGTGACATACACCACAGCTCCCATCAACGCCAGATCCTTAACCCACTGAGCGAGGCCAAGGATCAAACCCACATCCTTACAGGCACAATGTCAGGGTCTTAACCTGCCAAGCCATAATGGGAAGTCCATTCCCCCCACCGCCCAGGGTATTTCTAATGGTCTGATTACTTGTATCAGTATAAATGAGGAGCGATCCCAAGGAAAACCCACTTAGAAGCAGTCCTTTGCAATTACACATATAAAATAATGCAGGAATAATGTGATTTTACACTGTGCAATGATACATGTAAAAGCACTTAGGAAATTCTGAAGTATTAGACATGAAAAATATTCTTTCCACAATTTGACCCTGGTTGGAGGGGTGTTCAATAATGTGGAAGAGAAAGACCTGTCCAGTGATGTACGACTCAGTTCTCTTTATGCTTAATTCAAATTTGGGTCAGGGAAATCAGTTATTTTAAGGAAGCAGAGAGAAATGGCCTATTTGGTGTGATATCTGAGGAGGCTTCTGGCTAAAATAGGCCATAAAATGATGGTGGGGGAAACATGCATATTCTGTTAGTACAAAGAAACGGCCTAATTCAAAATTCACCCAACAAATGTTCATTGAGCACTGTCATGGGCCAGACCTAGTGTTAGATGCTGGGGGTGGAGAAGAGAGTCAGGTAGACCTGGCCTCTGGGACTCTAACATCTGCAGGGGTCCTGTGAGTCAGATTTGTGGGGGAGATGAGGTTCACATGAGAGTAAAGAATGGGTGGGGTGGAGTTCCCGTCTTGGCGCAGCGGAAACGAATCCAACTAGGAACCATGAGGTTGCCAGTTTGATCCCTGGCCTCACTCAGAGGGTTAAGGATCCGGTGTTGCTGTGAGCTGTGGTATAGGTTGTAGACATGGCTCTGATCCTGCATTGCCCTATGGCTCTGGCATTGGCTGGCAGCAACAACTCCTATTAGACCCCTAGTTTGGGAACCTCCATATGCCACGGGTGCAGCCCGAAAAAAAAATGACAAAAGACAAAAGACAGAAAAAAAAAAAAAAAAAGAATGGGTGTGGTGATCCATGTGAAGGACAGAGGGAAGAGAGCTCCAAATGAAACAAATAGTGTCTCCTGGGCATGGAGAAAATTAGTGTTTTAAGAACCCAAGGCAGAGTTTCTATTGTGGCTCAGAGGGTTAAGAACCTGACTAGTATTCATGAGGATGTGGGTTTGATCCCTGGCCTCATTCAGTGGGTTAAGGATCTGGCATTGTGGCATAGGTCACAGATGAAGCGTGGATCTGGTGTTGCTGTGGCTGTGGTGAAGCCTGCAGCTGTAGCTCCGATTTGACCCCTTGCTTGGGAACTTCCACATGCTGAAGGTGCAGCAAAGAAAGGGAGGAAGGAAGGAAGAAAGAAAAAGCCCTAAGGACCTTCCATGCGCTGTAGCATACTGGTTGAGAGTTGGGAGACAAAGCTGGAGGATTTGGCAGATCATCACCTGTGTAGGACTTTGGTCTTGATCCAAAGCACAAGAAGCCACTGTAAGCTTTGGTAAGGGTGTGTGATGTGATCAGATTTGCTTTTTAAAAAGGATACTCTGAATGGATGGGAGAGGATGTAGGCAGGAGGCCAGCTATCATCATCCAGGGAGAGATGAGGTGGCCCGAACTTGTATTGTGGGGTCAGAAAGAGGTGGGGAGATTCTGGAGACATTGGGAGGCAGAATCGACCAAGATGCAATTTTTTGTTCTCCCCAGAGAGAGAGGTGTTTTCTGCCAAGGGCACTGAATGGCAATGGCATGTGGACAGGTGTAGGACAGGGAGGGTGGGACAGTGACCAGGCAGAAGGAGTCCATGGAGTCACAGAATTCCTGCAGGCCGAGGCCCATGGGATGAATCAGGAAATCCTGTGGCAAATACCCAGAGTTGGAAAAGTTTCTCATGTCAAGGTGGACAGCAAGGGGGTGGGGACAGAGCATCAGGAAGGCAGGCAGTGGCCAGAAAGTCAGTTCCTGGCCACCTAGAGACAGGAGGGGTGGCCTTGATGCTGCTTCTTGAGTCGGACTTAGTGGGGCTCCCTGAGCTCTCAGTGAGGGTATGAATGTCCTATGGGGGCTGGGCTCCCAGAGAGGAAAGGTGACAGCAGGTAAGTACAGATTCCCATCAGCCTTGCCAGTTCTGCCTTAAGGATGCAGAAATATGGCTCCTCACAGGTGACTCAGTTTTGCCAACATGGCTGAAAAGCAGTTTCCAAACATCGTTCTGTGCATACTATTCAAGAAGGAGATAGAGTATATTCCATTGCTCAGATATATTTGTCCACAGAAGCCTATTTTCCATGACTTGGAAGTGAATTCTCTAGAACTCGTTAATTTCCATTATGGAGACATGTCTAACTTACAGAGAGACTGTGAGATGGGGCAGCCACGCCCACTCTGGGAGGAGAGAAGAGATAGCATTTCAGCTGCAACTTGAAAGGTGTGTGGGGTCTGCTGGGTGACGAGCCGCACAAGTCGAGGGAAGTTTGAGATGAAGTGAAGTGTGCTCCAGGGGCGAGGCAGGGCGCGGTGGGACCAGCACACTCACTCACTTACATAGGATTTGTGTGTTTCGTCAGGAGGAGATTCACTGCTCTGAATGCAAAGGCTTTGGGCCCTTGTAGAAGAAAATTTCTGAGACAGGACTAAGTGAGAAATATGGAATGGTGAAGCTAGGGTTAGTCTATGGGACTTGGAATAATAGCTAACAATAGGGGAATTTCACATCGTCACACAGCAGGGAGACAAGGAGGCTCCTTTGAAGTGGAGGGGGTATCCCTTAGACCTGTTCGGGGTATTGTCCTTGACCGGTTGGATGAATAGTTTATTGGCATCCCATAGAAAAAGATTAAGGTGACTTGGTTCATGGCTTTTCAGACTTAAAATCTCCAAGTTCCCTGACTCGTCACGAAAACGCTCTGAGATAGTTATAAAAACGACGTGACCATCAGAGGGCGCCAAAGACAAAAGGATGCTGCTATTTTCCGGAGGCGTGAGTTCAACAGACCGCTCTGGTAAAATAGGGCATAAAAGGGAAGGAGAGAGATCTGAAGAGGGCAAGGAGGGAAAGAAGAAAGGATGAACTCACAGGGTTACAGACACATTTATAGTCTTGGTAGCAAAGTATGAAAATTACAGAGCCAAACAAAATCTACTCACTGTTCAACGAGTGCCCGTTTTAAAAGATTTTAGGAAAGGGACTTAAATTTTTTTACTCTGAAGTACAGTTTGTGTTTCGGCTCCAGACCCCAAACGCTTTGTGGGTGAGCCGGCCCTTCTCTTTGAAGACAATTGTCTGCCTTTTCTCCAGGGGCTAAGTGAAGATAATCCCTTCAGTTTCTAGTCCTCAAAGCGCAGGTCCGGAAGGGCTGAAATAGAACATTTCTTCCCGTGGTCTTGGCTTGCTTCTAGGGGAAAAGATGAAATTCTGTTCCAATATACCTAAATTGTCCAAGAGCCACTCAAACAGTAACACTTGGTCTTTGTTTTTCACCTGAATGAAGCATGTCTAGAGCATCTCTGCTTTTATTTCTGCAATGCTAACATATCCACGTGTATAAACAGCATCGCTGAGTTGAAAGAGCTTTATTACTAGAGTCATGTGATTTTAAGACTCTCTTGAATTGTTTAAAAGTGCTTGTTTGTTTGGATGGTGAAAATTTAAATAATTTTTTTTGCCTCTCCCTCAATAGTTTATATTTATGACCAGGTAAAATGCTAATTTTCATGAAAATAAATGAATTTCAAAGAATTCTGTGATCCATGACAGACTGTTTGGAATTTTTATTAAATAACACAGGACTTTATCTTGAAAAAAATGTTTTTAACCTAGAAGCACAAATTAAGATGTTTCTTCAAGGAAATGGAGCTCTTTTTTTTCTGTGGTGCCCAATTTCCCAATGAGAGCAGAGGAATTCAGCTTATAAATAATCATTCATCAGAGAGTCCAAAAGGCCCTGAGAACCTTAGGCTGGCCTGACCTTGGACACCTAGAAAACTTGAAATAGATTTACCAGAGAGTGCAAAAGAATTTGTCAGATGAGGAGATTGGTTTTGAAAATGAGAGCGTGTCCCTTGCTAATCAGGTAAGTATATACATTTTCTCTCTCTCTTTTTCCTTTTTGGTGGGATGTCAAAAAAAGTTGTGTGGATATGATACAGGAGTTGCTTAAGCTTAACACCCTCCTCCTCCAACTAAACAATAGATCTCTGACAGCATTTAATATTGAAAGCTGTTTCCATGGAACTGTGGAGGCAGTTTTTATCCAAGAGAAGAACTGGGCACAGACAATCAACAAGGATAGGTATAAATGGGCAGCTTGTGGATGGAGAAGAGCTAAAAGTGGGGACCTCTTGGGATTAGTGTTTTGATGCATCTGTAATAAATGACCAGGAAGAGATGAAGGACAAAAAACTCTTAAGGTTTGTGGAGAACACCAAATGCGCAGAATCCTCTCTGGGCTGAAAGTCAGACACGCTTAGAAGCAGGGAAAGGAGGCAGAATCAAGTGTAGTGTGTGTGTGTGTGTGTGTGTGTGTGTGTGTGTGTGTGTGTGCATGTGTGCATGTGTATGTGGGTGTGTATAGGCCTGTAGGGCAGGGTGGGAGACTGTGGACCAGGAGTAGAGGTGTCAGGTTCAAAGTTCCAAATGAGGAGGCTTTGTAGGGTGTGATCAAGCCAGGGCATGGCTCTGTGGGCTGTGTTACCCTCTGTTATCCATTATTGCCAAGTAGGGGATCTGCTCAGCTTGAGTTCCAGAGGCTGAAGGTTAACCCTTTTATGTGCTAAAAATTTGGTGTAAACCTTTTATAGCAGATTCTTTGAAATAAAACCAAATGCTCTTCTGCCGTCCTAGACTGTATGGAAAACAAAAGAGTACATGCACTTTTTTTTTTCCCACTAGGTTCACAGCTGTGAGCATCTCTGAATGCTGGCAGCATTTGGATTTGGAAGGGATGCAACAAATACTTGCATATTACTAGTGAAGGTCAAATGGATCCCACTGCCTGCAAGAGGCAGGTAGAATGTGATGCCCAGTCCTGTGATATGTTCTTCCAACTATTTCATCTCTTTATTTCTCTTGTGATGATGTGTCTTCTTTTTGCCTCCCTCCTTCTCTCCTTTCATGAAATATATCAAACATACAGAAAAGAACTGAGAGTAATTTAATGAGCATTTTTGTACTCACCACTGAGATTTAACAGTATTAATATTTTGTTGTCTGTGCCAGATTTTTTTTTTTTGAGTGTATAAAACACTGCATATTCAATGGAGGACTCTATGGAGCTTTCTCAAAACCCTTTTCTCTCTCGCCTTCCTTCTTCTTAACCACTTTTTTTCCCAAAGTTAATACATATTCTGATATTAAATTTTTACTGTATTACACATGTTTGTTTCAAAAAGCAATGTACGGCTTTTGGGGGAATATTTCTGTTTCTATTTTTTAAATTTTATTTTTGGCCACACCCATGACATATGGAAGTTCCTGGGCGTGCCACAGCAGTGACCCAAGCCTCTGCAGTGAGAATGCTGGATCTTTAACCCACTGTGCCACAAGAGAATTCCTTGGAGGGATATTTCTAAAACTTACCTAAATGGTACAGTGTAAGTATGATTCAATAGACTGATTTTGTCATTTAACATTATGTTTTGGAGCAATAGTATGGTGGTATATTTAGATTCAATGTATTCATTTTAATTGTTGCTTTGTGTATTTAGTAGAATAAAATCAAATAATCCATTCACCTTTTGATGGGCCATTTAGGTCGTTTATAATTTTTCACCACTTATAACATCCTTGTGATTTCTTTGAGCATATATATATGGCTAAGAATTTTCTGCTAATACATTAGCCACCAGCCACATTTGGCCCTTGTGTGCTTGAAGTGTGGCTAGTCCAAACTGGGCTGTGCTGTAAGTGTAAAATAACATGCTGGGTTTTGAAGACTTAGTGTAAAAAATAGAGTGTAAAAACTCAATAATTAAAAAGATATAGGTTACAATTTGAAAGGGTTTCTTGGATTAAGATATGTAAAATAGGAGTTCCAGTCATGGCTTAGCAGTTAACGAGTCTGACCAGCATCCACAAGGACGCAGGTT
Organism: Sus scrofa; assembly: GCF_054392235.1. Taxonomy (NCBI): domain Eukaryota; kingdom Metazoa; phylum Chordata; class Mammalia; order Artiodactyla; family Suidae; genus Sus; species Sus scrofa. Next base: position 92,814,996 of record NC_139395.1, read on the forward strand.
CGCTCCCTGGCCTTGCTCAGAGGGTTAAGGATCCAGTTGCCGTGAGCTGTGGTGTAGGTCTCAGACGTGGGTCGGATCCTGCATTGCTGTGGCTGTGGCATAGGCTAGTGGCTATAGCTTCGATTCGACCCCTAGCTTATGAACTTCCATATGCCATGGGTGTGCCCCCCCCCCAAAGATAAGTAACAAAAATCATTGAAATTCATTTTACCTGTTCCTTTTTATTTTTAGTGTGGCTACTAGGAAATTTAAAATTACACACGTGGCTTGAATTTGTGGCTCCCATATTTCTATTGGACAGTGCTACTGTTAGTAAGATTCTCTAGGATCTGGGTTTTGTATATTCTTCTCATTTTGCCCCCATTCCTTCTTTTTGCTCTTAATGGCACTTGATTTTTAGAGGCAGTGCTTACCTATGAAGGACCTCCTTTCATTGCAAACCTCCCAATCATGTCATTCTTCCTGTAATCCTCCCTCTTAGGCTTTCCCTGGCTTTTAATTTCTGCCTGTGCAGGGTAACTGCTGGGGATACTTGTGTGTTTTCAGATGCTCTGGATGGCTGAGGGTGTTTGATGCTTGACTCTCTCGGATAAGGGGGGTGTGACTTCATTATTTATGGAGTTTGGGGGTTATCGCAGCACTCCATTATGCCTTCTCAAAATTATTGGCTTGAGATTCTGCTTAAGGACACAGATTTAGCTCTAAGCTATCACGCCCAAACTTATAGTATCTGTGAGTCAGCTTCTCTACCCAAGAAACTGAATAAATCTCTGAAATGCTAATCCATCTTTAAGGAGCCCAATAGTCAGAGTTTCAAGAGAGAGTTTCCCCTCCCTTTCTCCCCCACGAACCCGGGCCATTATTCTCTCTAAGAAGGCAGGGATTTGAGACACTCTCAATCCTGCTTGAGACAGGGATTGGAGATGCACCATTCTCGCGGCTATCACAGCAGCCTAAAAGATGGCAGCTAAGCCAGGCTGGAAGGAGCTTCTGTTCCCTATAGTGGTGGCTCCCCCATGTGTGACACGGCTCTGCTCTCTCGGCATCACCATTTCCAATGAGAAAATAAATTGCCTCTGTGCAGTCGCATGCAAAGTAGAGAGCCCCCTGAGCCGGCTGGAGCTGCGAGGTTGATAGAGAGCAGAGTTCTGTGCACTGATTGTCAGGGGGTAGAGCCTGGTATGATTTTTCATTGTCTGCTGAACTCTGCGCACACCCTCTTGGAGTGGGTCTCCAATTCGAAAACAAATCTTCACAGTGGCTTTTCCACCCTGCTCCTTTTGAGAAGGATGGAGCTGTGGTCCAAATTTTTCAAAAAACCCACAAAGTTGAGTGACATAGCTTCTATTTCAGCAGCACTATGTCTACTTGACACTGAAGCCTCCTCTCTACCCAGGCTTTGTCTACACAAAGGCAGGGACTGTGCTGTGGTTAAAATGTGGACTTTGAGGTCAGAAAGAGCTGCATTTGAATTGCAACTCTACCACTTTTGTTAGCCTTGTGAGCATGGACAAAGAATGGGCCTCATTGTCCATAAGTCTCCTGTTCCACAGCTGGAAAATGGGCACAACAGCAACACCTGCATCTAGTTACTGGAACCATGGCAGCTATTATGACAGCTATTATCATCATACAAACCAATTTGGAGAGATTTCAATGAATCAAGCAAGTGTTTGGATGCTTTGGGAACCAATGGGCTATATGTATGTTTGACTTCAACCAGTTGTTTTTCAAGCTTTTTTTTTTTTGCTTTTTCCAGCTAACTCTGAGATGTTTGCCTCATGATCATTGTTTATTTTTCCATGAGTGATTTTCAAATGGATACTCTGCCCCCATCTCCAGGAGGCTATATCAGAATTTCGAGACAATATAGCATGTCTGACAAAAATACATGAAATTTTATGCTATGGTTCACATTTGGAAATTTTTGTAAAAGTAAAACTTATTTTTAGTACACGACTAGTTGTGGCTCAGGAAGTATGACAGTTTTCTTGGCTGGTCAGGCTACATGAATGTAATTCTTAGAGTGAACTTGAAGGTGGGGAGAGACATGCATGTGTGAGATTTTGGAGATAAACACAAAACCACGTGAGGGCTGACTCTCCTTTTCACCTGTATTCCTGCAATTCTGTTACTTGCCACTAGGCGTTTGTGAGTGCCGTCATGGACTGTAATCATTAGATCAGGGGAATAAATCTATTCCTGGCTAATTGGCTTGTTGCACTTGTTCTCTGGAAATAGAATTTAATTCAATCTATTGGTTGTGGTTATTAGAAGCCATCCGAGGCAAGCTGGAGGAAAAGAGTTAATGGGGCCAGGCTGTGCATTGTTAAAGAGCCCGGCATCACTCCCAAGGGGAGTGAAAATTAGTTCTTGGGAGGTAAAAAAAGTCTGAGTCTTTTTATGTATACAACACACTGGTATAAACATAAACAGATACACAGCATATCTATATGGTTTGAAATCTAATGGGGGGGGCAACTAGGGAAAAATACCTGCAATGACTCCTTTGGGGGATGGTAACGGAAAGAGGCTGAGAAACACTGCCTTGCTTCCTGTGGTTCATCAGAATTATCTGATTTTTGGTGAAGGGATGAACTAGTGAGGTCCAAATGGTCACTCTTAGCTTTCCCTGGGGTACGAAGCCCCCAGAATGTCATCAGCCCCCATCCCACCCCCACACCCTGGGGGCCTTCTTCCTGGAGGGGCATGGAGTGAATATCCTCCAGCTGCTTTTATACTCCTATAAACACATTACCTTAATGCGCCTGCTTACAATAGCTACCTTACCTCATTTTCTTTCTGCTCTTCAACTTGGCCTTCAAAACCTATCCCTTTTGTATTTTTTCTGCTGCTGCTATTTACTTCTAAAATAAGAACGAGAGCGAGAGTCCCACTGATGGGTGAATCTTAGTTTTGCCCCTGACCCTATGACCCTTCACGTTCAAACAAGATATAATTAGTTCAGTGGGTGAGTTACTGTGTTAATCCCCATTGTGGGCTGTTCTTTCCATTCTCACAGCCAGCTCCACACAGGCCTGGGCTCTGTAGCCAAAGGAGCTGGTCGCCTTCTCTAAGGGTGGGGCTGGCTGTCCCTCCTCTCCCCACAGCCTGGCAGAACCAGGCTTCCACCTGGTTCCGTCCTTCCTTCCAACTTTGGGATTTTATTAAGGCGTCAAATGTTTTTTTTTGTGCTTATCTCACTCTACATAAGTGATGCCCTAAATCACACATTGCCCCCCATCTCCATTTCTTGAGGCAAATCATTTTCATTTCCATGATTTCCTGCACTTCTTTTTTTAACTAGGAAAATTTCATTGAAGTTTAGAAGACCTGCAATTATCAAATAAATAGAGGCAATACTATAATGATAAAAAGTAGACAATGAAAGAATTTTTTTGCTGTTTGGGAACACATTGAGCCGTGTATAATGTGTTTACTTTCCCCTTGATGCTTTCTACTTTTTTACAAGTTATTTTTGTCTGTGCTTTGGATTTTCAAGGTGATAGAGCCTCAGCTACAATATGCTATTATGCCAGAAAAGGTCAGCCTTCAGGACATGGCACAAGGATCTTCCAAAGTCAGATGTTCCTGGAACTGTCTAGGAAGGGGGGGCCATTGCAGGAGGAAGACAGGAAGTAATCCCAACTGCTGGTTGTTCCTGATTCAGGCACATCTAAGGGGGTCTTTTCACCCCACAAGATAAATGGATGAGTGGCTTGGAACTCACTTGTCGATGTAGGAAGAAATAACCACAACCCAGGAGAAAAAGCCACCCAGAATCCTAGGAATGCCTTGGATTAGAGAGCCTTTATTTGCTGAGCCACTGGACTTTCATGTGCATTTGTTCCAGGGGATACAGAGAAAAGTACTTCAGTCCAGATTTGATATTTACTTGCATATAAAATTTTTGCTGCCTTCTTCCAACATGTGCTCATTGGTATTAGATGTGTTTGCACATGTTGTTCCTTCTACCTGGAATGGCCTTATTCCTACCTGTTTGACTGATAGTTTGATGATTTGGTGAAGTTTGTTTTAATTAACACTTTCCTAATCATGAACATGGGCTTCGTTTCATATGCTTATTGGTCATTTGAGTTTCTTTCTTTCTTTCTTTTTTTTTTTTTTTTTGTCTTTTTTTGTCTTTTTGCCTTTTTCTAGGGCTGCTCCTGTGGCATGTGGAGGTTCCCAGGCCAGGGGTCCAATTGGAGCCATAGCCACCAGCCTATGCCAGAGCCACAGCAACACAGGATCCGAGCCGGGTCTGTGACTTACACTGCAGCTCACAGCAACGCCACAGCTCATAGCAACGCTAGATCCTCAACCCACTGAGCGAGGCCAGGGATCGAACCCGCAACCTCATGGTTCCTAGTCAGATTCATTAACCACCATGCCACAACGGGAACTCCTGAGTTTCTTCTTTAGAGAACTGACTATTTCTATTGGGTTATCCTTTTTATATTCTGATGATAACCATTTGTTGATTACATTTACTTCAAACATACTCTCATATACATCATGAGTTAGAAAATTAAGATTTATTAGGGAGTTCCCATTGTGGCATAGCAGGAACAAATCCGACTAGTATCCATGAAGGTGCAGGTTCAATCCCTGTCCTCGCTCAGTATGTTGGGGATCTGGCATTACTGTGAGCTGTGGTGTAGGTTGCAAATATGGCTAGGATTCCCCCATTGCTGTGGCTGTGGTATAGGCCAGCAGCTATAGCTCCAGTTTTACCCCAGCCTGGGAACTTCCATATGCCATGAGTACAGCCCTAAAAAGCAAAAAAAATAAAAATAAAAATAAGATTAATGATTTTATAATAATGATTCATTATATAATTGTGACGTGGGACATTATTATGGCCAATGAAACATAGGTGTATATATAATTGTATAACAAATTGCCAAATAGCCTTCCAAAGTGATGTGATTTTATCATTTTTCACATTCATCAGCAATATTTGAGAATTCCAGTTGCTCCACATCCTTGTCAACACTTGGTATTGTTAGTCTTTAATTTTAGATTTTCTGATGAGTACAAAGTGGTATCTCTTTGTGGTTTTTTAAATTGATTTTTTTTATTAAATTATAGTTGCTTTTCTTTGTGGTTGTAATATGCATTTCATTTATCTGATGACTAATGATATTGTCAACTTAAAAAATATGCACAGGAGTTCCCACTGTGGCTCAGCAGAAACGAACCTGTCTCGTATCCATGAGGACACAGGTTCAATCCCTGACCTTGCTCAGTGGTTAAGGATCAGGTGTTGTCATGAGCTGTGGTGTAGGTTGCAGGTGAGGCTTGGATCTGGCATTGCTGTGGCTTTGGCATAGGCTGGCAGCTGCAGATCTGATTAGACCCCTAGCCTTGGGAACCTCCATAAGCTGCTAGTGCACCCCTAAAAAGACACAAAAAAGAAATATGCCCAACCTGACAGTTGAGAGTTAAGTTTTATTTGGGGGCAAAATGAGGACTATAGCTTGGGAGACAGCGTTTCAAATGGCTCTGAAAAACCACTCCAAAGAGGTGGGAGGGAATATCAGTATAAATGTGATTTTGGTCTAGGGAGGAGGTATATACAACCATGCACATGTTTTGCAGAAGGCTGCTGCTAGTCTCATGAAGGTTACTGCTTGTCACGGGGAGTAGAAGGGGTGTTGAGGTTCAGCAGCTGCAGTGGCTTATAACTCAATATGTGTAGAGGCAGATGGCAAGTGGCAATCTCCAATTCACGATATCAAGCACTTTTTAAAATATGCTTATAGGCCATTTGATAACTTATTTAGTGACGCAGTTAATAGCTTTTAACTTTTAGAACAACCTCTTGAATTGGAATAAACTCTTAGTCATGACCAATTTTTTCACACTTCTTTCTATTCATTTTGCTGGTATTTTAATATTTTTCATCTTTGTTATTAAGTGAGATTGACTTATATAATTTTTTCCTCCTCCTTATCTCTTTGTCCTATTATGGTATCAAAATTATACAAACTTCACAAAATGAGTTGGAGCACCTTTTTCTCTTTTTCTACTCTTTGGGACATTTTGATAAGATAAGAGTTATTTTCATCTTGAAGGTTTGATAAACACATGTAGAACTTTTACTGATTAGGTTCTAATCCAGTATGTTATTCCTTCTTTAGACAATTTTGGCAATTTATTTTTTTCATTACATCTCAATTTTTCAAATTGACTGGCATAAAGTTTTCTGTAGCATTTTCTTTTGATTTTAAAATATCTAGTGAATCTTTTCTTAGGATTGTTAAACAAATTCTTAGCATTATTTCTTTTTTGAGGGGGTGGCTTTCTCCTTTGATTTTATTCCTTGCTCCATCTTGCCAGAGATTTGTCTATTTTATTGCTGTTTCTTCTCTTTATTTATTACTATTAATTTGATTATTTTTTATATCATTTCTGTCCTTTTTACTCTTTGATTTAACTTGTGTCTTCCCCTAACTCCTTGTGATGGATGCTCATTTTGTTACCTTTCAGTTTTCTTCTTTTTAAAAATATGCATTCATATGTGGGTTATATATGAATATACACATATTCTTTTTCTTATATTATCTTCCATCAGTCTATACCAAGGGATTGGAAATATAATTGCTTCTACCAATCCCAAATTCCCCATCCATCCCACTCCCTCTCTCTCCCCTCCCCCTTGGCAACCACAAGTCTGTTTTCTGTGTCTGTGAGTCCATTTCTGTCTTGTAGATAGGTTCATCTGTGACATATTTTAGATTCTATATATAAGTGATATCATATACTATTTGTCTTTCTCTTTCTGACTTACTTCACTTAATTTGAGAATCTCTAGTTGCATTATCATTATGTTTTATTTATTTATTTTTTTGTCTTTTTTGTCTTTTGTTGTTGTTGCTGTTGTTGTTGCTATTTCTTGGGCCGCTCCCGCGGCATATGGAGGTTCCCAGGCTAGGGGTCAAATCCGAGCTGTAGCCACCGGCCTACGCCAGAGCCACAGCAACGCAGGATCCGAGCCGCGTCTGCAACCTACACCACAGCTCACGGCAACGCCGGATCGTTAACCCACTGAGCAAGGGCAGGGACCGAACCCGCAAGCTCATGGTTCCTAGTCGGATTCGTTAACCACTGCGCCACGACAGGAACTCCTATTATTATGTTTTAATCACTGAAGGAGCTTCTTCTCCTGTGTGCCCACATGTTTATATCTATCATTGCACTTCCTATACCACGTTATAATTATTTGCTTATACACTGTAGTGTCTGCTTCACTACCATAACAGAATACTACAGGCTGGGTGGCTTAAACAACAGAAGTTTATTTTCTCACCGTTCTGGAGGCTGGATATCCAAGATCAAGGTTCCAGAGTTAGTTTTTGGTAAGTCTTGGTCTGAAGATGGCTGCTATCTTACTGTGTCCTCACATGGCATTTCCTCTGCATGTGTGTACTGAGAGCAAGAGAGCTCTGGTATCCCTTCTTCTGCTTATAAAGAAAGGCACCAGTTATGTGGATTTGGGCCCTACCCTTATGACCCAAACTTAACCTTAATTAATCCCTTAATGGCCCTATCTTCAAATACTGTCACACTGGGGGTTAAGGCTTCAATGTATGAATTTGGGGGAGCACAATTCAGTCTCAAATATGCATCATTTTCTACCCTCAGACTGTGAGCCCCTTTAAGTCAGAAACGCTATATTATTTATTTTTGAATCTCTATGGCTTAGCACAGAGCTTAACATGTAGTAGGTGCTTAATAAATGTTTCCATTTTGCTGATCTGATTTCTAGACTCTATTTTCTCTCCATATGACTATCATCTCCTGATGTTTTTGCCTCATATGAACCCTCTGCTGGATAAATGTCTTTATCAAGTTTGGTAGTCATTGCTGCCGTTTGCAAATATCACTGGCTCTTTACTTTCTGGGCACCTGTTAGGGTTACATGTCTTGGGCCCCGTTGATTTGATGGTGTTCTGGATTAGTACTGGATGAAGAGTTGTGGATGGAGGTGATGGGAGTCACATCCAAGCTGGATAATTTAATTGATGGCATAAGCCCCTCCAGCAAGATTTTGCTCTCTCATGGTGGCAGTTGTTCCTGATAGAGGCTGCTTCATCAACCTGCATACTGGAGTGAAAGGGTTATGAAGTGGACTCCTCAGCTAAGCATGGTGAACAAAGAGTTAAGCAAGATAAGTATTATTTTTCATATCTACTGACATTTTGGGGTTGTTTATTACTGTAACATAAACTAGTCCACTCTGATCAATACATTGTCTTATCTGCTTCAGTTCTCTGTACTAACCAGATAGTGCAAGGTCACACTTAGCCAAATTCATACAGTGTTTTAGTTAAAAGAGAAGGCCTCCTTGTCTTACCCTTTCAGCTTACTGAAATCCCACTCAATTTTAAGCTTATACTAAGTTTCACCTCCCTAAAGCATTCCTCTGCTCTTCCCAGTTGGGATTTGTTGGGATCTGTCTTTGCCTCTTTGGGATCCTGAACGACTTTCTACTGTAACCTCATTCTGACTTGAAGTGAAGTAGTTTGGGTAATAGTCTGTTTTCCCTCCAGCATTGCAAGCTCCAGAAGGGTAGTGGTTCTCATGCATGTGTCTTTTCTCACAGCAACCGGCAAACCTGATAAATGATGGCAAAACTGAGTTGAAGCTTTCTCTCTGCACTCATCACCATTCATATTGTCTCCTCTAAGAAATGGTAGTGGTGGCGGGTTCTTCTGCTTCCTGAACCGGAAAGAACATGGATGGGATTTGGATTCATACAGACATAGGTTTTAATTTTTGGCTCTATTTCAGTTATAAGCAGGGGAAACCATAGTCAAATTGGCTTAAGAGATGGGGGAATTTATTGATCCATTTAATTGGGAAATCTAGAAATAGAGCTAAATTCAGGTTCAGTTGGATTCAGGTAACCAAGAGCTATCAAAAGAACTTTCTCTGATATAATTCGTTAGCTTTACTTCTTTTTTCTTTTGACCCCATTCGTTTCCTTCTCATAATAGACAAGGTTTTCCCTTTGCTCTTCTCAGGTAAGGAAGATGGGTGCTGGAAACTCCAATCTTACTTCTTCCTATCCTTATGACTACCAAGGCAAGAGACATTCTTTCTTACTGGCTCTACAAGAAAAGTCCTGGTGAAGAATCGAATTGGTCTGATGTGTGTTACATGCCCAGTCATTGTTGTGGGTTGGGGGATGGGTGGAATTCTGATTGATCAGATTGGATTTCCAGCTTGTGCCTATATGATTGGGGGATGAGGAAAGAGTGATTTGTTACGGACAGCTCCCTGGGTCCACTTAGACTAGGGAAGGGGTGTCTCCAGAGGAAGAGATTGGCCAGGCTATAAATAAGGTGATTTATTTACAGTGCTTCTAAGTTTCCCAAGTCCTTGCCCTGTTTTATTATTTCCTTTTCTCTAGAGGACCCCTTTTGTTAAGTGTCTTCCTCACACGTAATACATTTTCTTCCACTGTTGTTTCCTACTTTGAGTTTACCAATTATTTAATTAGAATTGAAGGGCCTTTTAACCTTTCTCTGAGATGCAAGTTCAAATGGTTAACACTCAGTGAATTCCTTGGGAATGTCTCTGTAAGGAAATAATTGAATATGATAACATCATCTGAACTATTAGGATGATTAATTGCTCATTTCCTAAGCATTTTCTCCAGGGTTCAAGAACTATGTTGGGTTAAAGCTTCAGCCTTCACACAGGTCATGAGGGAGACATGAATTGCTGCTCTTGGGGAGCATGTGGCAGGTGCCACAGCTTTAAGAACCTGGTCTTCTGCTTTGGTAACATAGCAAGAGGACCAATAATCAATCTATCTATCTATCTATCTATCTATCTATCTATCTATCTATCTATCTATCTATCTATCTATCTATCTAAATATATGTATCCCATTCCATAATGTAAACCTGGTGAGGCTCTGGTCATATCTGTGTGGTGGATCAGATTCTGTGGTATATGTTGATAGCATGACTAGAAACCCAGACATGCGCAATCTTGCCCTGCCAGTCACCCCCCTGTGATGGTTAATTCTGTGTGTCAGTTGACTGAGGCAAAGGGTGCCCAGATTAAACATTATTTCTGGGTGTGTATGTGAGGTTGTTTTTGGACTAGCTTTGACTCCGTAGATTTAGTAAAGAAGATTACCCTCCTCAATGTGGGTGGGCATCGTCTAATCCATGGAGGACCTAGACAGAACAGAAGGTGGGAGGAAGGAAGAATTGCTTCCTTTTTGTTTCCTTGAGTTATCCTGCTGGTTCTCTCTCTCTGAAGAATCTTAAATAGTTAATTCCCCTGCAACCCTTCCCCCAGTAACTCCCTCCATTCCTCAGAGCAGCACAGGCAGTTGATATTTCCATGTGGGTTTCTCTGGAAAGGGATGAATTGAAGTATATTGCATGGGGCTGGGACCTAAGTAGTTGTTCTTCCATTTCTAAAAAGAACCAAAATTTTGGACTTCTTGCTACCCTCCAGTTGGGGATAATATTAATAAATAGCTCATAGAGCTATTATAGGATCCAGTGAGATGATGTATAAAGTACATAGAACAACTTTGATATCAATAAGTGTTTCTTCTTATTACCAGGTTATTATTGTGCTATCACTGAAAAACTACCATATGAAGTGAAATTAAAAGCATCTTTTACTACTTCCAGAGGGAAATAAAACACTCATCGAGATGTGCCTTAGCTCTTTTGAATTCTGTCAGTGGCATTTGCCATCTTTTGGGGAGGACTAATCCTATTTCCTCCATCCTCCCTTCATCCTCTAATCCTAAAAAGAGAGCTCTCAGGCTCCCTTTTTCTTGCTCAAAGATAGCAACTATCTTTTGTTGTGTACAGCTCTGTTTCCTCCATATTTATTTGTTTAATCAATTAAATACTATTTAATTCTCTTAGGTAGTTATGTTGTTATCTCCATCTTATAAATGAGGAGACTGAGGCGCGGTGAGGTTAGGTAACTTGTTCCAGGCACCTGGTTTATGCAACATGGCTGAGAGTGAGGGCAGGTCTCTTTGCTGCTAAGAATGGTGGTCCGCCCTTGACCCCATGCTATAAGGTGGGTTCAGGCAGCACTGCTAATTGGTTTGAGTCGCCTCTCTGACCTGGGCACTGTGTTTGAGGGTCTTGGGAAAATGTATCTGTCTGGCTTCAGTCTTCCAGAATTTTCCTCAGGGACTCTGGGAAAATGGAGAGAAGCACAGAGACAACTCTGAAATGTTTCCCTTCACAAAACAACACTTGGTTTGGCCAATGAAATCATTTTTGGGAGACATGTTTTCTATTAAGAAGGTTTAGGTACAATCATTTAATTCATATTCTACCTCCTGTGAAAAGATGATTCCCAGTTCTAGCTTTCTTCTCTTTTTTTTCTCCTATCCTCAAAAGTTGGTTTCTTTACTTCTAAAGGAAGAATTTATTATGCATTTTCCTTCATTTAAAAAATATTTAACAACTGATTTGTGTGTTGCATGAAAGTTACACATTTCCTAAGATGCATTTGCTATTTTATTTTCTTTCATTCAAAAATGTGTCAGTAATCTTTTTGTTAACATGAAGATAAAGGATTAGTAATGCAAGATGCAGTTTTCTTGTAACCTTCTTGAAAGCAGACTATAGTTTCTTATCTGGCTCCAACATTCATTTTCCTGAATTGAAAAAAAAGCGACTTAAAATGAAATAAACCACATTTGATTCCTAAGAGCATTGCTAGCAGGAAAATGTACTGAGGAAGGCAGACTTGGTCAGATTCCAGAAAGCCCCTCTGCTCCCCAAGTGAGAGAGTTGACTAATTTTGCATTTTAAAGTACAATTTTAATGCAGGAAAGAATTGTCAATTGTCTCTCATGAATCACTAATCAGAATATATGTATTATCTTATTCCCTGAAAATTCTGGTTGTTAGAAAAATACCAGTGTGATGTCAATTTTCATAATTTTGGTTTAAAATTTTGTTTTATTTATTAAGTGCCTCTTCTGAGCAAGGGGCTAAGCCAGGTGTGTTCTGAGAGGAAGAAGAGACAGCCCTGCCCTGCCCTGAGTGGATGGATACTACCCACTCTCCTAGAACCCTGATGTGGGGGGAGGAAACAGAACATGTGCTTGTCACTGTCATCCGAAATGTTGAGGCACGAGCAGAGGGAATTGATAGGTCTTTCATGCTCTCTCATATGTAGTTTAAGTGAGCTTGCCTCAACACACACACACTCCCTTGGTGAATATTTATGTGGAGGTAGGGCTCAAGCTGTTTGAAATGTCACCTGAGTGCAGATGGGGACTCTTTTCCCCCTCAATGTCTTGATCGGGTTGAGAGGGTCCAGAAGCCTGTGGTGACCCCTCACATGTGCCAGTTCCAGAGTGTGCATATCCAGTTTTGATGAAAACTTGTGACCATGTCACCATAAAGTGTCCAGAGAAAGCTGGGTGTTTGGGAGTATGTTGCTTTTAGACATTCAGCTCAGCCCAGCCAACACCTGGCTTCCTGCATGCCAGGGCCTGGGCTGGGTCCTGGAGGAGCCAGTGAAGGAGACCTGGTCCCTGCCTTCCAGGAAATACGTTTTAACATATAGTAAATGTTAAGATGAAGGTGAGAGCCAGTCTTAGGGGCCAGAGGAAGGGCCCACAGGCAAAACTGGGGATTCAGAAGAAGCTTCCAGGAAGAAATACTTAGTGTAGAAGGGGGCATCGGAGGTGGCCGGCTAAGGAAATGTGAGGAGGCTCTGCAGGAAGACGGCGGAAACACAGTAGAAAGCTCGGCTCTGTCATCCATTGGGCCTGGACAGCAGCTGTGGGATGCGATGCTCTGTGCCAGTGGTCCTGTGATGTGATGTGGCAGATACCAGGTTTAGGTATAAATGGGAAGCAAAGACGTGAAGGCCCCTGAGAGGTCTGATTGAGGAGCAAGGGCGTGAGAGGACCTAGAATCTTCTGTGCAGCAGGAGATGGGAGGGATGAATGGAGGGAAGGGTCCTGGAGGCAAGAACTTGGGATTCAGATTTGGAGAGGGGGCTGACCTTGTGTGGGAGGAGGGCACCGCATGGCTGGCCTCCTGTGCAAGTATGGGAGCCGGACTTGGAGCATATTCACTCCTGGTTCGCTCCATCTTCCCCACAAGGGAGCTGAGGCTTTCTGCTAAGACGAGCCAGAGAAGAAAGGCTTGCAGGCCAGGACGGGAGGATTTGACTTGGAGGCATCAGGTTTCAGACAAACGGTGGGACTAATGAGGGGCTGGGCTTTGCTGGGCTGGCACAGTGGAAGGCTGAATGCAAAGGAGGGGTTGGTTCTGATAACCAAGCAGGGGCTCAGTCCTGGGGAAGGAAGAACGTGAGGCCAGGAGAGGGTTAGGAGCTTGGAGAAGCTGGAGAGATCAAGGCATTCGCCATCTTTCCAAATGCACATATCCCTGAGAGGGGCCCCTGAAGAAGCCCTGAGTATCATTAAGCCTGAGTCCCTAGGACTTGAGTCCACTAGGACTTTCCCCTCCTGCCTGGGGATTCTGGAGCCATTGCAAAGTCCTCCAGAGGAGCAGGCTCTGGGCAAAGAAGGGCAGCAGAGAGGGCTTTGAGGGACATGCCTCCTCCTCCTGGTGTGTACATTGATCTGTTTTGTTGTTGTTTTTATTTTTATTTTTTGTCTTGTTTTTGTTTTTTGCAAATCTGGTTTTAATGAAAGTGGTTTTTTTTTGTTTGTTTGTTTGTTTGTTTTTAAATGTTACTTTGAAATGAACCAGAAATTGCCTGGAAGGCAGCTCTGTGAGGCTAGAAACAGCTCTACCTGTTCATCTGTCTGGGGTAGGAGATGCTGAATCACAAATAATAAAGTGTGAAGGATCAGAGTGATGAGATCTCAAGGAAGTTAAAACAGGTGGGACTTGGGAAGCATATTTCCAAAAGGCAGTGCCAGGAATATAGTTCTGGGGTAAGGTATTTAGTAAATAGTCATTGAATTAAATTGAATTCAGTTTTGGCTCCTGGAGGAGATTGGGCAGCTGGGGGAGCTCCAGGCAAGTGTTATTCTGTATGTCTATTTTGCACATATGTACCATTTTACCAAGCCTCAGCACCTGAGGATATAGGGTCTCTGCTTTGTGTCCTAATCATGGGCAGACCCTTTGCACACACATGGCTCCTACTAGAATGGGGTTCCCCAGTGTCATCTGGCTTGTTCCCTGTCCCCACCAGCTTGCAGCCTGGAACTTAAGACATGCTTGTTAATGAATCTCTACACCCAGAGTAGGCTCCATCTTTGAGAAATGGGATTAGAAACTAGTGGAGAGGAAGGGAAACCTGGGGGCCGGAAGGTCTGGCTGGGACAGGGGCAGGGGCTGACCCTTTGCACTTACAGCGCTGCTGGTCTGAAATAGGTCACCCTCAGGGTGGCTGCTGCAGTCAGCAGGAGAGTTCATTTGAAATGCAGTAGAGTGGAACAATGGATATTTTCCAAGGTTTCCTGGCCCCCAGTGCTGTTTCCAGTCTCTCCTATCCCCACTATCCCCACCCTTCTCCAAGTGACCTTTCACCCCCATCCTGCCCAGTTTTCCACTTTCACTGAAGGAAGACACAAAAGAACATAGACAAAAGAGTCAGTTCTTTTTTAAAAAAAACTTCAAATGGCTAAGCCCTAAAGAAAACGGAATGTACAATTCACCGTAAACCAGTGGTTTTCAACCTCACTGGACTCAGCAGACTCTCCTTTCTTTAATTCAACTGTTCTATTTCTGAAAATTTCAAACATTCACAGCAACTAGGAGAATAGTAAAATGAGCCTGATGTACCCATCACCCAGCTTCAACAATTATTGATCCATGGTGCGTCTTGTTTCATCTCGGCCTAACTCGCTCTACCACCCTGATTATTTCAAAGCAAATTGTAGCATTTTATCAGCAAAGACTTCTGCATGCAATCTTTTAAAATAAAAGAGTCTTGTTAGAAAACATAGCCCCAATACGATTATTACATCTAAAGATAATGAATGATAATTCCCTAATTACTGTGTTCACATTTCCCTGATTAACTTATACATTTCTAACAATTTGTTTGAATCCCCTCTTTATAATGCCCTCTCTGAATATAAAGAAGAAATAAAATGAAAACAGCTGAAAATAAAACAAGTATTTCATTATTTACTTGGACATTACTATATTAGAGGACATGATGATGCAGTTCTGTTCTTGACCTTGAACATAGAAACACTGTGAAGTGACAGCTCTGCACACAGACTGATATAGGGGTGTCCTGTCATGACAATTACTGTAAATGGCATTGCCATTAGTGACATACTTTTTTGAAATGAACTCTTTGGAAAAATTTCTGACAAAACAGGGTACAGCCTTTCTTTAAAATATTGTTGGTGTTCCTAAAAATTCAGTGTATATTCAAAGTGTGCAGAAGTTACTATGTGTTTATACGTAAAATGGAATCAGGCTCTAGGGGCAGATAATTGTAACCTATATTTTATTATTTAAATTTTTTTATTTATATTTTATTATCATTTGCTTTAAAAAACGCATTATTGAGGTATGATTGACATCTAAAAAGCTGAACGTATTTAATATATACCGCTGGTGATTTTGAAGATAAGTAGATAGCCCTAAAACCATTACCACAATCTATGCCATAAATATATCCACCACCCCTAAAAGTTTCTTCCTATCATATAACCAGCTTTTTATCAATGTCTGGAGAAATGCTCAAAGTCACATGGGCATAGAACCATTCTTTATTTGTGGGACCATCCATGTACTGAGAGATGACTGTTATTTTTGCTTCCTGCTCTTCAAGTGCCAGAACAATTTTGATGAAAGAAAATTAAAGACAATTCAATGTATGATCCCTAATCAAATCCCAGATGGAACTGAAAACCAGCTATGAAGAACATTCTGGGGTAACTGGGGACATTTGTCTAAGAAACTGTGTAATACATAATAGTATTAATACTAAGTTTCTTGCTCATTTGGATAATTATTTTTCTATTCTTGCAACTCTTCCAAAGATTTGAAAACTTTGAAAAGAAGATGTTTTGGGGGAGCTGCCCTCAAAATTTTCAGAATTCCCAGGGGGGCAGTGCCACTCCTATTGAGAATTAGTGCCCTAAGGGATAGATCCAGGGATTTGGAACTGGGGAAGAAGCAAAGGGATTAGAAATGCGAGTGAGATTCTTCCTCATGCACTACCTTGGGGTGGGTCCTAGAAACTCCTTTAAATTTAGGTTTCCAAGATTAGTAATGACTTTTAACCTGCTCTCCTCTGGGGCTTTGGCACCCTTGCTAATATTCCCCAGGCTACAAAGGCATGGGAATAGCTTCCCACAGGGAGGGCATCAGAAAGCCCCCAGGTCCGTAGACGTAGCTGAGCAGCTGGTAAAGGAAGAAGAGCTCATGTGGGGGGCTGCTAGCAGATGAATGAGGATTTTTATGGCCCAGAGGTCCCCTCCATGCCCATGCCCAGGCTATCCCTGGGTAGCCAATACAGAATGGGGGTGGGGAGGTGGATGGAGGATGGAGGACGAGGGGCACACACCATTTGACTGAGTTAAACTGTCTGTGTGATCACGAATGTGACTAAATTGTTTGCTGCCATGTCAAATGGAAATGGGGCCTCAGAGTAAATGGGGCTGTAGAAAACGAGGTTGCATTTCTTTTGGTAAACCTTGTGGCTTGTGATAACCTGAGTCTGTTCAAGTAGTTAGATTTGATGTGTCCATGGAATGGAGTGCATTCACTTGCTGAATTTGACAGGATGCTCTTCTTTATTTTATTTCATGCTTTGCAGTGCCATTGTTTCAATTCTCAGAGAAGTGGAAAGGTCAGGGGCATCACTATATATATAGAATGTATCAGATGCCAAGGAGGCAGACAGGATTGTGCAAACACAGAGGTACCATTTGGGTGGAAGCAGGGAGATGCTGGGGAGAAGTTGTGTCTAAAATGGTGAGGATGGGAAAGTAACAAATATCTTCCCCAGTTCTCTAAATAAGAAATGATGAAGAAGATACTCTGTGCATTTGGTTGAAAAAAAAAAAAAAACTTGAGAAGAAAATCATATTCCTAAATGAGGCCTATAAAGGATATATGGGCCCTTCTGAAAGAAAACCTCTGTGCTTTCTGAGGCCTCCCTTTGTTTAATCAGGGGATGTGGTAGGAACCAGCAGGGGCAGATGGCTGAGATCCTATCGCGGCAGCCCCAGGAATTAGGAACATTAATTTTAAAGGGGGATTACAGCACAGAAGAACATTTTTAAAACATCATGCATTTTCATAAGCACCTAGGCACGCTGTCTGGCTAGATGTTGATGTGCTGGGTCTTTGGAACAGAAACTGCCTCAGAAGCATGGGGGCTCTGCATGGGGGGCGGATAAGCAATATTTGTCTTGCTAAGTAACCAGGAGGGGTTCTTCTCTTGTCTCAGTTTTGGTGGCATGGCCCATGGAATGGAGAAAGAGGCCGGCATCAATGCAGTTTGGTGTCTCTGTGGACTGAGGCCTCTCTTAAGACGTGGTGGCTTCCACCACGGCGTCCCAGGCATGTAGGAGCAGAGGGGCAGTCTGTGCCTTCGGGACCAGACCTCTGTATTATTTTGCGGCCCTGCATGTGTGACAGCAAGTCAGTCTGCTGTTGTAGTCTTTAGACAGGTGAATGTTACCCCCCTGGGGATACCAGAGACGTTCTGCGTGGCATAAGGGCACATGGATTTTTTTTATTTTTAAATTTTTATTAAAGTATAGTTGATTTACAGTGTCGTGCCAATTTCTGCTGTGACTCAGTCATAAATAAATAAATAAATATATATCACACGGTAAAGCACCACCGTCAGGAGGGAGCTATTCCGATGCCGATGTTTTCTAAAGTGAGGACAGGAGGGGAGATGAGAAAGAGAATCTGCAGGCCTTAGGCACGTTTGTACGTGGAAAATTATTAGGAAGGAAGTTATGGATTCTGGTCATCTGAACCATCCATGTTCAGGGATGCTTTGCCTTATGACAGATAAATGTCCTGGGGCAACAAAGAAACAAAGGCTGGGAAAGTGGCTCTGATGATGGGGTCAAATTCCTCTCACTACTGGGTTGGTTTCTGACTCTTTACTTTCATCAAAGTTGATGTGTGTCCCTTGTCTCTGACCTCTGCCTTCCTTTCACTGGGGTAGCATTAAAATACAATTATTATGTCTATGAGAGCACTAATTATGTCTGGAAACAAAGGTGTGTCTTATGGTCAATGGCATCTTATAATTCCTGCAGTTAGGTCTCGGTCATGAAGTGGTTTGTTTGTTTGTTTGTTTTTGGCCTGACCATTTCAAGTAAGAAAGCTCCAGAATGGAAAATGGTGTCCATGGCTTGGAAGAAAATCCTAGAGACAATAGTAGAATATAATAAAAAACTGCTGCTTCACCAATGTTCCTGATGGAACAGAGGATGCTATTGGGTAGAACATTGTGGTCGTTTATGTCTTGGTTGAAAAGTGATTCAAAAGAGCTGGACTCAAAATGTGAAGATGTTGTAGAGTACCAGAGCCAATTCGTTCCACTTATATCACCCTTTTTATGAATGCACAAGTATCGTGTATGATTAAAATCTATGTCTGAAGTCTAAAAAAGGTCTTCCCATAAATCTACAAAACAATCCAATGTGATAAGAAAGTCTTGCCTCATGGTTTAATTGGCAGGACATTTTCCCCCACTGGGTAGGTAAAAGAATGTGTCTCATAATCAATAATGTATTAGATTCAGGGATATACAGTATGTTTAATGATTATATATCAAAATATGTAATATATTTATGTAGCTTGAAATAACTGCATAATAATAGCTGTAATGATAGTGTAGTTCAGAAGAAAAATGGTAACAGAACTCTATGGGTACAGAAAATAAAAAAAATTCTCTCTCTCTGTATATACGCCCAATGTAATAATAGCAGTTTTCACAATGTCTGACGTAGGTCCCAGTGTTTCATTTGAACAGTTAAAATATCCATGTGTGTTTATTGTAGCACTCTGGGGTGCCCCAGTGCACAGCTTAGGAACAACAACTACAGGAGGTCTGTATAGTCTTCTCTACTGACTTAATGGAGTTCAATCTATCTGTTTTCCCTGAGATGCTTCGGACTCTTGCAGCAGCTCAGGATGAAAACTTCATGAAGCTAGACAAAGAAAAGGCCAAAAATAATCTGAGCAGGAACCTTGGGTTCGGTGAGAACTTTTCATTGGGACCAACAGTCATTTGTATATCTAATTTTGAGAGTTCTCTTATCTTGACTGGCTGCTAAGGATTTTAACACTGTCACATTCAGCATTCTGTTTCTCTTCTAATGCAGTGTGAGATAGTAAACTCTGAGAAAGTAGAGACCATGTCTTCTTCACAATTATATACAACACCGAAAATGATACATAATTTTATGTTATATGCAACACAATGCCTGAACTTGAGGCAAATATTAACAAATATTTATTGATCTGACAATCAATAAATTAATCAATGGAAGAAAGAAAAATATATCATATCCAGTACTAAATACAATTCTTTGAACTTCCATTGTTGAAAAGTGATTAAACGTAACATTTATGTTTTCTTAGGGCCAGTACTCATCTATCAATGTGGGCATCACATCTGGTACCCAGATATGTTTTAAGAAGAGTGCTAAGCTGTGCAGCGAGGGAATGAAGCCACTTAATGTTTCCCTCTATCATGGAGACAAATACTGGGCAGTCGTGGTTCCATGCCTAACAATTCTTGTTTCCAAATTTTACTTTCCTTTGCCTACGAAGAAAACAGTCTTATGAAGAGAATATAAAACATTCTTTCATGTGTACAAAAATGTACTCTCTCCTAATGAAGAGGTTTTTATTTTATTTTTTTGATTTGCCAAACTTCGTCCCCCCCGTCCCCTTCCTTTAAATCTATAACTGAAAATTTGCAATTGTTAATTCTCCAAGGCCATTTGAAGTGCTGAGTATCTGGAGTTGTGTTTCTAGGAACTTTGAACCTCTGGCTTGAGCTTTATCCATTACTGTCTTGGGCCCCCTTTGCTCCATCCAGCATCGGACCTTCTCTGTTGGATCTTCTAGTGATCACACGTCCTGCTGTTTGCCCCTGGATTCTGCAGTTCAAGGTGGGAAAATGGTGGCTGCAGGCACCAGAGATGAAAAACGGAAGCCTTGAACAAATGCTAGAACATAAAGCAACGAGACTTCTTTAAACGAAAGGAAAGGCCATGGGGGAGTAAAAATGATGAAGAGGTGTTTTTAGCAACAACCGGTGACCCTGATGATTCTTTCAAAGTCAGTTATTTTGAATGGTTTAAGGTGTTAACCTTGGCCCAGACCAGCTGCCTTTTAGCCACGGAGGCTGATGGTGTCCAAAGTGAATTATGCAGAAGGCCATTTAGGCTGAGCCTCTTGGCATTCTGAATCGGATGCCGTTTTTAATTTTTATTTTCTCAGGGTCACTGTGTGTGTGTGTTTGTTTGCAAAGGCAGTTTAGGCTCTGGAATTGCAAGCTGTTCTGTGAAGACCTGGGCTGCTTTGCTATCTCCTATCTTTGTTCCTCACCTCATTTTGAAGGATTGTTACACATTTGTAAGTACAATGGGATTATTTATTCATTGTGTCTGTCCACTCTTTTCTGTGCCACAAAAGGAGAAATAGCCTGCACTGCGACTTAAGAGCTTTCTGACCGCTCCAAAGTCATGACATTTCCTTTGCTTTTTGATGGCTGCCTTTGAAAAGCCAGGGATGCTGGGTGACAAACTCTGTTGGCTCCAGGAGGGAGATGACTTGTCGTTGTTGTGAAAAAGCATATTTAGTCATTTTAAAAGGCAAATTGCGGACTTAATAGAGCCACACAGCCTTCTTTGGAGATGGCTACAAGGTGGATTGTCTTGATAAAACATTTGAAGCCAGAAATCCATCAAGCGTTGGAGACTATAAGCACTGACCTAAACCCAAGCACACAACATTCTCACCAAACTTCAGAGTTTTTTTTTTTTTTTTTAATAGAGAAAGGATAACTGTCCAATGCCTTTCATTTTGTCTTCTTTGCAATTCTTCCTGTCCAAATCAAATGAAATAGTCTGATGATGAACTATTTTGAGTCTATCTGAGACCATATGCATTAGTATCTGTAGGCTCAGCCTTTTGGCTTTTTTGCAGAAGTTGTGACCGTGTACTTGAAGCTGAGTATTTAGCAGGCCCTTTGATGGCCAAGGGCAAATCTCTATGTTAAACAGAACAAATGTCTTCCCAGCATCACCCGGTCCCAAGCCCCTCCATCATTGTGAGACTTACTGTCACTTCTTTGTTTATTTTTTATTAAAGTACAGTCGATTTAAAATGTTGTGCCAATTTCTGCTGTACAGCAAAGTAACTCAGTGATACATATACATTGGAGTTTACTATCACTTTTTATTTATTTATTTTTATTGAAGTATAATTAATTTACAATGTTCTGCTAATTAGCTAACTGGCTCAGTTATACACACATACTTAGGAAGTTTACTATTCTTTATTTGTTTATTTATTTTTATTAAAATATAGTTGATTTACAATGCTGTGCCAATTTCTTCTGTGCAGCAAAGTGCCTTGGTTATATGTACATATATATGTTTTATTATCACTTATTTTTTGTTTATTTTTATTGAAGTATAATTAATTTACAATGTTCTGTCTGCCAATTCGCTAGACAGCAAATTGACACACACACACACACACACACACACACACACGAGGTTTACTGTCATTTCTTTATTTTTTATTAAAGTTTAGTTGATTTACAGTGTCATGCCAATTTCTGCTGTACAGCAAAAAGACTCAGTTATACATATATGTGTGTGTGTGTGTGTATATATATATGTATGAGATTTACTGTTGCTTCTTAGGTGATACTGACAGAGCAGTCCAGGTCCTGTTCCTTTCCTCCTAGGCTCTCACCTGCCTTTGGGGTAGCTGCCACCAGGGGAGGGTAGTGTCTTTAGGCTTGGCGGTGCTTTGCCAGATATAGATGAGAATGAGTGAGAGAGAGTTGGTTGTTACTTACGTCTTTTTCTATTAAAGTAGTAGCAATGCTAAGTAATAGTATGAAAATGGTTCACAGTATTTTAATTACTAAGCTGTCTCCCAGAGCATCGTTTTGGAGTCTCCGTTTTCTGCTGTGAAAGGGAGGTAACCCACCCTTCCTTCTTGTGGGCTCCTGAAGCGCAAATTCAGTAGACCATGTTGAAAAAGCAAAAAAGCAGAGATTTAGAAAAAGGATGTTGTTTGAAAAATGAAACCTGCACCTTGCAGAATGGCTGCGTGCTGTTGTGAGCAGAGGACTGAACAGGATGAAGGGACAGAGGGGCAGCCCGAGTGGCCCCCCTTGTCCTGGCACCTGCTTTCCTGTCCCTGCAGCCCAGGCCCGTGGAAAGGCTGTCATTGCAGCATTTGTCTTTCTTTTTTTCTCCCTTCCTTCTTTACTTCCTAGAAAAGAAAAATACAGAAAAATAGGAAGATCAATGTAAGATCAATACTTGTGTACTCACTACCCAGAATTAACTAATATTTACACTTAGTCATTTTTGCTTTAGGTTTTAAAAATCACTTAGGAGAAATAGAATCTTACAGATAAAATTGAAGTCCTCTTGATTTTCCCTCCCCAGTACCATTCATGTTCCTCTTTCCTCAGAAAAGGGAAACTTTATGACTTTTGTTCCCTCCACCTCCCATGAAAAGGCTACAGTATTGCTTGTACCATTAATTTAAAAAATTCTAATGGTATAGTAGTAGTCACAGTACTCATTGCTTTTTCACTCAATATTTGATCTTCCAAATCTTTCAGTGTTGATGTGTGTGTGTGTTTGTTTGTGTCGACTCATTACATTTGTGTGTGGTATTTAATTGAATGACTATATGAACCTCTTCTCTTGATATGGTCAAACACATCAGATGTGCTGTCAGTCATCTTCCTAAATAAGTGTCACCTGGGCCCCTCTAACCTCTCCCAGTCAGAGCTGGTTGCCTCCTACACCGCCGGGCATCTATTCTCCTATGAATTTTCCTTTTGCCTTTCCCATATTGGGTTTCCTTTGCCCTCTATTCCCCAACTTCCTATTTCTTGATTGACTCCTTAGTTTTGGCAAAGACCGTGTTACAGTAGCTTCCTAGAAAATAATACATGGGAGAGAAACCTTTTGAGAATCTGCATGTCTAACAGTGCCTTATTTTGCCCTCACACTTATATTATGTTTGTTGGATGTACCATTTTAGGTTGAAAATAATTTTTTTCAGAAAAATTTTAGAGGCATTGCTCTACTGTCTTCTACCTTCAGAATGGTGTTATTTTGGGCCAGAAGTTTATTCTTATACTTGTTCTTTGTTTGACACCTCTGGCTACTGTTTTTCCTCTTTGGAAGTTTGAAAAGTCTTCTGGTATTCTGAAATTAATCCTGATGTGGGTTAACTGTTCACCATTTTTATGGGCAGTAACTGGACCCATTCAGTCTAAAAACACATGCTCTTCAGTTCTGGAAAATTCCTTGGATTCTTTCTCCAAGAATTCTTCCTCAGTTTTCATAATTTCTCTTTGAAAAGAATTCTGTCTCTTTGGCTTTTTGTTCTACCTCAAGGGTAGTCTTTCAACTTTATCTTTTAACCCTCCAAGTGGATTTTTTAAAATTTTTGCTATCTTTTTAATTTCCAAGTGTCTTAAAAAACCTGCCTTTTCCTTCTTTTTAAAATGTTATCTTATTATTAGTTCATGGATACACAATATCTTCTCTTATGTCTATAATGATATTACAAATATTTCTCAAGTTTTCATTCTCCTCACATGGAGTCTGTTCCTTCAGATTGCCTTGAGAGCTCCTATCTTTCAATCAGAGGGCTTCTTCAAATGCTCGGGGATCCTTGGTTGTCCTCTTATATTTGAGCAGGGGACTACACCTGATTTGGATTTGCTAACTGGAGTCTTCATGGAGGCAGATGTGGCTGTGCCATTTGGTTTAGAGACTCACCATGTACTTTTATTTATTTTTTTACATGTCTGCATATGGAAGTACCTGGGCCAGAGATCAAGTCTGAGCTACAGCTGCCACCTATGCCACAGCCATGGCAATCGCAGATCCTTAACCCACTGTGCTGGGCAAGGGATTGAACCGACACCTCTGCAGTGACACAAGCTGCTGCAGTCGGATTCTGAACCCACTGCAGCACAGTGGGAACTCCCCCATGTAATTTTCTTTAGATCTTTTTCTTGGGGCCTTTCCCCTAGAAAAGGCTTCCCCTGTTCTTGATTGGAATATACACAAGCCTGCCTGTCAGAATTTTGGGAACCAAGTGGAGAAAAAAAGCCCTGGGCATGTCAGCCTTCAGAATTAAAATATTTACTTGAATATCCCTATTTTCCTAAGGTACCCGTGCCCTCAACTAGGCTGGTGTTTTGCAGCCTATAGACCTTCTATTTCACCCTCTCCAGAAAATAAACTTCAAGGTCAGGAAAGAGCAGTTCTCTGGTGGGCAAAATTGAGGAAAGGGGTTTGGGGGGAATAAATGCTTCTTAAACATACTTTAACCAATGTTCATTTTTACAGCTCACTTTTACCCTCACACCCAGTGGTACTGGTAGAGATAATTGATAAATCTTTCGGAGATTCTGTACAGTATATCGGGCTGCTTCTTGATTTCTTCACTGCCAATTTAGAATTTGGTTCTCTGGGTCTGCTAAGTTACTTCTCATCCATCTGCTTTTTAGACTGCAAATTTTGCTGCTGCTGTTTGTTTTTCTATTTTTGTTTCCGTGGTTTCATATCCTAGAAATCCATTGATTGTTATTTTACTGGGATTTAAGAAGACAGTGAAGACGAACATGTGCATTTGACTTTCTATCTTTAATTGGAAGTCAATTTTTCCCTCTATAGTTTAGTTTTGATTTTCATACTTAAACCTGTAATTCATTGGAGATATATCTTTATATGGAGTATAAAGTTTTGTTTGTTTTCTAGGTAGAAAGCCAAATTTTCCAGTATTATTAATGGAACAGTTTTTCCTTTCTCTTCTACCATGTAAGCCTTTCTCTATCATATGCTATATTTCCAGCCTTTCTATTTTGTGTCACTAATCTCTTTATCTGTCTTTCCACTAACACCATACTGCTTTAATTACTATAAAGTTTATGACATCATGATATTTGCCAGAGCTACTATCCTTGCTCTTTTTTAGAATTATATTGACTCTTCTTGAAACTCTATTCATTCATATGAACTGCAGAATCGATTTGCTAAATTCTACTCTGTCACTGGGATGATAATCACATTGTATTTATTGGGAAAAAATTATATCTTTATTCAGTTTCCTGTCCATGAAAAAGGTATATCTTAATTATCCAAGCCTTCTTTTATGTCCTTTCTTACTATTTTATAATTCTCTCTTAAAACTTTTTGCAGAATTCCCTTGTGGTGCATTGGATTAAGGATCCAGCATTGTCACTGCAGGGGCTTGGGTCACTGCCATGATGTGGGTTCAATCCCTGGCACAGGAATTTTCACATGCTGTAGGCAAGGCCAAAAAAACCAAAACCAAAACCAAAAACAAAACACCACCACCAAAAACAACCTAAAGCTTTTTATTAGATTTATTCCTGGTTTTTTAAAAAAGTTTTGCTGCTATTGTGAATTAGTTGTGTGTACATACCCGATTGCATTTTAAAACTGTTATTGCTGGGGTACAGGAATGTTACTGATTTTAGTATATTGATTTTGTAACCAGCAAAAACTCTCTCATTGCTTAAAATGATTGGTCTATAGATTATTTGGCATTTATAAATAGAAAATAATAATTGCAAATAGTAGCAATTTAATGTCTGTCTTTCCAAAGTTCTTGCTTTTTTTTTCTCTCCCTATTCTGACTGTGTGGTCTAGCACAATGTGACAATGCTCATTCAGGGAGAGCAGCCGTCTTTTTTTTATTTCTAACTTTAATGGTGATAATTTAAAATTTTCCCCATTAGGTATTATGTTGGCTCTAGGTTTTCGGAGAATAGGTTTTTAAAAAAATCATATTAAGAAAATTCCCTCCGACTCATAGTTCACAAAAAGCATTAAAAAATTCACACATGAATGTTTCATTTTAACAAATGATTTGTCAGCCCCTACTGAGGTTTTCCCTCTTACTTCATGAATGCAAGTTATACCTTAATAGTTTCTGAATTTTCTCTGCATCTTGGACTGAACTCCAAACGATTATGATGTAATTTTAAAAATATAGTATTGAATTTGATTTGTTAATGCTTTAGGACTCTTCCATCTATGTTGATAATTAAAATTGGCCTATACTTGTTTTTTATATCTCTGTACTTTGCTAGTTTTATTGTTAAATTAAAAAAATTTTTAAAAATTTTTTTATATAATGATTTTTATTTTTTTCCATTGTAGCTGGTTTACAGTGTTCTGTTAATTTTCTACTGTACAGCAAGGTGACCCAGTTACACATACATGTATACATTCTTTTTCCTCTAATTATCATGCTCCATATATCTAGTTTTATTATTAAATTTGTTGTTAACTTAGTAAAATTAGTTGGTAACTTTCCTTTCCTTCCTCCTTGAAACATTTTCTGTAGGATGAAGAGGATCTCTTCCTTGAAGTTTTGGTAAAAATAATTGACAAAACAAAAGGGATCCTGATGGCTCTGGTAGGGCAAACATTTGACCACTGCTTCCATTTCTCCTTTCTACTTTCTGGCCAGTGTCTGAAAGGACTGCTTTGTGATTTACTGAAGCTCGCTTCCTGTCTATGCTGAGTAAACTAACTAGAAACAGATCTGTATTCAGGTACCAAAGGGAAGATCCTTTTCTGTACCAGGTTTTCATGTACATTGTTGTTTTCCTAAGTATGTTGGCTTTAATGTGCTAAAATGTAAGTATTACCATTAAAAAAATGAAGGGAAAGATGCTGATAAATATCAATGACTTACAATGGACAATGATGCTAGGTTTATTCTCTAAATGTGTTATTTAAATAAGTAACACTGTATATCATCTGGAAAACTATAGTTTCACATCTTCTAAATTAAAAAAAAAAAAAAGCAACGTTCTCCATTGTCCTTTGTAGTCTTGGGAGACGTTTACTAGTTGTCTTGCAAACAGAATTGATTCCGGAGCTGCAATTATGTAAGGGCATGGTCAGTGTTGGGTCAGAGGGTTGCTTTTGGAAAAAATCTCAGGAGAAGGCACATTTTTCTGAGATCATGTTTTTTCTTTTTTCCCAAGTAAAATTTAAAGCATTTCAAAGAACCTTCATTTTTAATCATGTGGCTTCCTCTGTTTAAGTAAAATTTTCACTTGAAATGAATACAGGCCTATCTCGGGAATTACTTTCCAAATCTTAAAGAACTTAGATAAGCTTCCTTCTTAAATTCAATTCTCTTTTGAAGAGAAACAAGTAATGACTTTCCAAGCGCTTACTGTATTACAAAGGAGTGGCAATGGAAATAAATTTCTTTTAATATAACCTCTTATTTTAAAAACGTAGGTACAGATCTGACCGAAGGAAAGTCTTTTTGAGTATATCAATTGTCTTATCTCAAAACAAGGTTATGCACTGAAAATTGGGTCAGAAAAACACAAACTTTATCTCCTGTTGCTAATTCAGTACACCAAAAACACCTGCTGGAGGAAAGACATAATTTTTAAGTCCCATTAGTTAATTGCCAAGTAAAGCTGGATTTTGCTTAGTGTGTCATTTTAACCCATGAAGAGTTAATTCTTATAAGCAATAAATTAATTCTTTTTTAAAAAATCTTACTGCTGTCAACATAGTGACATAATTGGGCTTCTTGGATCTTGTTTCAAGAGTAATGGAAGAATCTGACCTTGTGTGAGATTCTCAGCACAGCAGCAAAGCAGGAAAAATAACATTTTGCTATTATCTAGGCTTCATCTTCAAACCCCAATATAGGTTCCCAGGAAATGAGGCTAATCTAGTGGTGGGTCTACACTCGTGTACACTAGGTAGGACTAAGTGGCCTCAAACCAAAGCATTTTTTTTTCTTTCCCCAGAACAATACTGGTGTCTTTCTGTTCAGATAAATGGATGTTTCCATTTTGATGGACTCATTCAGAAGTAAATAATACATTTCATGCAGGGTGAAGGGAACAAGGAGGTATTTACCCAGTTCATTGCAAGAGCCTCCAGTGTGCTCCTTTGGGCAGAGTTAGCTTTTGCAGCTTATGTTGGTGGGGAATCTGTGTCTGTGCTCTTTTAGGTTCTGCTCTAGGCATATAAATCTGCATCCTTTCCATTGGAGGTGATTGTTTAGCATTCAGTTGTCTTGACAGTCTGTCAGTTATTTAACTCTCTTTTCTATGTCTGGCTTTTTTCACTTTTTTATTTTTCAATTTGTGTGTGTGTGGTGTTGTGTATGTGGAGAGAGAGGTGTGGGGGGGGGGAGAGGAGAGAGAGGAGGTCATAGCATTATTTTCTGGTATGGTGTAGAGGTGTAATGTGATGAAAGATCTCCTATTTTGAGCTTTGGAGCTGGGTGGCTGGGGCACTGAGGTAAGCAAGGCAGTATTTGCTGAAGACCATGCTATTATGACTTGTCCATCGTGGGAGCTGTATACTAGAGCAGGTCTGCAAAATTCAGTTCAGCCCTCTGAGAGCAAGCTCTCATCTTCCTTTCTCAGTAATACGATTGTGGTGCTTGTACCTAGCAGATGATCAAGACATACTTGGTTATTAGTTGATTGCTCCATATTAGAGATGGCCTAATAGAAATGTAAACACTCTGGGGTTCTGTATCTTAGCATAGGTCACTGGCAGAGGCTCTGCTCATGTTTTTGTGATGTGGAGTGTCGGGGCTGCACTGAAGGATGCTGCAAGAGGACGAAAGGATGCTTATTATTCTGAGGCTGTAAGATGTGAGGACCTGCTTAATAAGCTGCTATGGCCTCTTTTTCTGATTTTCTGAGATGCTGCACAATGGTACCAAAACATCCATAAAGGAACAAATTCTGTCAGTCTTGCAGTTTTTAGTTTACATTATTCCAACACTATTCTTGTGAGTCCTCCCTCCCCCCCGCCCCAGGAGATAGCATGATATTTAAAAAAATGAAATTAATGGATGCCTCGGCTTTCTGGAGCCACAGCCCTAGAAGCAGAAGAAGGAGAATGAGTCTATCTAGGATACAGGAGTTGTTTTAAATTTAATTTTCTAGTGTCTAGTGGCTAAGGCTAGTGTGGGTAAATGGATGAACACTGAATAAAGAGAATGAACAGATAAATCAATATTAATGTTTTCCATTCTGTGCCTCAGAATCAATCATAAGACCATGGCTGGGTCCCAGTTTTTGGCACCAATCAAAATGACAACCTTGGTTGCTGGGGCCATTCCTTGATGCATTTGTTTTTGGAGGCCAGAGATTAACGACGGAAGGATGGGATGCTGTATTTTTCCACCAGAGATGTTGTCTGTGTTGTTCTTGTCCTTTTCTCTTTTAAAGAGGCCAATGAGGCCCTTTGGTCCAGGGCTGTGTGCTCATGTTCCGGAGTCACCACCGTGCCTCTCAGAGCACAGCTGAACATGCATCAGTTTCCCAGGAGAGTCCAAGGGCTGTTCCAATGTCATTATCTCAGCTTTTCCCGCACAGTTCCCACGTGGAGATTTTCTTCATAAATGTGGTAACGGGTGAATGGAGAGCATTTGCAACAGCATTGCCTGCATGAAATGTGTGGCCCAGAGAAAAGGAAGTGTGGGGGCCCTTGTTAAAAGTAGATTTTTTTTTTTTTTTTTTTTTTTTTGGTTTTTAGGGCCACATGTGCGGCATATAGAAGTTTCCAGGCTAGGGGTCAAATCAGAGCTACAGCTGCCTTCTTATGCCACACCCACAGCAATACAGGATCCGAGTCGCATCTTTAACCCACACCACAGCTCACGACAACGTCGGATCCTTAACCCACTGATTGAGGCCAGGGATTGAGCCCAAATCCTCACAGATACTAGTTGGATTCATTACTGCTGAGCCACAACAGAAATTCCCCAAACTAGAATTTTAAGACAGTGATGGCAGGGTGTGAAACCAAGCACAGGGCCCCTTCTGGGAGACTGCACAAGTCAATGGCCTGCCCGTGAAGCTGGCCTTGACTGTCAGGGGCTTTGCCTTCACAAAAGGATGCTTTCTTTAGAGACACAACTTTGCCAGGGCAGAGATAGCCGCCTGGACGACTTTTTAAAAGCCTCCTTTCTCCTTACTCTCGTCTGGTGCTCTGTCTCCCCGCTGGCCTCTGGTGTCCCTGCCCCAAACCCCAAACTTCCCTGCTGACTTGCCCCTCTCTCCCACCCTCTCCTTGCTCCCAGGCTTCGTCATCGCTGACAAAGAGGTTCCACACGTCTGGGCCGATCCTTTATTTTTCTTCTCTTTCTTGCCACCTCTGTTTCTCTGACTTTAGCATCTGACTTCAGATTCTCAGAATTCTACTGTGTCTTTCCTCCTCCATCCCCCTTCCTCTGGTCCAAGCCACCAGGCTCTCTTGAGTGTATGACTACCTCTGAGTTACTCTGCCTCCCTCCGCCTGGGCTGCAGCCTCAAACAGCCTCATTTCTCCTCGTCTCATATCCTTCCAGTGGCTGCTGTTGGGCTCAGGGTTCTCGTGTGTCCTGATCTCCCACGACACTCCCACTTGAGTCTTCTTGCTTTTCCTGGAAAGATACCTCTTCCCAGGTATATCTGCACAAGGGCCTTTGTGCTTGCAGTTCCTCTGTGTGAAATGCTCCCCACCCCCAAGATCCCCCTGTGGCTCCCTGCCTCCCAGCCTCCAGCTCTTTAAGTGACTCCTTAGTAGCTCACACTCCCCCCTCCCCTATGCTCTTAATGCTACTTCATATTTCAGTTTTGTCCTTAGCACTCATCACCATCAGCCATGTAATATATTTTACTCATGTTATATGTATTGCCTGAATTCCCATTCTGGCAAAACCTCATGAAGGCAGGCGCTCTTGTCTGTTCCCCTGTGTACCCCCAGTACCTTAGGATGGTGCCTGGCATGTAGTGGAGGCTCACTTTCTATTGATGGAAAGATGAATCTGCAAGTCAGGCTTCCTTGGGTGATTTCTGCTGTTTTTTGAAGATACTGGGCCTTGGGCTGCTTTAATCAGTTGGGCATCGCTTCCTGAGTATTTACACTTGCTCCTCATTCATTTATTCAGGAATATACTAGAAGCTGTGGATACAGAGTGAAATAGAGAGCCTGGCTTCGTGGCTTTACATGCCATGTGGGAGCGAAGCAAAAACAAAGAGCACAAAGCCAAAGGTGATTCACACTTCAGTTGATTGTGACCAGGCTATGGTGTCTGGGAGAATAGCAGCCTGAGGGCTGGTGGTCTGGGAAGTCCTCTCTGGGAGGGATGTTTCCAGTGTGACCTGAATGATGAGGAGCCAGGTGAGACTCTGCAAGAAGAGCTTTTCAAGCCACAGAAACCAAGTCTGGCCAAGGAGCAGAGAGAAGCCGCTGCAGCTGGAGTGTGGGGAGAGAGGTAGCCATGAGGTCAGGATAGTGGGGGACCACGTGACCCAGGTGAGTGGTAGGGAATTTGCATGTGGATTCTAGAGTCTGCGGTAAACAGCCAGCTGTCTTCTGGCTCTTGGACCTCAAGTGCCTCAGATGCTTGCAGATGCTTCGTTGTCTGAAGCACAGACCCTGGGTCTTGGAATCAGGCAGACCTGGGTCTAAATTCCCATTTCTACTGTTTACCGAGGACAGGACTTTGGGTTTGGTTTCCTGAGCTCTACTCACTCAATAAATGTTTGCTGTTACTTCCTGTGTCCTTGGAGGGCCCTGTGCTACGCCAGGAGTTAACTCTTCAGTTGCTGGATCTGAGGGGATCTGGGGGATCTTGGAGAGAGACTTGAGGCAGTGGCTTGTTACCAACCACGTGGAAGTACTTCACTAGTGTAATATTTCGACTGGGTATTGTCAGAGACCAAGCCCAGTGAAGAGGATACAAGATGGTGAAATAGGGGTTCCCTGGTGGCCCAGTGGGTTAAGGATCCAGTGATGTCACTGCTGTGGCAAGGGTTTGATCAGTGGCCTGGGAACTTCTGCATGCCATGGGCATGACCAAAGAAAATTTAATAAATGAAAAGAAGTTTATCTTAAAAAAAAAAGATGGTGAAATATAGCCTCTCTCTTCCTGACACCTATAGCCTGGGACTTGGGCAGGGAAGTGCAAATCCTTGACGTATATTGGCTTATTTAATTTGTGTCCAATCCCAGTTAGGAAGCAGCACAGCATGGTGGTCCAGAGTGTAGGCTCTGAATAGCTCTGTCTGTTCAAATCCAGGCTGGCTCACCTACTTGGATATGTGTCCTTGGACAAGTTACCTATCCTCTCTGTGCCTCATTCTTCTCTTCCATAAAAAGAGGATAATGATTACCTGGAGATGACATCAACATCCTAGGGCTGGTGTGAGGATTGAATGTGTTTATACAGATGGCAGAATTATAACACACTATCCCCATTTACAGATGAGAAAACTGAGGTTTGACAATGATTGAATCTTCTCAAACTCACATTGATGTGAGTGGAGAAGCCAGGACCAAAACCCAGTTTCTTTAATTTAATCCCATGTTCTGTCTATTCCAAGCTAACACCTCCTAAGGGGGCTACTAGTGAAATTTAATGTGGAGCTCTATTTGGGTAATAGCCCTTAACTCAATACTAAGATTAAGTTTAAAAAATGCTAAATAATTTTTATCGTAAAATGTATATAACCCCATCAGAGAAAGTTGAGAAGTAGAAGAAAAACTAGTCCTCCAGTTGTATTTCAGGAGGTCTGTTGCTCCAGGTGGGTGACACAAGGCCTGCGTGAGAGCAAGATGGGCAGAAAATGGGATAGGACAGGAATTCCTACTGCAG
This sequence comes from Sus scrofa, assembly GCF_054392235.1. Taxonomy (NCBI): domain Eukaryota; kingdom Metazoa; phylum Chordata; class Mammalia; order Artiodactyla; family Suidae; genus Sus; species Sus scrofa. The sequence continues at coordinate 92,847,878 of NC_139395.1, forward strand.
TGCAACAGGATTGGCGGCATCTTGAGTGCAGCACTGGGACACAGGTTTGATCCCCTGCCATGCACAGTGGGCTAAGGATCCTGTGTTGCTGCAGCTGTGGCTTAGGTTGCAAGTGCAGCTCGGATCTGATCCCTGGCTGGGGAACTCCATATGCTGAGGCCAAAAAAGGAAAAAGAAAAATGGGATAGGACAGAATCTGTGACCTTTCACCAGCTCTCACATGCCCAGGTTTGGGAATGCCTCCCATGTGGGGGAACATCCCAGGGGATGCTGCTCCCTAGAGTCTTTACAGAAGGCCTGCTGTTGATGGTTATCACCGCAGGGAGAGGAGACGGTGCCCTGGATCACTGGTGTAAGGAGTAGGAATGGTGGGAGTTCGGGCACTGGATCCCATTCAGGAAGATTCTCAAGGCCCATCATCATGTTAAAGGCTCCAGGGCAGTTAAGATGGGGCGATTGAGTGAACTCTTCCAACTTTTGTCATAATGGATTGAAATAATCTAATTCCCGGTAACATCCTGAACATTTGGATTCTAGAGAGCATACTTTGGGAAATTTTTCAGTAGAATAGTTAGAAGAAAATATGTTGTTTTGAGGAAAGTGTTCCAAGATAATGAGACCCCTGGGTTGAAGAGAGATACTCTCTAAGATGCTGACTTAGGGACCAAAACGGGACTAAAGAATTCACCTGAAAGCAAAAGACACGGTGATCAAGCAAGGGCATGATAGTCACACCTATGGAGGGCTGTTGGGCTCTTTATTCCTTTGTCAGTTTGTCGATCCCTCTGCCAAAATTGCCCTGTCTTCAGTACTATAGTTTATGAATTGTCACAATACTTGATAGGACAAGTTCCTTACATTCAATGTTTAGGAGTATCTTGGGACACTTTGCTTTTCCATATACAAATTTTGGAATTGGCTACTTAGGTTCCTTTGAAAACCTAGATTAGAATTTGCTGTGAATCTATATATCATTTTTGAATAATTGACAGTTGAGATTTGGAACTTTCTTGAGAAGATATATACAAAGAGTAAGGATTTTGTTTTTTGCCAACCAAGAATGAATTTTCTCCCCTTAGGGGGTGATATCATCTCACTGAGGATGCCTGTCTTGGATAAAAAACCATTGAGACCTGAAGTACATTTTGTAGAATTTCTTTACTGACGTTCTCCTGGTGGTACATTGTCAATTTTTGTTTGTATGAGAGATAGTTTGGGAGTTCCTGTTGTGGCACAGTGGAAGCAAATCTGACTAGGAACCATGGGTTTGTGGCTTTGATCCCTGGCCTTGCTCAGTGCGTTAAGGATCCAGTGTTGCCGTGAGCTGTGGTGTAGGTCGCAGACTCGGCTTGGATCCGGTGTTGCTATGTCTGTGTCATAGGCGGGCGGCTACAGGTCCAATTGGACCCCTAGCCTGGGAACCTCCACATGCCTCAGGTGTAGCCCTAGAAAGACAAAAAGACAAAAAGACAAAAAAAAAAAACAAAAAAAGAAAAATAGTTTGGCTTCCTATTGTTCCAGATTGACAATCATTTTCTCTCAGCACTTTGAAGATGCTGTTTCATTAATTTCAGGGTTCATGGTTACTTTTAGAAAATTAGCTTTGTTTATTTGCTATTGCTTTGTGGGTGATTTGTTTTTCCATTCTTCGAATGCCTTTAAGATTTTCTCATTGCCTTTGGTGGTCCACATTTCACCATAATGTGTTTGTGGATTTATTTTCATTTGTCCTGCTTAGGGTATATTATACTTCTTATTTCTGAAGATGCATATTTCTTCATCAATTCTAGAAAATTCAAGCCATTTTCTGTTCAATATTTCTTCTCTTCCATTCCCTCTGTTCTTTCCTCTGGTACTCTGATTGGATGTGTGTTCCTCTCTTGCCCACTGATTGGATGTGTGTTCCTCTCTTGCCCACGTCTTGAACTTTTATGTTTTCATCTTTTCATTTTCTTGTGCTGTAACTGAGAAAATTTCTTCAGCACCATGTTTCAGTTCAGAGTTGTTTTTTAGCTATGACTAACTTGCTATTCATCCCATCCATTACATTTTAACTGCAAATATTGTACTTTTCTAAAAGCATTTTTGGCCCTTTAAAAACCTATTAGATCATTTTTAATATCTTTCAGTTGCTGGTTCACTGTTAAAATTCTTGTATTTCTTTAAGCATTTTATAATAGCTATTTTAAATTCTGCTTTTGAGAATATTTAAGATGCTTGGGAGTCAGCTATGTTTTTGTGTTTATGCTTATTTTTTTATTTTTTATTTTATTTTTTGGTCTTTTTGTCTTTTCTAGGGCCATGCCTGAGGCATATGGAGATTCCCAGGCTAGGGGTCTAATTGGAGCTACAGCTGATGCCCTATGCCAGAGCCATAGCATTGTGGGATCTGAGCCGACCTACACCACAGCTCACGGCAAGCCGGATCCTTAATCCACTGAGCAAGGCCAGGGATCGAACCCGCAACCTCATGGTTTCTAGTCGGATTTGTTAACCCCTGAGCCACAACGGGAACTCCTGTTTATGCTTATTTTTATTCAGACCTAATTTCCTTCTGTGGGTTTTGTAATTATTTTTGGGGCTGTGAGCTCATATGTTGTCTTTAATGTGTAGAACTTCTGAGGACCCAATATATGGCGGGGGGGGGGGCGTTTTTCCGAAGAGGAATTTTCTTTGTATCTACTTGGAGCTAGGGAGAATTACTGAACTGGAAACACTTCAACTGCCTTTGAACATCCTGGAATAATTCTGGAATTTCAGGTTCAGCACTTTAATGAGGGCCAAAGATCAGTTTTCCAATGGCAGAATTTTTACACTTTCAATCAGGGAAATCCTTTTGTGTTTACTTACTGCCCAAGTTCCCAACAGTAGTTTCAACTTGCTGCCTTTTTTCCCCCTTCTCTTTGAGATTTTCCTATGTTTCTATAAAGTCTAGTAACAAACTAAAATTATATTTGCTATCGTTTGTACAGGATTGGGTTGCATTTTAGAATGGGAGCCCTTCAGAATATTTACTCTGTCATATTTAGGGAAGTTGAACATTGAAACACCTTATGTGTTTCTCATGCATTGCAATTTGCAATGAATTTTCACATGTGATCATCACAACTTTGAAAATAAAAAATATTTAATTTCATCTGTATTAATTATGTGTGGGAAAATTCTGGTTGTAAACACAATTTTTTCATGCTCAAATGTTTTTACCTAAGTATTCAAAAGAAAATTTACACATCCCTTAAGATGTAGAGATTTATGGAGCCTATTTAGCTAAAAATGACTTTGAGTTGTCTATGTGAATCATTTTATTTTCAGACGGGACTCTTCAAAGAAGGTGAACCATTGAAGGTCAAATGAATTAGAGGAGGTAAGAGTGTAAAATATGGTTGCCAAGTGTTACCTTCTATTTGGTTGGAAGAGAGACAAACATGGGTTTTAAGAAGTTAGGGAGAATGGCAGAGATTATCTTTCTGCTCTGCTTTCATCTTCTAATCTCTGAAGTCAAAGGAAGGTAAAAAATGGTTGCACAGGGTCTTGAGTGAGTCTGGAAGACATGGGGCTTGGATTTCTGACTTGCAGAGGGAATTAGAATGAAGGTTATTGGGCCTGAGAGTGACAGTTGAAGTTCACTGAGAAAAAGTACCTGTAGAAATAAACTTCGTTCTTCAGGTTTTAAAAATCATCTCTCCTTTTTGATTGTCCCGATAGTGTCTTTGATGAATAAATTTAAAAGTTCAGATGAGGTACAATTTATCAATCTTTTTCTTATATGATGAATGCTTTCTGTATCTTGGCTAAGGTTGTGCAGATTTTTTTCCCTACGTTTTCTTTTAAGACTTATAAGTTTAAACTTTTGCTTTTAGAGCTGTTATCCATTGCTTTTAGAGCTGTTATCCATTTCTAATTTGTATGTATGGTATGAGGTAGGAATTTTTTTTCCCTATACATTCGATGGTCCCAATATCATTTGATGAAAAGATTTTTTTTTTCCCCTGGACTTCCTCTTGTGGTTCACCGGGTTAAGAACCCAACATAGTCTCCATGAGGATGTGGGTTCAAACCCTGGCTTTGCTCAATGGGTTAAGCCTCTGGCTTGGCTGCAAGCTATGGGGTTGTTTTCAGGTGCAGCTCAGATATGGTATTGTGGGGGCTGTTATAGGCTTCCAGCTGTAGCTCCAATTTGACCCCTTTCTCAGGAACTTCCATATGCTGCAGGTGTAGCCCTAAAAAGTAATAATTTTTTTCTTTTCCTATTAAATTACTTTGACATCTTTGTCAAATATTAATTGACTATATATATGGGCATATTTCTGGATGTTGCATTCTGTACCATTTATTTATGTGCCAATATCATTGGACTGTAAATTTAAAATCTGTACATTAGAGTTTGTGCAAATTATATCTCAATAATAAATGATGTAATGATTAAAAAAATCCTATTCTATATCTGGGTCATGTTTGCAAACAAGGATAGCAATTAGTGAATTAGAAAACATGTTTTCACTCCAACAATTCTACTTTCCTGTAGAAGTCTATCCACCCAATCCATTCATTCAATATTGATTTATTAAGAGCTTTTACCTGCTAGGCACTGTGGTGGGCTCTGGGCATATGGCACAAGCAACCCATGGCCCCTGTTCTTAAAGAGCTCATCATGGTTGAGTGAGAAGAGATGGGCATGAAAATCAAACCCCTACCTTGGGGTTGTGAGGCAGGTAAATGGAGGACATTGTTGGAGCCAGAGAGAGCCATCCAAGCTAGCTTAGAGTAGTTAGAGCAGGAGAGATTTGTCAAAGAGCTTGTGAACTAGCTCTGTTCAAAGCAAGCGGGAGCTGGCTTGGCATAGAAGAACCACTCATGGTTACTAGTGGTGCTGAGGTCAGGAGCTTACATCATTGGCGTGGGTTTCCTCAGCTGTAAATGTGGAGTCATGATTTGAAACCAAGTCATTCCAAAGATTGAGTTTTTATAACTGTTTCACATTAAAGAGCTTGTGAGCATGTTCAAAGTAAGTTAAATACCAAGCTTATCTGTATAATTACTTACCTGAATTTTGGATATTAATTTTGAATTATTAAAAAAAATTTCCCCCAGAAAATTGTGTTGCTTATGTGTTATTTGTAAAACAAACTTCATTTTCCTGTGAACACCCACCTCAGTTCAGGAAGCAGTTCATGGCTGGATGAGGGCAGAGATGATCCACACAGTGTTTCATGAGTATTTGTCAGAGCAGGACGTGTATGTGGACAGAAAGGCAGCGGGGTTGGGAGGGGCTTCTGCCAGAGCCCCAGCCAATGAATCACAAAACTTTTCTCACTGGTTAAGTATTCTCTGAGACCTTTACCCTCATTTGTGAAAATTGGAAAATGCCAGTAAAAGTAGCATTTCAACATAGTGTTTCAAAACATAAGGTGCATTTTGATCATTCTGAGAGAAATGGTCAATGAATATTATTCAGTAAAATATTTAGAAAAGGACAAAGCAAATATATATTATCTCAGTCATGTTACATGCTGAAAGCTGCTTTCAACAAAGACTTTTTCTTTTGTAATATCGGAGGCCATCTCGCTGAATATATATTTAATGCACACTTGTTACAGAGATTTGCTCAGTTATCTTTTGATCTTATGCTTCCTACTCTCTAAGTACTATATTTAGAAGACTTCTATTTTTAAGAAATTACTATCTTTTGTAATGCCCTAAGTTCTAAAATATTTGTCCTGTTCCTTATACTGATTTGGAATTCCCAGCAGTCAGAATAAGTAGTTTTAGATGAGTTCTCTTCATTTTCTTCAGTCTTGAACTAGAAATGTCCTGTACCAGGGCTCAGAGGACTGGGAAGGGCTGGATCTTAAGTGATTCTTGCCCCCTCAAGGGACAGCATGGGCTGAGTGTAGACCCACCTGCACTGGCTAAGAGAACAGCAGAGAACATCAGATGCAGTGGGATCTTGGCTTGATTAGAATACAGCCAATATCAGGCAGTGATGGGTGAGTGGTATGTCTACCTAAGGGATTCAGAGTTATGAGAGGCAGGATGCTTTCAGCTGTAATGGTAGAAAATGCCAACGCAGTAGGTGTAAACAAAAAGGAAATTCATATGGTCATATAACTGAAATTTTAGAGACAGAGCTGACTTCGGAGTTGATTTTATCCAATGTTTTTGGCTGCACTTCTGTATTTTGTTTTCATTCTGCTTCTCCTGCATCATCCTGAGATGAATGATGAGGTGACCAATCAGTCCCATGCTCCATGTATGGAGAGGATAATGTCCAGAAGAAGAGTGAGAGTACCCCTTCTGGAAGCCCCTATAATCCTCACTGGCTCATAATTGAACCAGTCACAAGCAAGGAAGATGAGATTTCTTTTGGATTCATTGAACCTATTACTGGAGTTGGGGTAGCTGTATGTTTCCCCTGAGATGGATGGCTATATGGAAGAGGGGCGTTTTGTGGGGGATGAGGTGGGGAATGGATGCAGGAGAGGCTATCTTGTATTCACAATAACAGGGACTCAAGAAACAAGTGACCTGCAGAAATTTGGATATGTTTGAGCACCAGGGAAGTTTGAGAGCAGCTAGCAAAATCCTAGGCACCAGCTGGCATTATTGAGGGAACAGGAATGAGGTAAGATACTAAAACTATGGTCCATGGACAGGGTGATCAGCCAGAAACTCAGACAGTACAATGGGGACTTAAGGTTTCATCCAGATCAGCACAAGGGTGAACTTATGGCTGAGGTCAGGATTGGCATGAATTGGGAACATCTAACATGAGTTAGATAAAAGTATAAAAGAGAAAGAAATTGGGTTGATCCAACAAGGGGAGCTGTTGCACAAATGGCAGACCAAGTGGTGGTAGGACCATTCCCTTAATTTGGGCAGAGTTACACAATCAGCAGAGCAGGCCAGGTGAGGAGAGATGGGTTGGGATGAAGGAAAAAGGTAGTTAAGTGCTTGAGGGCAGGGAGCCCAGACACAGAGCTGCTGGGGACCAGTAGAGAATATAGTTACTATTTTCTGCAGCATCTTTGGTAGCTGTGCTGTCGTATTTGTGTTTAAATTAACAGTGCTCATCAATTGCTGTTGGTGGTCACGTGGCCTCAGTTGAGGGGTGAGGAAGACAGCAGAGGCTGGGGAACAGGTTTTATGTGTGAAAACAGAGAAACTGGATGGTTTTCATGCATCTCTGAATGTAGTTGCCACTCAGGTTTCTTAATGAAGTGAAACAAAATCTTCCAGCTGAAAATCTGTTCTCAGGTCAATGAGAAAGGTGACAGATAATATGTTACTAGCTTTTCTGTCGATTATCCATTATGTTATGAGTATTGTACGTTAAAACACTGCAGGTAAAGTGTCTCAATTAAGACTGTAATTTAGATTTAATAAGAGTTATTATATGTTAATAAAAGATCAATTAAGAGTGAAATAGCCATTGATCCAGGTACAATAAGTATGTCAGAAAGACATCAAGTTGTCAACAAAATAACGAGATTGCATGAGTAACATGTGAGCAATTAGATTCTCAATATATTCAGCCTATAATGAATGTCAATGCATTTAATTGCCATTTAACAAAAAAACTTATGTAAAGTCTCATGCCTATTAACTCACATACCTGTTTACAGTTCTTCAATAGATGCATTTATTCAGTGGTTCATCCATCAAATATTTAATTAAGCCTAAACCAGGTAAAGTGAGAGAAACATGAGTATGAGGTACATTTGATTCCCTGCCTTCAAAGAACTTAAAATCTAGTATTGAAATAAAACTCACTTACATGGAAGAATAAAAGGACAGAATAGATAACAGTACATTTTTTCACATATTTTTGATTAAGTTCCAGTTAGCACCATCATCAACTGAAATTTCTTACATGTAGAAAGAGAGCTTGGTTGTTGGGAGCTGCTGAGGTTAGGGGGCTATTTGTTACCACATCACATTGTAGCAAAGCTGACTAATACAGTGAATAGAAGAGTGGTTGATTGAGCCATGCCAGAGAGGTGTATTATACTGTGATGTTGTCATAGGAAAAGCTAAAGCTTAAGAAGTACATTGGCTTTCAGCCAATCAATCAATGGAAAAATGGGCAAAAGACCTGAATAGACATTTCTCCAAAGAAGATATACAGATGGCCAGAAAACACATGAAAAAATGCTCAACATCGCTGATTATAAGAGAAATGCAAATCAAAACTACCATGAGATACCACCTCACACCAGTCAGAATGGCCATCATTAATAAATCCACAAATAACAAGTGCCGGAGGGGCTGTGGAGAAAAGGGAACCCTCCTGCACTGTTGGTGGGAATGTAAACTGGTACAGCCACTATGGAGAACAGTTTAGAAATACCTTAGAAATCTATACATAGAACTTCCATATGACCCCACAGTCCCACTCTTGGGCATCTATCCGGACAAAACTCTACTTAAAAGAGACACATGCACCCGCATGTTCATTGCAGCACTATTCACAATAGCCAGGACAAGGAAACAACCCAAATGTCCATCGACAGATGATTGGGTTCGGAAGAAGTGGTATATATACACAATGGAATACTACTCAGCCATCAAAAAGAATGACATAATGCCATTTGCAGCAACATGGATGGAACTAGAGAATCTCATACTGAGTGAAATGAGCCAGAAAGACAAAGACAAACACCATATGATATCACTTATAACTGGAATCTAATATCCAGCACAAATGAACATCTCCTCAGAAAAGAAAATCATGGACTTGGAGAAAAGACTTGTGGCTGCCTGATGGGAGGGGGAGGGAGTGGGAGGGATCGGGAGCTTGGGGTTATCAGATACAACTTAGAATAGATTTACAAGGAGATCCTGCTGAATAGCGTTGAGAACTTTGTCTAGATACTCATGTTGCAACAGAAGAAAGGGTGGGGGAAAAATGTAATTGTAATGTATACATGTAAGGATAACTTGATCCCCTTGTGGGAAAAAAAAAAAAAAAAAAAGAAATGCGATACTGCTAAAAAAAAAAAAAAAGAAGTACATTGGCTTTCAGTAGGGCAAGTGGGCATGTTGATAAGTAAAAATTACTCTCAGTGTTTTCATGCTCAGTCTCCAAGAATCTCAATTTCTCTGGGACCATAGAAGGATATCTGCCAGGGAGGTAGTCACAAATATATGATAAAAATGGTTAAAATGGTAAATTGCGGAGTTCCTGTGGGGGCTCAGTGGAAACAAATCTGACTAGTATCCATGAGGACACAGGTTCAATCCCTGGCCTCACTCAGTGGGTTAAGGATCCAGTATTGCCGTGAGCTGTGGTGTAGGTTGCAGACATGGCTTGGATCTGGCATGGCTGTGGCTGTGGCTGTAGGCCAGTGGCTACAGCTCCAACTCAACCCCTAGCCTGAGAACCTCCACATGCCTCGGGTGCAGCCCTAAAAAGACAAAAAAAATAAAAAATAAAATAAATTTTAGATTATGAATTTTATCTCAATAAAGAGAAATTATATATTCATCTATCTATCTATCTATCTATATCTATCTATCTATCTATATTTGTAACTGAAGTGGGCACAATCTGGAGTGCCTGTATAGTTCAAGCTCTTGTTTCACTGAGAACTGAACTCTTTCTTCTCAGGGGGTCCTTGAAGCCATGTTCCCACCTTCTCACTTGGCTTCCCTGGTCCGGCAAAGGCCTTTAAGATGCAGGACCTCTCTCTGCATCTGGCATTCGCTCCCAGGCCTTGCTCTGGAAAGTGAGGCACTGGTTCTTTTTTCTTTCTGGATTCCTTCTCTCTCTCAGCTCTTTCCTCCAAGACCAGAAAGCTTTTTATCTTTATTATCTTTAAAAAAAAAATCTTATTGTCAGGCAGGAAAATGCCTAGGTCATGGCTGCATCCTACCCCATGCCAATTTACTTCACAAACAGTGTCCAAGTACTCTAGGCTCTGGATCTGGGAAATCACATTTTTATTTTTCCTTCCCGGAAAGTTCAGCTCTTTCTAGGAACTTCAAGATCTTTTTTACTTGCTCAAAAGACAATCTGTCTCTGTCTTCAGTCCTCCTCTGGACTTCATGAAGGACTGGAGCTGCCTCATCGCTCAGGTCCTAGGAAACAAAGGAGTAAAAAGTATTTGTTGTACAAATTGTGAAGCTAACAGACACCAATCCCAAACTTCCCTAAGTCTCCTGTACATGTCAGTCTTAGCGCTTGACTTGGGGAGGTAAAGATAAAGGGTCTGTGTTCTACCTTTAAATCAACTGGAAGTTTATGGTTTGGTTTTTTGTTTGTTTGTTTGTTTGTTTGTGTTTTGCTTTTAGGACCAAATGTGGAGCGTATGGAAATTCCCAGGCTAGGGATTGAATTGGAGCTGTAGCTGCAGGCCTACACCACAGCCACAGCAACACCAGATCCAAGCTGCATCTTTGACCTACACCACAGCTCCTGGCAGCACTGGATCCTTGATCCACTGAGCGAGGCCAGGAGTCAAACTGGCGCTCCTCATGGATACTGGTCAGGCTTGTTATCAGTGAGTCGTGACAGGAGCTCCTCGACTGGAAGTTTAGATAAGAGATGCACTACAGGAGATAGAAGAGAGAGAGAGATTAGGAGTTGGCTGGAATCAGAGGTGGCCACGAGAATAAGGTTTTTAGGCATTAGCGGGTATTCAGACAACACTGATGGTCATCCTCCTGATTTGGGAAAGAAAACCCCAGAAGGTTGGAAACCTGGGGATACCTATGGAGATGATGTGTATAATTATATGAGTTATAATTATAAAATAAACAAATGAATAACCACAGTAACAATCTGTTGGGAAATTTAGACACGTAAGATATTTTGAAGACATTAGAAATTATTTCTAAATTGATACTCTTTTCCCATCTCAATTTAGATTTAGTCAGGTGAGTTTGTATCTATCAGCAGAGTTAAATTTTAGCATTGGGAGCCACCTGTAATTAATCGTGTCCTATTTAAAAATTTAATTTTTATTTTGTATTGAAGTATCCTTGATTTACCATGTCGTGTTAGCTTCAGGTGTACAGTAAAGTGATTCTGTTATACATACACTTATCGCCATTCTTTTTCAGATTCTTTTCCCCTGCAGGTTATTACAGAATATTGAGTAGAGTTCCCTATGCTATATAGTAGGCCTTGTAATTGTGTCTTAAGAAACAACTTTCTAGGATCTGTTTGTATCCATTTCCTTCTGCACCAAGAGGAACCCTTTTTCTCAGTCCGCATGTGAGATGGGCAAAGATAGAAAGACAGAGGTTAGAGACTTAGGGGAGCGCAGCAGAGGGTGACACGTGGAGGGAGGTGCAGAGGCAGATAAACAAAGAGTTGTTTTAGTATGTGGACAAACGTGGGTTTTGTTTATGTCTGAATCTTATTTTGTTGGATAACCAACTAGATGAAGGGACAGAGTCGTCATGTTGCAGTCAAGCTGGCTCCCCACTTTTGCCAAGGGGATGAAAGAGAAAATAAAGAAAGGGGAGTGATGGACAATTTGGATGTTTCTTTGCTTGGACCTTCCTTTCCCCTAGAGTCTGGGCTCCAACACACATTGCATCCTTGAGTAAATTAATCCTGACCATGGGCAGCCCAGGAAGCTTCTGCCAGCGCCTGCCCACATGCAAACGATGGGCTTAAAGGAAGTAAAAAGGCGACTTGAATGGCAAGCACTTAAAAAGACTCCCTTGTTCTCCGCCTTCAGGTCTAAGAGCCCTCCCCAGAGCAGACACAGAGTGTTCTAAGAGAAATGAAAATATCCCGCCTAAACACATGCGAGCGCACAACAAAAGCCAAGTTAAGAAGGTTAGCGACTTAGTTGTCTCAGCAACATGCCATCAAGTTGAGATGAGCAGGAAACACTGATAACACAAGGAAGAAGGAAAACATCATAAGCCCACAAAGAGGGGAAAGCCGGGATGCTGAGAGAAGGAAAGCAAAGCCCTTTTTCTTGCTGTTTCATTAAGGGGAACTTAACTTTTAAACAGCCTCTCAAAAAGGCTAAAGTAGAATCTGCTTTTGTGCAACCTGTGTTCGGGGTGTGTGTTAAGAAATTGTGTTATCAGCATTTCCTATGTGGTACCAGGTTCAAAAGCAAAATTGTTATGAATGTTCACATAATTCCACAGGGAAACAAAATGGTGTCATGCTAAAATAGGATTTGATTTTTTATTAGAAATTAGCGGTCTGGGATAAACATACAGAAATGGCCAAATGCAGATTGCTTTGCTTACCTGAGCCAAAACTCATCAGAACATTACAGCACAAAATGAGACAAATGGACATTTGAGAGCCTGATTCTTTCTCTCCTAAAATTGTATTCAGAAAATTGCTGACATTTGGTTCCTAGGAGAGGGACATTTCTGATTGTGGAAATGCGACATCTATACTCTCTGCGAGGGCCGTAAACTTGTTACTGGAACAGGGCTATGCGAATAGGAGGGAAGTTAAAGGAAGGCAGGAAAAGAGGCAGGATAAGGAGGGAGAGGACCAGCCTATTCCACTGTTACACACCTCTAGTTATTAGAAAATATGTTTTACTCGAATCAACATCTATCAACTTGGATTCTGTACTCTGGAACCATGCAGAACAAATCTGCTTTCTCTGGCTACATCAGTTTTTAGATACTAAATGATAGCATTTCTTCCCTTGATCTTCTCTTCTCTGGTAGGTTTTTTTTGTTTGGTTTGTTTTGGTTTTTTTTGGATGTGACATTGGAAGCTCCTGGGGCCAGTGATGGAACCTGCACCATAGCATTGACCCGAGCCACTGCAGTGACAATACTGGATACTTAACTCACTGTGCCACAAGAGAACTCCTGGGCCAGGGGTTCTTAAACTGTGGTCTTCAATTTGCAACATTAGCATCATCTGGGAACTTGTTAGAAATGCACATTCTGAGCCCCCCTACTCCCACCTAGGGCACAGGTCTCAGTAATCTGTGGTTCAGCAGTCCTCCAGCAATACTTCATTTGAAGGCTCAAATTTGAGAACCACTGTTTCAGGCTAACAATTTGTTCACTCAACTCTCCCATTTCAATTCACTCATCCATCTATCCACTCATTCATACATCAAATATCTGTATGATTAACACATTGTAGAATGGGACTAGAGACAAAGATGAAAGACATGCAAGACAGTTTATGAGCCCAGACAAGAGATAGTTTCAAGATTTCTCCCTATCCTGACTGTCCTCTGGTGGCCTGGTTGGTTGTAATTCTCAGATGTGATCAATCAGTAGCATGTAGCACAGCAGGATGACTTTCTCCCTAAATGTAACATTTATTCCACATTTCATCTATAACGTATACATGACAGAAAAGTTCCACTGCCTCACTGAATCTCGCTGACATCAAGAGATGGTTGGTCAAGGGTCTGGGATAATGGAACAAGTGTTTAGGATAATTAATCTAGGAATAGAGGTTAGGACAGAATTAGGAGATGTGGTAGACTGCTCATAATTCACTGCTAGTGAAGCAGCCTCCCACTGCTTCAGTTCTTGTTTAGTTCCCATCCACATTCATTCTGGGCTTAGTCATGTGACCTCCTTGGCCAATGGGGTGTCAACATCCATAAAGCAAGCAGAAGTTTGATAAGTGCTTGTGCATTAGGGTTTGTCCACTTAGAATGCAGCTTTCATCCTGTGTGTCAGCCGAGATTGGTATGGTCCCCTTGAGGTTGAAAGAATACATGAAGAGAGAGGTCCAGAAATGCCAGCTTGTCCTCACTGCCGCAGCTGTGGCAAGTCTCCCCACAGAACCCTGAATTAGTCCATGTGGGAGTGAAGAACTGCTCAGCCAACCCCCCCCCAAATTGTGAAAAATAGTACATTCATGGTGTTATTAGCCATTAAGTTCTGGTGTGATTTGTTAAACCATGATACATGACTAATACTGGAGGGTACTGAAGACAAAAGGGGGCTCCGGGGACTAGGGCGATTAGTATTCCAGTGTATTGAAGACAAAACAACTTTATTGTTCTTATATAGGTAATACATATTGAGCATAAAATAATCAAAAAATAAAAGAGAATAAAAATATTGCCTCAAATTCTGTCAAAGAAGTAACCTAATAACTTTAGGGGAACATCATTCTGGCTAGCTCTTTAAAGTGTGTAAATGCAATGAAAAATGCAGAATAATTTTGTGAAAATTGGGTCTTACTACCCATTTCCAGAAAAATAAAGAAGCATTAAATTAAATTTTTCTTGAATTTAATGGAAGAAAAAGAAACCAAAGAAAAACCAAAGGAATTATGGAACTTCAGATAATGTTTTTTTCTTACCACAGAGATATTAGATCCTAAAAGTGCTCCCTAAGGTTATAAAGAAAGATTATAAAAAAAAAATTAAGAAAGCTAGAGTTTTTCTTAAAGATCCATGTTTAATTTTAGACATATTGATTGACTCTCTGCTATGAAAGATAAGGAAATTAAAACTTTTAATCTTCCTCTCACCTCATTTCCCACTCCCCTCATCTTATGAGTTTTTAGTAACATCATTTTAAAAAAATGTTGGAGTATAAAGCATTTATAATTCTGTAATTCCATAATTATCATGGTTTAGTCTTATATCTATACTTAAATGAACTTGCCACCCACTTCCTGTCCTTGTACCGCAGTTTCTGTGTTCTCGAATTATTTATTTTTAAAAATATGATTTATTTTTAAGAGTATGATTCATTTTTGGTTTGCCAGATTTCCTTGTCAAGCTTTTTTCAAGATGAACTCATAGCACTTGCTCTGTGAGTTCCTGCATACCTGAAAATTTCTGATGGTTTCCTCTACATTGACCTGGCTGGGTATACGAGTTTGGTGTCCCAATCTGTTTCCCATAAGACTGTGGGCATTGTTCTATGACCTTTGGGTACTGGGTTTTGCACTGTTTCCTTTAATCTCTGCTCCTCGATTTATTCTTGATTGGCTGGATTTATTACTAGGTTTTTAAAGAATGATTCTTAGAGGCTTTCTGTCCAAGTTCTTTCATGTCAGAACACTTATCTGTTACCTTTATGTGTCTGATATTTCCCTCTTTATAGGTGATTTTATATGTGTTTTTGGAGAGTTCTGAGTGCCTAAATAATTCTTTCACAGTCTTCTAATCCTAGTAATTCAAGAAGGTGATGTCTTGCTGATAATTCCTTAGTGGAATTTCCTGGCACATAGTATTAGTTCTTTTATAGAAGGGAATTTTTTTGTGTTATATCTCCAACTGCATTTCTGCTCTGGTTTTGGGCATGTCTTCAGGGATAGGTTCTATTTGGATGGCCTTTGTCTTTCATAGCTATTATTTTCAAAGTGCTTAAAACTCGCCTTTTCCTCCCTGAAATTTATTTTTTACTATCTCATATTATTCCTCAATCAGTGAAACCTTGATTGTTCACTGATGTTTCTAATGTGATTATTATTTCTTTAATGATGTGATTTTTGGTCTTGAAACTATTTCATTGGCTATACAATCTCTTTTGGTTTTATTCTGCTGTTTTTTAATTTTGCCTCCCTACTCTTGATTATTGATTTCACGTTTTTGTTAAGTTTACCTACAGCCCAAATAGTTGTAGGAGATATTCTACTAAAATGGATATTTTGTCATTAGCATGCTGTATTTCTTTAGATGTGGTAAATTTGCATAATTGTCATACCTTTTCTTTTTATCTTGTTCATGTTAATGTAAGCAGTTCTGTTCATCCTTCTGTTTTCTCTGATTGGGTATGGATGAATCTTCTTGGCTCCCTTCCCTCTATAAGTGAGATCTGTTTAAAGCCTGAGATATTGTGGTTTTATTTATTTTTCAGTTTCCTCAAGGGCACAGGGCAGGAGTGGGGAGGTGGTGGAGGAGAAGTCTTCCAGAGCCTTAGGCTGACTTTGATACATGACCTGAGCTCTGGGCTGTCTTCTGGGATTTTGATAAATGCCCATCCTGAATTTATGCCTCCTCGTAAGGGGGTCTCTGTTTCCCAGGGAGGATATCCACAGGTTTCAGATCATCCTCTCAATTCAGCATGGCACCCTGCAAAGTCATTTTACTGCTTTTACTGATATCCCAAGTTTCCACCATGTGTAGTAGGGGGCTTTTATCTTGAGGATTTTAATCACGATGTTTACTTGGCTCAGCCCCTAGTCTTCTCTCCAGACTCAGGGCTGTTGGAAGAAGTCTCAGGATTTTGTTCAGTCACCATTCCCTGCCACTCCCCCTCGCCCCCCGACCCCAGTTGTGTTTCTGGGTGCTGAGGCCAATGTTAGGATCTTACAGAGCCACACCAGAAACTTGATCCACTACTTGGCCACCACTTTTTGAAGTCTGTAGTTGATTGGATTGTTGTTGATGAATTTTTTTGGCTGGTATTATCATTACTTACTAATTTTGGATTATTTCATAATATATCAAAGAAGGAGACTATGTTTGGCTTCTTTTTGCCACCTTTGCCCTAAAGCCCTGACATGCTTTATTTTTATATAGTCATGTATGCTGGTTGCTTACTTTGAGATTTTGAAGTGTTAATATACGACATTTTTTTCCCTTCTAGAAAGTGTAGGAAGGTTTTTTTCTTTTTCTTTTTTTCTTCTCTCTCTCTCTCTCTTTTTTTTTTTTTGAACTTCTTTAGTTTTGACAATTCCCCAGATAAATAATGGGGATAAGCCAAAAATAGAAAATTAAAAACCCACAGATTAATTACAGCTATAAAACAATATTAGGCAAAGCAAAAAAACACCCTGCAACTTTTACTGACTCCCACAGTTGAGACTAAAGTCAAGATTTTCACAGACTGTATTATCTAGTTTGAGATGAGTAACAGTTTCATTTTTTTTTTCAGTTGCATAAAATGAGATTCAGAAACTTTAAATCACCTTAAAGCTCAAGGTCACACAGCTAATAAACACGAGAGTCATGCTTTAAATGCAGGCCTCTGATGCTCTAAACCCAAAGTTCCCTTTCAGTATTCCTCCAAGAAGAAGCCGAGAAGAAACCTGAGGTATTTGGTTGGAGGGAGTGCAGAAAGTAGCTGAGACAATGGCTTCACCAGACAAAGAGAGGACAGAGGAACAGGTCAGTTTGTTGGTAAAAGTATCCCATTTGTGATAGTTTCCCAAGAACTATCACAGACAACCCCCCAACAATATAAAGTGTAGTCATCTTTTAGTTTGGGTTTCTAGAGGGGGTCCTAATAGACTTATAGGGGAAAGAGACCTAGGGATGTTGACACCAGTTGCCAGAGATTTTATCAATCACCTATCACTGTGTAACAAACCACCCCAAGCCCAGTGCCTTCAAACAATAATCACTTATTCTCACTCATGCACCTATGAGTAGGTTGAGGTTCAGCTGTTCTAGACTGAGCTCTCCTGGGCCTGGGATCCAGGTTACAGGTTAGGTTTCTTCCAGGTGTCTTTCATTTTCCCTGCATCAGTGGACTGACAAGATCATGTTCTTTTCATGGTAATGGTAGAATTGCAAGAGGGCACACCCACACAGGCAAGTACAAGTGTTTGTTTGTTTGTTTGTTTTGCTTGTGTCATGTTTGCTAACATCCATTAGCTGAAGCAAATCACCTGGTTGAGCTCAAGGTCAAGGTCTTGCCGGTGGGAGGAACTGCAAAGTCCCTGGGCAAAGGGAATGAATGGAAGGAGGGGTTAAGTGTTGGGATCAATAATTTAAACTACTATAGGGACTAGGAAAATTTATTTGCAAAAGCAGACAAGAAAATAGCCTGAAGGCTCTGAAAACAAAAGGTATTAAATTGAGAAGATTCCATCTTTTTTGGGAAGGTTATTTCTGGGAAAGCACAGTTCAGGCTCTGTGTGTAACTCAGGGAGAGAACTGAAGTTCAATGATGAAGACAAAAAATGAGGTCTTGAATAAAAGTCAGAAATGACCTGTTTGAAACTGAGCAGGATGCTGTAATTCCCCCCCCAAGCTAAAAAGATTCTTAGTGTCCCCCATTTCTTATTTGTAAGAAGAAGATTTCCCTCTCCTAGACTTTCCCTGAGTTCCAAAGAGCTATTGAAACTGTTACTAATTAGGGGAGTGAGGAATGCAGAAAGAAACAGGGGTCCTGATTCCTAACCCCCTCTTCTGGAGATGTGCTGAGAAATCTGATACATATATCTGAGTCCTGCAGGAACTAAGGCCTCCACCCAGGTGGAGGATGGTAACTCCAGGCTGAGCACAAGCGTTTGGACCCCAGACTGGTTGGAACAAGAAGGCTGATGGTTGAGATTCCTGGAACCATCATCACCCTGTTACCTCACCACCAACCAATCCGAGCAGGATCACACACCCTGCAGCCCTCCTCCTAAATTTTGCCTATAAAAACCCTTCCCTGAAAACCATCAGGGGGTTTAGGCTTTTGGGGCCCGAGCTGCTGGTTCTTCTTGCTTGGCCCCGCAATTAACCTTTCTATGTTCCGAATTCCAATATTTCTGTTTGTTTGACCTCACTGTGCATCAGCACACAAACATAAAGATTTCGTTATTCTCTTTTTCTTGTTATTTTCCTAGCACTTGACTCAGTGTCTGGTGCATGATATGTGTTGGACAGTTCTGTATCAAGTGAGTGAGTGAATGAACGAATGAATGAAATATGAAAGTTATTGGGGGGGATTTTAAGCTATTGCTTTTTTGCGTGGTTTGCATAAAACATAGGAATAATTGGGCAGTACCACTTCGAGGTTAAACTACAATCCAGTATAAACATGGGTTCAAAAAATGTGATTCTACTCTTAGATTAGAGACCTCATAATTTACTGGGCATTAGTTAAGAATTAACCCTGGAGAAAATGTGTGCGGAAGGTGTGGCCTCAAACTGATCCAGTGAACAGTTAAAAAGAGGAAATGAACAGTAAACACTTTTCCAGATTGAGGAAAGAACCATCCAGGGACCTTCCTTCCCAAACCAGACGGCAGCCTCCAGCTGGCTGCCTGAGAGATACTGAAATTGGAAGGGCTCAGTAGCCAGGCAGACCTTCACTCCTTCATGTCTGCGGGAGGCCTGGGATTCTATGGTTTGTAATTACCTCCCAACTGAGCCTTTGTGAGGTAACATCGCTGGCAGAGTTAAGCTACTGCAGCATTTTTTTCTATTAATTTGACATTGCCTCAAGTCATATTATTTTATGGATGTAAAGACATAATACTGGCTAAATCAACATTTAGGCCCTGGGAAGCCTTTTTTTTTGTTTTTTTGTTTTTTTGTTTTTTTTCTTTCTTTTCGGTATAGAATGGTGATGGTAGTGAGATAGAGGAAGGCTATTTAAGAAAGCATTTCTCTTTCTCACTCACACTTTCAAATACCATTGGTGGTGTTGTAACCTTGATAACCTTTTTGGAGAGCGGATTGACGATGATTATCAAAATTTTAAATGTGCATGAACTTTTGCTTCAGTAGGGGTCTCTTCGAGATGGCCTTGTAGGTCATGCCAAGGCATCTTGTCCATATCTCAAGAGCAATAGAAGCTATTACAAGGCTTTTGAATCAAGAGGGGTTGGATGCTGGGGTTGATGATGTGATCCGAATTATAATTTGAAGAGGTGTCTGTCGAGAGACAATTGCAGAAGTTTAGGTGAGAGAAGATGGTAGCTTGGACTCAAATGGTGGTGATAGAGAGGAGAGGAGGGCTGCATTTGAGGAAGTTTAGGAAGCAAATTCACCAGAATTTGGTAAATGCTTGCATTTGGAGAGATACCAAGGAAGACAGCCAGTTTTTATCTGGATGGATGGTGATTCCCTTCAGAGAAATGAGTTTGATTTTGAAACATGAAATACTATACAGCCATCAATAGGGATAAGACAGATCAATCTTTCAAAATTTCTAGACATAGACAAATGTCCACAACATGTTATTAAGCAAATTTGATTATAAAATTGTAGAAATAATTTCTTATAATTGATTGGATCTATCTATCTATCTATCTATCTATCTATCTATCTATCTATCTATCTATCTACTTACCTACCTACCTACTTACCTATGTATCTACCTATCTATCATCTTAGATGCTTTCAAGGGTTTTGTGAATATTGGTACCACATTAATAACAGTGGTAATCTCCTGGGTGTGGGTGGAATTTGGGGGGACTTTCATTTTCTCTTTAATATACTTGAATGTTGTCTGATGTTTTGGTGATAAACATGTTATGATTTGATAATATTCCAGAAGCTTACCAATTGGGAGAAAGATGGAGGATCAGTACTACCAAGGATCTGATGAAAGGGTCTATAGCCTGAGGGAAGAATGCAGACCACCAACCTCAGCCCAGGAGCCAGTGAAAGGAAGGGCAGCTTTGGAAGAGATCCCTGATGCTTTTCCTATGCCAAACTACCTAAGGTGTGAATGAATGTGTCCCAAGATGGTCTGTCACCCAGTGCAGTGTGGTAGAGCTGTGCAGGTATTACTCTGCAGCCATTCTGCAGGGTGGCAGAGAAAGCAAGAATGGCCATATGCCTCTACTGCATAAAATGTTCAAAAAAAAAAAAAGGAATAAAAATCCGAGAAGGCAGAAATGAAAACTTGAATGGTTTCTGCAGTTTATTTTTCTAAAGTTCTAGCCACCTGTACACAGAGCCACAAACCACACAGACATCCATACCCATCAGTAAGACTGATGCTTGTCAAGGACGCCTGCAGTCAGCCCAAATGTGAGTAGGTTTAATCCCCTAATTATAGATGACTCCAGTAGCAACAGGCACTCTGAGCCCCCAGCCAGGATCACAAGAGATGCAATCCTGGCTCCTCCAGGTAAATCCTGTGATTACCCAGCATAGGCAAAAGGTGGGATCTGAAGAGTTCTTTATTGGGAGCCTACGTGGGCACTGACTTTCTGAAGCCTGGCTTCACAGGCCCCACACGGTGCCTATTAGCTCAGTCTTCTCTCTTCACCACACATCCCAAGCCATGCTGTTCAACCTGCTAACCAGTTTACAGCATGAGTTACAGTTAATACTCTTAGTTTCAACCCTGAATGTTTGAGGCAGCATAGCCCAGTGTGGTCTGTTGGGTTTGAATCCAGCTCTACCACTTACGCAGCTCTGTGAGTTTTGAAAAGCATCTCTCTGCCTCAGTTTTTGATCTGCAGAATGGTAATAATACTGGCACTACCTCATAGACCTGTGAATATTGTGACACTTAGGATTAGCCTGCAAGTAGTAAGCACTCAATAAATGCTAATAATTTTTATTGTATTCTGACTGATGTTAGATGTTCGATGTCCTCAGAGTAAGTCAATTCCATATCCACCATTGCCTGTGTTATCAGTACTTGAGGGTATCCGAGGACTTTGGAATTGAGGAAATTTTTTTCTAAACGAAAAGATAAATATATATGTTAGATTACACAAAGTCACTTCAAAGTGGCAGAATGGTTTCCAGGCAAGCGCAGCTCAACTGTCACCATTCATGGTTCACTCATACATGAAAGGACTTCTGCGTGCCACCTGTGTGTCAGGCACTAGGCTGGGGCTACATGAAAATTGGGACTTGATGCTTGCTTTCAGGGAGCTTACCATGTGGTGGGGGAAATGGGTAGACAAAAACAAGTAAGCAATGAACACAGACATTGTAACAAGTTGTGCCAGGTGTTACAAAGAAAAGAAAGAGGACACTATTAGAAGGTTGGTTGGCTGTATTGTATTCTATCCTGGACCATATGTTTGGAGATTATGAACAGTGCTGCTGTGAACATTGTTATATAAGTGTGTTCTGATGACTAGGTTTGAGAAGTTCAAGTTTTCTAGGACTTGTCCATTTAGTACCAAGATCAGGGTGGTCGGAGCAGGCTCCCTAGAGGTATGCAATAAGGGAGTGCCTTGTCTGTAGAGAATTTTAAAATGATAATAAATTTAGCGAAAATTTCAGCAATTCCAAATCCACTCCCCATCTTCTGTTGGGTTATAAAAAATGGCTGAGATTTCTGTTGCATTTTAATAATATGTATGTGAGCTTCAAACTGGTCCTTTAAAAAATTATATTTTAAAAATCACCATATTCTGGAGTTCCCTTTGTGAGTCAGTGGTTAACGAATCTGACTAGAAACCATGAGGTTTCGCGTTCGATCCCTGGCCTTGCTCAGTGGGTTAAGGATCAGGCGTTGCCATGAGCTGTGGTGTAGGTTGCAGACGTGGCTTGGATCCTGCGTTGCTGTGGCTGTGGTGTAGGCCGGTGGCTCCAGCTCTGATTCGACCCCTAGCTTGGGAACGTCCATATGCTCCAGAAGCGGCCCAAGAAATGGCAAAAAAAAAAAAAAAAAAAAAAAAAAAAAAAAAATCACCATATTCTATGTGAAATTTAATTTGGAGGATTCCCACTTGTAGGGTTGGCTCTTGACACCCTTGGACTCAGCTATGGGCTTTTGTTTTGAGAGTCAGTTTGTGACAGGTGGGAATTATTTAAGGGTATCTGCTTTGAGTGTAGGTTGTTCTAACAAGCCCTGTGATATACCACAAGTTCCTGGGTCAAAATAGTAGACTAGAAATTAATGATGGTAGTGCAGTGATAGGAAAAATAAATAAATAGAATTGTGGTTATAAGTTCTGTCATTCTCATGTTTGAAAGCAGCTGGAATGGATCCCAGGCAACAAAGGCATGGACAGTATTGCGATTTCTGGACTTTATTGTGAAGGGCTATTTTTATGAATTTTGGCAACACCTAACATTTTGTTTAGGACATTTCCTAACTCCTTGTATATTTGTTTCTTCATATGAAAGAGAGTTTTCTTTTTTTTATTATTTATTTTTTCCGCTGTACAGCATGGGCACCAAGTTACACATACATGTATACATTTTTTTCCTCCCATTGTCCTGTTGCGATATAAGTATCTAGACAGAATTCTCAATGCTACACAGCAGGATCTCATTGTAAATCCATTCCAAGAACAATAGTTTGCATCCAATAACCGATAACCCCAAGCTCCCTATCCCTCCCACTCCCTCCCTTTCCCCCCTGGGGCAGCCACAAGTCTATTCTCCAAGTCTAAGTTCATTTGTGCTGTATATTAGATTCCAGTTATAAGCAATATCATATGGTATTGGTCTTTGTCTTTCTGACTTATTTCACTTAGTATGAGAGTCTCTAGTTCCATTCATGTTGCTGCAAATGGCATTATGTCATTCTTTTTTATGGCTGAGTAGTATTCCATTGTGTATATATACCACATCTTCCGAACCCAATCATCTGTCGATGGACATTTGGGTTGTTTCCATGTCTTGGCTATTGTGAATAGCGCTGCAATGAACATGCGGGTGCATGTGTCTTTTGTAAGGAAAGTTTTGTCCAGATATATGCCCAAGAGTGGGATTGCAGGGTCATATGGAAGTTCTATGTATAGATTTCTAAGGTATCTCCAAACTGTTCTCCATAGTGGCTGTACCAGCTTACATTCCCACCCAGAGTGCAGGGGGTTCCCTTTTCTCCACAACCCCTCCAGCACTTGTTATTTGTGGATTTATTAATGATGGCCATTCTGAATAAAAAGGTTTTTTTGCTCAACTTTGAGTAAAGATAGATTGACAAGTCTGGCTAGACTGTCCAGGGACATGAATATGTGAATAAGATCAATTGTGATGAAGTCATCCATAAACTTTCAGAAGTTAGGCTCAAAAATGGAAATTGTCATGTTTGTGTTTATTGCTCTGGTAGAGCTATATGTATAAGTATTTTCCCTTTAAAATTACATTGAGGCAATTCAAAAGTTTTACCCCTCTGCTTTTTTCATCTATTTTTCTGTATTTATTTATTTATTTTTGTCTTTTTAGGGCTGCACCTGTGGCATGTGGAGGTTCCCAGGCTTGCAGTTGAATCAGAGATGCAGGTGCCGGTCTATACCACAGCCACAGCAAGGGAGAGCTGGGCCACATCTGCAGCCTACACCATAGCTCAGGCAATGCTGGATCCCTTAACCCCCTGAGAGAGGTCCGGGATTATAAAGTCCTCATGGATACTAGTCAGGTTCATTACTGCTGAGCCACATTGGGAACGCCTCTATTTTTCTGTAAAACCTTTTCTTTGGTATGTATCTGCGTGTGTCTACTGGCACATGAAGTTCAATAAAAGGCATTTTCACCTTCTGTGGTTTTGTTTTTCTGGTCATTATTATTATTTGTTTGATTACATGATTATTCCTAAAATCAATTTTGTTGAATAGAGGTTGGGTATGTTAAAATGATCTGCTCTGGGTATCAAACAAGCTGGGTGTGACACCATGTCCATTTCATTTATATTGTCAAATTTATAGGCCTTAAGTGGCTGATAATTTTCTCTCATCTGTTTGAGGTCTTCAGCACCTGAGCAGATTTCCTTTCCATTACTGCTGTTAGTTATGTGTCATCTCTTATTTTTTTTATAATTTATTTATTTATTTATTTATTTATTTTTTGGTCTTTTTTTTTGTTATTTCTTTGGGCCGCTCCCACGGCATATGGAGGTTCCCAGGCTAGGGATCCAATCGGAGCTGTAGCCACCTGCCTACGCCAGAGCCACAGCAACGCGGGATCCGAGCCACGTCTGCAACCTACACCACAGCTCACGGCAACGCCGGATTGTCAACCCACTGAGCATGGGCAGGGACCGAACCCGCAACATCATGGTTCCTAGTAGTTGGATTCGTTAACCACTGCGCCACGACGGGAACTCTTGTGTCATCTCTTATTCTAGAGAATCAGCTTTGGCTTTGTTTTCCGTTTCTCTTTTTTAATATTTGCTTTTTGGTTCACTGATTTCTGTTATTCTCTCTTTTCTAGGTTCCCCTCTCTCCTTCACATCCTAACTTTCTGAGATGACACTTAACTCATTAATTTTTCCTTTACTAATAAATGCATTTTAAGGCTAATGCTTCCTATAGGTTAGAATGTATTGTACTTAAACTGCCGTTATAGCTCTAAGTGGTTTTTGATTTCCATTATTATTTCTTCTGTGATCTATGGTTATCAATATGCTTTCATTTCCAAATATTTCAGAATTTAATATTGTTTTAATCTTGTTTCTGGTTTAATGCATGTGGTCAGAGAATGTATTCTGATCTCAGTCTTCAAACACTTGCTGAGACATGCTTTACAGTCCATTGGATGGTAACGTGTATTTTTGTAAATACATGTATAAATTTGCCAAAACAGTATATTTGGTTGTGGGGTACAGTGTTCCCTGTGTGTTGTTTGTTAATTCTGTTTTTTAGACCGGATTTTAAAAAATCCTCACTGATTTTTATCAGCATATTCTGTCAAACATGGAAAAGAAGTGTTGAAATCTTCACAATTTGTGAATATTCACTTTTCCATCTATTAAGTTTTGCATTATATATTTTAGGCCACATTATAAATGCACATAAACTGAAAATTGCTTTTTTACTTATGAATTGAATCTTTTTCTCGTAAAGTGATTGACCTTGTTTCTAGGAATGATTTTTCACCTCAACTTATATTTTGTCTGATATTAATATAGCAACACTATGTCTTTATTAGTATTTTATTGGTATTTTAATGCTGCCTCTTACTTTCAAGTCTTCTATATCTCTACATTTTATGTCCTTTGTAAACAGTATATAATTAGATTTTACATTTTTCTAATTTTTTCTTTAAAAGCATTGTTTATAGTCACCATAATTAAGGATATATTTGGGGGAGTTCCCGTCGTGGCTCAGTGATTAACGAATCCGACTAGGAACCATGAGGTTGCGGGTTCAATCCCTGGCATTGCTCAGTGGGTTCAGGATCTGACATTGCCGTGAGCTATGGTGTAGGTTGTAGAAGTGGCTCAGATCCCGCGTTGCTGTGGCTCTGGTATAGGCCAATGGCTACAGCTCTGATTAGACCCCTTGCCTGGGAACGTGCATATGTCGCAGAAGCGGCCCTAGAAAAGGCAAAAAGACAAAAAAAAAAAAAAGAAAAGAAAAGAAAAAAGAAAAAAGAAAAAAAGGATATATTTGGGATTTTTATGCTAAATATTTTCTTTATCAATTATATATTAGTCCCTCTCTTTCTAAATTTTTTTTTGTTTCTAATTCTACTCCCAATTTTGGGGGCATATTATATGCTCTGCTTGTATCCTGTTAGGAGGTACTCTGGAAATTATAAAATATAAATTTTAAAATGCATATTTAAATTAAAAGAAAAGTTCATAACTATTTTCTGTCTTCCAAATAATACCTTAGAACACTATAATTCCATTTATCAGGACTTTGACTTCTATATTATTATTAACTGGTATAATGCCTTTAACATTTTCAACCCTTTAGGCATTAGTATTGCTTTTTATCATCAATGTTTTTACAACTCCTATATAGTGCCACTCAATTTCATTTCACACCTATTTATGTCTCAGACATTTAATCTGGGGCTACTGATCACAGTATGCCCTTTAGAACATTTTTCAGTGAGGATCTGCCGATGATGAAATTTTTTGAAATGTCTTTATTGAGTCTTCTCTCTTAAAAGATACTTTTGTTGACACAATTCTAGGCTGCAGGGTTTTTTTACCCCCTTCAGGCATCTGAAAAGACATTCTGCTATCTTTTAGCTTTCATTGTTGCTGTTCAGAAGTTGGTTGTTGGTCTAAATATCACTTCTTTGATGGTAATCTTTCCATTTTCATTGACTGCACTGAAGATTCTGGATTTGTCTTTGGTTTTACTGAAATTTCCTATGATTTGTCTAAGGGGTAAATTTCTTTTTATTTAACCTATTTAGGAGTCTTGAATCTGTGGATTAAAGTCTTTAATCAGTTTTGAATATTCTTAGCCATTTTCATTTTACAAATTGCCTATGACCCTTTCTCTTTTTTAAAAAATTTTGGTTATTATATTTTTATTTCTGGAAGTTCTATTTCATTTTTCCTTAAATCTGCTATGATACTTTTTATAGTCTTCTGTTTCCTACAGATATTTTCAAAGTTATCATTTATATTTTTAAACATGATAAATAAGTATGATAAGCATCTTACCAAACTGTGTCTGATAGTTTCAATATTTGAAGTCTGGGTGGATCTATTTCTGTTCTCTATGATTTCTCTTGGTTCTCATATATATTTATATTATCTTGTATTCTCATATACCTAGTAATTTTTGATTGCTAGCTGATCATCACTTTTCAAACATAATTTATGGGGTTTCCCTAGTATCTAGAATGGATGTACTCTCCTCCAGAGAGAGTTTATATTGGACACTTCCTGGGCTGCAGTTGCTCTACCCTTTGGGACCACCACAAAATAAATTCAAGGATTGAGAGTTTTTGGCTCACCCAGAAAATGGGGGAGTTGAGGCCCAATTGTGCATGTGGATGCTGTCGGTGCCTCATTTAAATTTCCACCAATTCCTATTACTGGTTCTATGTGTTTCCCCCAGCATTTTTATGGGGGAAAATGAAAGCTAATACCTGTAACATTCTTCAGAAGATCTCCCTTGGACTATTGGATTCACCTTGCCTGTTGAGACAGGTGGAATTTTCTGGGTCTATTTCCCTTAGGGTTGCCTGTAAACCAGTAAACTGATTGGTGTAGAAATACTTGGGAGTTCATATTATCTTAAGAAAACATAGAGCCAATGAATAATTGGTGCAGGAGCACAAAAACCTAGCTCCCTTGCTGGGAGGTGAGAAACTCTGTAATGTGCAATTTACACTTGAGAGCTCCCTGAAGGAGCGGGCTGCACCTGGGGCTTATCTGAATTTTTTCCCTAGGTTGGCTTCTTCCTTTTCCCTATCCTGCTTCCCTTAGCCATCGCTTTTTCCTAAGATTACTTTCTTTTTTCTTTTCCTTTTTCTTTTTGTTTTGGCCATGCGAGGCATGAAGAAGTTCCCAGGTCAAGGACTGAGCCCATGCCACAGCAGTAACCTGAGCCACAGCAGTGACAATGCTGGATCCTTAACCACTGGGTCACCAGGGAACTCCAAGAGTACTTTATTATTCTTGGGGCTTGGAGTCTGCTTCTTGAAGAACCTGATAGCAGGTGAATCCTGTCCACAGCTAAGACCTACCAGAGATGGCTTCTTTGATTCTGTTCTGATCTGTTTATCAAGGTAGCTCTTTTCACCATTCCCAGAAGGCAGATCTAGCTAGATCTGATTTTTCTTACCCTGAAGGTATATCTCTTTGGGATTCCAAATTAATATGAGGAATATCTCAAGCAAAACTCTCCACCCTGAATGAATTCTTGAATTGGCTTCTCTTTCCCTCTCTCTCTCCTCTCTTGACAAGCCCAGACACTAACCCAGAGAACAAGCATTTCTGTTATCTGCAAATGGCTCTTTGATGTTCTAGCAAGTTGCTTACCTGATTGGTTGTAGCTAGAGTACCTGTTCCAGGGTCTCTTGCAGTTAAGTGGGAAATCTGACCCAGTCCAAACTAATGGAATGCAAGTAGAAGTAACAGACGTCTCTTCCAAACCTAACCATTTAGAAAATCTACATATGATCTTTCACGAATTTGCCTTGCTGGTGTTACCAGCTGGACATAGAAGAATTAATGGAGGCTTTAGAAGTAATGGAGTCAATAGTGAAAAAATATTGGTTCCCTAATAGCTATACAGAATAGAATTTTCTCCAGTCTTCATTATCAGATGATAATGGGAATAAGAAATCTTCACTGGTTAAATCGCTGAATATTTGGAATTTTTAAAATATTAGTTGGTGAGTCTTGAATCTTACACTTGCTTTTTCTTGGTCACTGGTGATTTTCTTTCTCTTTCTTTCTTTCTTTCTTTTGGTTTGTTTGGCCACACCTGAAGCAAGCAGAATTTCCCCGGCCAGGGACTGAAGCCATGCCACAGCAGTGACCCAAGCCACTGCAGTGGCAATGCTAGATCTTAATCTGCTGCACCTGGTTTTCTTTGTACCATCTGGGTCCTGTCCCACAATAATCTGCTCAGATCTAGCTTTTTGATTTATGAAATCATTTATTTAACAAGCGTTCTTTTGGTGCTAGCTACTATTCTAGGCACTAGGGGTACACAGTGAATGGAAAATAACCCCTTCTCTCATGGAACTACCATTCTATGTGTCCATTTCTTTGTCATGGTGGAATCTTCCTTTTTTGTTATTCCATGAACAGTGAGCAGACAATGAGGTGAGATCTTCCTTTTCTATTTACTTCTATCTCATAACTTTTTCCCTTTTCAATTTTAGCTACTTGAAAATTATGCAGGAAGGCTAATTTCAGAATAGTCTGCCTGTTTCTTCTATTTTAATTCACTCAAGATGAATCCATGTCAAATGTACTCTCATTTACTTTCTTCTTATGCCTGTCACTATGTGATTATGTGACCTCTGAATTATATCATTTTTCCTGGATATTTGCTGTGTGGTCATAGCACAATTCACAATTCTGAAGGCTTTGACATTAGAAAATACCACCTGCCTTGTACAATTCACTTATTTTTTGTTAATTTTTCCCTTTTAAATGGACTTTATCTTTTAGAGTAATTTTAGGTTCATGGAGATATTGATCAGAAAGCATAGAAAGTTCTCATATACTCCCTTCCCCCAGACATGCACAACTTCTCCCACTGATTGTTGATAACTTCCTGAACCAGTAATATACTTGTTATAATTGATGGATCTACACTGATACGTCATTTATCAGCCAAAGTCCATAGTTTACTTGAGGGCATAATTCTTGATGTACATTCAGTGGATTTTATGTATCATTTATAGTATCATACAGAATAATTTGACTGTTCTAAAAATCCTACATGCTCTGCTTATTCACGCCTCCTTCCTCTTCCCTGGCAACCATGGATTACTTTACTATCTCCAGAATTTTGCCTTCTCTGGAATGTCATATAGTTGGAATCATATGGTATGCATTTATCATGGAATGTGTACGTCATTTTTACTTAGTAATATACATCTCAGTAATATACATTTAGTAATATACATCTGCATGTCTTTTTGTGGCTAGATAGCTCATTTCTTTTTAACACTTAATATTTCATTATTTGGATGTCCCACATTTTATTTATCTATTCACCTACTGAAGGACATTTTGGTTGCTGCCAAGTTTTGATAATTATGAATAAAGTTTCTATAAACATCCATGGGCAGGTTTTTGTGTAGACATAAGTTTTCACCTCATTTGGGTTTATACAAAGAAGTGCAATTGCGAGTCTTATGGTAAGAACATGTTTAGTTTCATAAGACTGTCTCCCAAAGTGGCTGTATTGTTTTGCATTTCCATCCCCAATGAATGAAAGTTCCTGTTGCTCTACATCCTCACCATCACTTGCAGTTGTCAGTGGTCTAGATTTTGACAATTCTAGTAGGTGTGTAGTGGCATCTCATTGCCATTTTGAGTTGCATTACCCTAATGACATATGATGTTGGAATATCCTTTCATATGCTTATTTGCCATTTTCTATATTGGTAAAGGGTCTGTTAAGGTCTTTTGTTCTTTTAAAAATGGTTTATTTTCTTATTATTGAATTTTAAGAGTTCTTTGTATATTTTGGATCTATCTATCTATCTATAGACATATATACATATATATGTCTACATTATACACTATATATGTGTGTATATATGGGCTGGTCTGTGTAGTCTGTGGCACAGACTACATATTTCTGTTTCTTCTCATTCTCTTGATGGTGTCTTTCACAGATCAAGTTTTTACTTACAGTACTTTTGACTCCAAATGCATAGGTTTTCCTCACCAAACAATTCTTTGCAGATATCAACTGAATGTCCTACAGTTTAACTCAGTTCTGATACTAACTTCCCAGAGTTAGCATATACTCGACAGGTTAAGGGCTCAGTCATAGAAGATTGCCCCCCCCCTTTAAATGCCAATCACAAGCCCAGGTCACCTGTATTTCTTCTGATAAGTGGCTCTAAATTTCCCATATCCCGCTGCTCAAGTTTGATAATTTTCTAGAACAACTCACAGAACCCAGAAAAGCGCTTTACTTACCATTATCTGTTTATCATTAAGAATACAAAAAGAAAAAAAAAATACAACTCAGGAACAGCCCAATGGAAAAGATGCATAGGGCCAGGGATGGACAGGTTGGTCCCTGGAGCTTCCATATTTGCTCTCTATGTGCTACCCTCCCAGCACCTCAAAGTGTTCATCAACCGGGAAACTCTCCAAATCCTGTTGCTTAGGGTTTTTATGGAGAATCCATTTCTTATGCACAGTTGATTAAATTGCTGGGCATCAATGATTAACTTAATCTTCTGCCCTTATTTCCTCTCCAGAGAGCAGAAGGTGGGGCTGAAAGTTTCAACCCTCTAATCACATGGTTGGTTCGTCTGGCAATCCACCCCATCCTAAAGCTATCCAGGGACTCAACAAGAATCAACTCATTAGCATAAACTCAGGTATGGTTGAAAGAGGGCTTATTATGAAATACCAAAGATTCTCCTCTTACTCTTTTCACTTCGGAAATTCCAAGAGTTTTAGAGGCTCTTATACCAGGAACCAGGGATGAACACCATGTATGTATTTCTTATGAACACCAAATACATATTTCTTATATCACAATATCACAGCTGAACAGGTGTTTTTAATGGAGTCCAGCTTATCAATTTTTTTTCCATGGGTCATGCCTTTGGTGCTATATCTAAGGTCATTGCCATACCCAAGGTCATCTAGACTTTCTCTTTTGTTATCTTCTAGGGGTCTTACCATTTTGCATTTTAAACTTAGTTCTATGATCCACTTAGAGTTAATTTTTATGAAGGATATAAGGTCTGTGTCTATATCCTTTTTTTTTTTTAAACATGTATGTGTCCAGTTTTACCAGACCATTTGCTGCAAAGACTATCTTTCTCCACTGTATGGTCAACTCATTTATTTTTAATTCCATGCAGCTATCTCTTTGGCTAAGGGATGTAGATAGTATGAGAATAGTGACTCTATAATGATTGTTTGAGGAGGCAAGTACAAGTAATCAGCTCAGTGATTTTCCTTTACGTGACACCATAGGCACATTCCAACATTCCAGCAAAGCTCACTCTCCTCTCTCCTTGAGCCCCAGGGAGACGCAGAGCCCTGATGATCCTGTTAGCCCTGAATTGAGCCAACTTGAAGACTTTTCAGTAAGGTGACCCATTAAGTCCTTTTGCTAAGCTGGTCTGGAAAGATAATGAGATCGCCTTTTCCTTTCTAACTCTACCCTGCTGTGTTCTTTCTCTTCCTTTAGGTGAACACAATGTTCAAGAGAAATAACCTTTGGGGGAAACTGCGTGGTTTTAAAGCCCTTACCCAGTTACCAGTATCTATATAATGTCAGACAGTTACATATTTGGAAATATAAGGACTAGTAACTGGATCTGACCAAGTCCTAGTTCTGTCACTCATTAGCTGTGCAGCTGAAGACAGGTGTTTTTTTTCTCCCCCTTCTAACATTTTCAGTTTCTTCACCTTCAGGGTGTGTGTTCTTACTGTTGTAGGTCCAAGTTTATCATGTCTTTTAAATTGCAAAGCTTTTCTAAATATCTGCACTGTAAATTTTTCTTTTTAAAATGATAGTTGATTTACACAGTTGTGCCAATTGCTGCTGTACAGAAAAGTGACTCAGTCATACATACATATACATTCCCTTTCTTATATTACCTTCCATCATGGTCTATCCCAAGAGACTGGATATAGTTCCCTAGGCACTGTAAATTTTTCTTGAGAGAGAAATTCATAGCTTTATATAATTCCCAAGTTTGGGCTTTGTGACTTCAGACTTAAACTCTAGAATATGGTCTTGTCATTCTCTTAATACATCAAAAAAATGTTTTGGCAACTTATAGGCAATATCAGAGACCCTCTCTCCCCCCCCCCCCCCAGCATAATGTTGAGTATGTTCTTTAAGGAAAGAGTTCTTTAATTCTATTAAAGTTTTATTAGTGCTCTGTCTTTTTTGGTAAGTTTTTGGGGCCAGTGTGTCCTAGGACAAACCAGAGTCCTTGGGCAGCAGGGAAAGCCTCGCCCTGCCCCAAGTGGGAGGGCCATGGGACATGGAAAAAATGTCAAGTTGAAATTGTAAATAGTCAGGAGAGGCCCAAATTTCTAGAATGGAAAGAGTAAGGTTTTGTTTTGTTTTTCCCAGAAATGCAAAAACATTAGTAAGAGCTCAGATGGACTCTGTGCCTCTCTTCACTGCTCTGATAATGGGCAGCCCAGGGTGAACTCTTCTGGGCAAATGCAGTATCTTGAGAGAACATACTCAGTGCCATGTACATGCAGCTCTGATCACAGCTTCTGCTCCTGAGTTGACAGGTGTGTCCTATGCATTGGGTTAGGGTTTTGCTGTTGAAAATTTTGCCTAAAATATGGTTGATCCATCCAATTCCAGGAGTGTGGATATCTTTGATTTGGAATTCTATAACCTTTCAAAAAAGGGGTAGATGTTTAATGAATCACTCTAAATTTTCCTTTTCTCCTAGGCTCCTCCTTATTACTAGCTGTAAGACTGGGGGGTGGGGTGGGGAAGGACGTGAGAGAGAGAGAGAATACCAAAGAGCACACTCACTTATCAAGAGGTTTGGACCATGGCCGATTTGAAATATTACTAACCTTGCATTTTCAAATTTGATGCACAACAACCAAGATGCTAATACTTTCCTTAGTTTAGAAAAAAAAAAATCCTTTCACCCATCTCTTCTAGCCGAAGATTAGGAAAGAGGCTTTAAGAAGATTTAAAAAAAAAAAAACCAACTTCTGAGCAGCGGAAAAAATGGTTTGTGATTCAGGGGCTTCGGGCAATTCATCATGGAAATTGGGTTTCTTAGCAGACATCGTGTGAATCCTTTCGTCCCTGTCAACTTTTTAATACATTACATTGAGAATGTAAATCGTGTTGGTGAGGGGGAGTGGAGGAAAAAAGGGAGCGAGAGAAAAGAGAGAGCTTCCTCATTTTGGATTTAGAAGGGAGGAAGCATGAGGCCTGTAATTCATATTAACTAAATAATAAAAAATATCTGTATAAATATATAGATATGCAGGTATATCTGGGGAGGAAGTGGGGAGACGTGAGTGAGACAGAGCAAAATTGAAATCGTTTCATCCTTTTGAAGGGCCTTTAATGGGTGTTCTTTATAATTTATTTTTATTTTCTTTAGTTTTTATTCCTTTAGTTTTGTTTCTTTAGTTATGTGAACTTATTTCCACCAGCCTCACAAAAGCAAAGGACAGAGACTTGAAGTCAGGAGTTCCATGACTGAGGAAAGGAGAAAAATAGAACAAAATTTAATGCATCATAAACATGGAATATTGCTGAGAGAGCTGGAGCTTCTGCACTGTCTCTGTCACTATTAGGGTTGGGCAGAGGCTTTGGCTGGACTCCTTACTACCCTTACAGACCAACTTCAATGATTGTTCTAAAGGTGCTTTTTTTCCCCAAGTAGTTCATGTCTACTCAGGCCTATTGGGGATTAGGGGGTGCATTGCTCTCTAGCTCTCTAGAATGTTCATCTGTCTATGCTTCCCTCAGCCTAATTTGTAGTCATTTTACCCCTTATATGGGTTTATCATCAAAATTCATTGTAGAGGTCCTTTTGTGTTCTTTTTTTCTAGCTTTCTTAGGTAATGACATGTCTCTCTGGTCCTCTGGAACCTGAAGAAATTTCAGTCTAGTGAATTTCTTCTATGAATCTGAATGTTCAACAACACTGCAGCACCAGAGTAAGGGCAGGATGTGAGTCTTATAGGGCCATTTTTCTCTTGGAGTTTCTTTTTTTTTTTTTTTTTTAAATATATATATATTATTTTTTTATTTTTATTTTTATTTCTTTATATATATATTGTTTCTACCTCACAGCATGGTGACCCAGTTACACATTCTAACAAGGGGAAGGTTAAGAGGGAGGGGTTTGATTCCATGGCTTCTTTTTCCTGATGCTCTTGGCATCCAGTTCTGTCTCATACACACAACCACATATTGTTTAGTGAGCAGGCAAGTCACTCTTGAAATGGGGTTGGAGCATAGCTTCCTATTGATTTTGTTTTATACAGTCAGGTAGGACGATGGGGCAGGGGCCAGGATTCTCACTTTTGCCTTAATCAAGCCTCACCTATTTTCAACTACTATTCCTTTTCCTCCTTCCACTGAGGAAAAAGAAAAAATACATCCTAGAAAGTGACAAGGACATGTATGGAGCAACAGATTGGCAAACTGTGGAAAAGGAGATACCACCTACTTTCAGGTGACATTCAGGGATAATTATGGAATTAAATGGAGACTTTCAATCACTCTAATGCATAGGGAAAATGGACAAATATTTGAATTTACTTTAAAAAAATAATTTAAATTTTATTTTTATCCATGTAATATACTTACACATTACTAAGTATTGAAAAACAGAAATCTCCTATATAGCTCCCAGTCCCTGCCCACTCTTGAAGACATTTCTTCTGATATTTCCCTCCATGTACCTAAATGCTATGATTGGTCTCTTTCATCATTGATCCATTTTGCACAGATCTGCTCACTCATGAGGTGGTAGTTGAAGGCTCAATCTTCTTGCTCCCTTACCCTTCCAGAATAGTTCTAACAGTCAGTGTTTATATTATGATAAATATGCAACTGAATAAAGCAGGGCACCATTGCTCTTTGCTCCTCAGCTCTCTTTTGAGCTCCACCAGGACTCACTGCTCACAAGCGAAGGGAGATCATTCTGGGATTTCCTTTCTTCTTACTTCTGGGCTGGCTCTTCTCTGAATCTCCATGTCTTTTTTTCCAGTTTTATTTTTTGGTTTGCATCTGCAACTAGCCAAAACAGGTCCTCTAGTAGCTTCCTCAGAGAGAGAGAGAGGGTGTAAATGAAAAACATTCGAGCTCAGCGTCTGATGTTTTTATTTTACCTTATGACTCACTGGTAGTTATTTATAGACTTTAGGTTGAAGTCTTTTCCCCCCTCGGGCTTTTTAAAGCACTGCCCTCTCTTCTCTAGCATCCAGTTTTATTATTGGCAAGTCTTCTGTATCATTATTTCTTTGAATATGTTACACTTTGTTTTGTTTTTAGGGTGTTCTATTTAACTCAATATTCTAAAATGTTATAATGAGGTATACTTTTTAATCTCTCATTGTGCTGGGTACTTGGTAGATGCTTAATTCTGGAAACTCAAGTCCTTCAGTTCTTCTGTCTTTCTCTGGGAATATCTTCTAGTTTTTTATTTTGTTCTTTCTGGATATCCTGGGTTAATTCTCTAGTTTTCTCAATAGCTCTCCTGTTTTTAAGTTTTTTTGTCTATTTTCTGGGAGAGTTTCTTGATTTTTGTATTTATTCCTTTTGCTGATTTTTAAATTTTTTGTTGTCATTTTTTTTTTCTTCCCTCACCCACTCCCAGTAAAGTCAAAACACCTTGCTGGTTCTTTGCCCCTTTGTAACTTTAATATTTCTAAGATTACTCTTTTCAAGAGTTTTTTTGGGCCAGTTCTGTATTGTTTTGATTCTCAAGTTGTTTTTTTTTTTTTTTTTTTTTTTTTTTCATGGCCACCCCTGTGGCATATGGAAGTTCCCAGGCTGGGGTTAGGATCCAAAGTGTAGCTGCCACCTATGCCATAGGTGTGGCAACACCAGCTTCTTAACCCTCTGCACTTCAGTGGAAACTCCCCCAAGTGTCAGAGGATGAACCAGCCATGCTGCAGGAAAGCCCCCAAACATCAATACTTGGATCTCCTCTTAGAGAGGTGTGTTCATTTCATCTAGAAAATAATCTTCCTATTTCTTGCCAGGACACATGTATTCCTGGCTGCCTGCTCCTGAGAGGGAGGTAGGGGAAGGGTCTGGGGGCCCCAGAGTTCAGTATATGGGCCTCCATCTAATCCCCTATTTTCAGCTTCATTCCAAATCCTTGACCTCTCAGCTGAAGCCTCTGCTTGATCTTCTCCAGAGAATAAAACCCCATCTCCTACAGAGGTAAGGGAATCTGAATGATGCCCGGTTGCCTGGGATGCCTGAGGGGGCTTGGAAGATCATAGATAGGCAAACATAGATTTTCAATAACTTCATGGTTTTCAGCAGCACATTTTACCCTGGTTTCCAGGGTACTCGGCCTAGTCTCTTCATCAGACGAGAGGACAAAACGGTTTGCTTTCCATCTGTGTAGCTCCTCTGTGGGCACAAAGATTTTACCTCCTCTGTTCCTCTAGGGCATTCACCCCTCAGCCATCTGCTTCCTGGCTTCCCAAATCTGTTGAAACAGATCCTCCACTCTCTCCTTACTTTCTCGTTCTTCTGGTCTTTGCTGATAGGTATTTTTATTCCTTTACTTTCACTTAGAAAGTGTGAGGATGGAGGGCGTTCCCGCCGTGGCGCAGTGGTTAACGAATCCGACTAGGAACCATGAGGTTGAGGGTTCGGTCCCTGCCCTTGCTCAGTGGGTTAGCGATCCGGCGTTGCCGTGAGCTGTGGTGTAGGTTGCAGACGCGGCTCGGATCCCACGTTGCTGTGGCTCTGGTGTAGGCTGGCGGCTACAGCTCCGATTAGACCCCTAGCCTGGGAACCTCCATATGCTGCGGGAGCGGCCCAAGAAATAGCAAAAAAAAAAAAAAAAAAGAAAGAAAGTGTGAGGATGGGAAGAGATTGAGATGTGTCCTTGGTCCACTATGTTTGGCCAGACCTGAGCCAGCTCATCCTCTCCTTGATCTCCACTCAGTTTGTTTCTGACCAGGCTGCTGGGCAAGGACTCCAGTGGCCAGAATTAAGTGGGTCTCAGTTTCAGGGACTCTCCCAATGCTCTGAGCCCTGAAAGCATCCAGGAGGGAAGCCTTGGAGCAGGTCAGATTCCCCTGGCGAGCCCACATCTTCTCCCACTTGTGGAGCCTCAGTGCTCAGGTCTCAGGCCAAGACCATCTGGGGGAATGTTTGCAGGTGAGCGGAAGAGCTGGGAGAGCAACTTCAGGACTTGTCTTCCTCTCCATCAGTGGAATTTTCTCTGTATCCCAGGCCCTGCCCAGAGCTGTGATTAAAAACAAACAACTACAAACCCTGACACTGGAGATGTTTTATATTCTGTGCAAGTTGTTCAAGGCTTTGCATGAGAAGCTTAAAAACTGTCCCAGCAAATTTTCAGGCCAAAATACCCCAAACACTCACCCCTTTCTCCACCACCTCAACTGGGAAAGTGAAGGGGGGAGGGAAGAAGCCCAGGAAGGAGAAAAACAAGGGAAGAAGAGATTATGGCATCTCCCAGCCTCAGATGTCCAGAGGAGCATCTTGATTTCATAAGCACCATTTTAGCATAAATTATCTCATTTTTAGCTTGTCATTTTGGATAATCTCGGCCCCAGAATGGATTCAGGGGGTCTTAAATGATCTGGCTTGGCTCTTCCCGGAGTCTGAATTTGCAGATAATTGCCAGCGCTCTTTGGGCTGGGCAAACTTGTTATCAATTGCCTTTTAAAAAGTCAGCACTAAAATAATCATTCCCGTGAGCAAAACCCATTACAAACCTTCAGTTTGAGAGCATAAACACATTTCAGTGCTGAGGAACAATGTGTGAGATTTCATCATTGCTATATCTGGAAGGGCTTGTGAGAAGTTGGAGATACAGTAGGAAACGTGCCTGGGTGGCTAAGCCTCAAGCCCGAGCTGGGGATCGGACACCTTCAAGGGGCCCTGGGCTGTGGCCTTTGGGCGCCTCTCATGTACCTGCCTCCCTTGTGCTGCCTGCTGGACAGAGATGCAGTGGCTTCCCATGTTAGCATCACTGCAAGGACATCCCTGTCTCATTGGCAACAGTATTGCCCCAAGGCAATTCCTTCCCTACACCAGCTGGCCTCATCCTCTTTGGCAGGGACTGCTTGATCACAAAAGAAAAACCTCAAGATCAAGCTGAAAGAGCAGTCAATGGAGTGTTGGAAAGTGGTAGCCAAAGAAGCCAGGGCCTGCATTCTGGCCTCCTCTCAGTGACCTTGGGCTACTCACTTGCTCTATGACTGAGTTTCCCCATCTCCCAGGAGAGGGGTATTAATACCTGTTCCAGTGTCTCTCAGAGTTGTTGTAAAAATTAAACTTTAAGGAGTTCCCGTTGTGGAGCAGTGGTTAACAAATATGACTAGGAATCATGAGGTTGCGGGTTCGATCCCTGGCCTTGCTCAGTGGGTTAAGGATCCGGCATTGGTGTGAGCTGTGGTGTAGGTTGAAGACGTGGCTCAGATCCCACGTTACTGTGGCTCTGGCATAGGCCGGCGGCTACAGTTCCGATCCGACCTCTAGCCTGGGAACCTCCATATGCCATGGGAGCAGCCCTAGAAAAGGCAAAAAGACAAAAAAAAAAAAAATTACACTTTAAAACTCTAAAATTACTCTATAAATTGAAAAATATAATATTAATATTTTATGTATAATTAATTTATATTTTTATACAAGAGAACAATATTAATATTAATTGTCCTTTTCATAGGACAATTGCATGAGTCTTCATTCTGGTTTTCTCACTTCTAATCTCTGGATGATAAAATATTTACACATGTATTGGTATAAAAGTAAATTATTATTATTAATTAGAGGCAGGAATGGGCCTTTCCGGGTTTCCCTGGAGGAGTATGGATATTTTCCTTCAAGGCTGCCCATTCTCTTTTATAGCTTGTGGGACCCCCAACCTACCTTGTCCAGGCTCATGGCTTCCTTTGCTCCCTTAAGGAGTCCTGCTACAGGGAACACTCAGCTTGGGACACATGGTATCCCAGTGTGTCCCTCCCACCCCCCAAGGTTCCCTTGTTTGCCTTTTTCCAGATCCTGGATGCCTTATAAGTGGTGGCTTCACCAGGTTAAGTCTAAAAAGAATAGCTGCTGCCTTGCCCACGTACTTCCTCCAGGGCTTCCTTCTCAAGCCTCACCCAAACTTCTTCTAAAACTCTATCAGCCTTCAGGAAGAGGCAGAGCCCCTCCAGTGCCTGCCCCCAGATCCATACGTCCAGTTCCTGCAACAGCCCTTCACTCTTTCTTGCAGACTCCAAGGATGTGTCCCCATGAAGAGGTCAACTTTACATTTATATTGCAAAATCCATGTTTAAATGTTGGGATAAAATATTCCATGGCAAGAGATACAGATGCTTTATAAAAGATTTCGGGAACAGTTTCAGAAGCAGCTTAAAATGTGCAGGTTGCATGGGTGACAAAGGATGTAAGTTTCAAATAATATGTAGCCAGTGGCTACTGTTGGAAACACTTCACTGGAGGGCAGATGTCTCCAGGAGTTGAGAAGAGAGAAACTTTCACTGAAGAATAGTGTGAGTCATGGCATTTTCACACTTAAGTGGCATGATTTTTCTTCTTTGCTTCTGTCAAATGAAAGATAGAGAAGGAGAATGAGAGGGAACTAGAGAGGAGACACCTATCCATCTTTCTGATGGTTCAACCTCATGGCTGAGAAAGAAACCTGGAATGCAGAGAAGTCACCAGGCACTGTAGGACCAAGCTCAGAGGGTGTTTTTGATGTCATGCTGTTCTGAATCCTCAGGCATGTTTCCCAGGCCTTTATGGGACTTGATTCCCTGATGAAATATAAGTTGAATAAGAAAGGGATTGTGTTACTATTTTCTTGGCAGCTGTGGCCTCACTACCACTCCCTCAGGGGTGGCCACTTACCTGGTTTAACCCAAGGACCCTGTGCTGCTCATACCCTAGGCTGGGTCATTCCTGATAGGAATAATGTAAGAATCACCAGGTTAGGTTAGAAATTCTCCTTATGATCTTATTGGCCTGTGCTTTATATTGCTTCGGTCTTACCACCCATGGTTCTGACTTGCTGCATATCTGATTTCTGGGTCCTGCTTGTTTCTCAGTCTCTGTTGGGCGCATCTGGATCTCTGCCTGCTCTGAAATTCAGTCCTTTTTGTCCAAGTGCCAAGGGTCAAGATCTGCCATAGTCAATGGCAACGATGATCCAGAACTGCATCACAAGACATTGGAATTGATTTCTTAAATATCCTAATCAATGGTTATGTCATCAATCCGTGCTACATTTAGCTGTTTAATATGTGTAATTAAAGAGAAGAATGGAAAATTGTAGTCCAGGTCTCCATCTCAGTAAGCCTTTTGATCAAGACTGGTGGGTCTTAAGAGGCCAAAATCCAGCCTTTTGAATAATTCATTACACAACTACTGTTTGGAGACATGGCTGACAGTGCTCTGGCCGAGACTGTGGCCCCAAAAAGAAAAAAAAAAAAATCTGCTGCATGTGTTCTTCCAAAACTGCCCTCCAAAAAGATTGTACTGATTGGTACCTCCTGCAGTTATAAGTGCTTCTTTCTTTTGGAAACTTGCCAGCAACAATCGCTGTTATTATTCTTTCTTTATTTTTGGCAATTTAATAGGGAAACGTGATATTTCATTATTTTCTAACTAGCATTTGTTGAATTACAAGGTAAGTTCAATATTTCTTTCATAAATATTTGAGATTTTTGAGTATGATAGGTATTTTCTAGTTTTCTAGAAAACTTGGTACATGTCTTTGTTATTGTCAGAGATGGCTAATTTTATTTTTTCTCCAAATTTTGCTCTCTGCCTCTTCCTTGGCAACAGAACTGTAGCATAGCACATGGGAGCCCAGGTACACTGCATTTCCTGGATTCCTTATGGGTGGGTCTGGACATGTGGTTAAATTCCCTCCAGTGGATGTGAGTGGGAGACATGTGTGCCACTTCTGGGTCTGGTCCATGAATCCCCCCATGATGCAGCCAGAGTATCATGGCAGCCATGAATTGGAAATGGTTGACTCTCCTTTCAGTGTAGTGGAGGACCATCTGTCCTAGACAATTTCATGAGCAAGATTTACCCTCCATTTTGTTTAAGGCATTGTACTTTACCTTACTCAGTTCTAACCATTTACATCTTTATTTTTAATCAAGTTCTTCTCCCTCATTGAACTGTAAGCAGAGTCCTTGCTTAGTCATCTCTGTCACCCTATGGCACCAAGTAGGTTTTCAATAAACCCAAATTAAATGAACGAATGAATGAATAATGTTTCCTTGAAAAGACTCTCATTCCCTCCCTTCATTCAGTTTTCAGAGACCTTGTTTGTTCTCATTACCAGGGAAAAAAGGGAAATACCACACATGTAAATGACATGTTAACACTCAAGGCAATTTTGAGGTGAATTTCCATTTGTAAAACATGGTCTGTTTTCTTACCTGGTAGGCCAGAGATGAGAAGGAGCTGATTGTACAGTCTCCTGACCCTCCCAGTGATGAGAAAGAGAATGGCTCTGGATGATTGTTTATTGTGGCTTGGCCATTACCACTTCCAACTGAGTTCATGTGAAACTTCAGGCCTCCTGCCTGGAGAAGAGTAATTTTTTAATCCCACACTAGAAGTTAAATGGGCCCAGTGAGATCCAAAGAGCTTAACAAATCCTCTGCTTTGTCACAGTGAAGACCTTTGCCTAATGCAAGGTCTTATCCTGCAGATTGCTTGGGGCCAGAAGATAGCCTGGTTAATCTAAGCTGTTCCTACCTCCCTACAGTGTTCACTGAACTGGGTTTTTTTGTCTGTGAATAAAATGGACCAGATTTGGGTTGGTTGCCATGGTGACTGTATCAGGAGCCTCTGGGCTCTCTATCTTCCTCTGCCGACAGCTCCTGTGCAATGAACCCCCTGTGGTATGTGGGTACCTCCATCCACAAACTTATGGAATCACCTCCCCAAGAAGGTAAAATTCGTTATGAAAAGACAGGCCAGTTTGTGAGGGGAATGTATTCCTGGTTACTCCTTCTTGGGCATGGCTCTTTGATCAACTGCATGCAGCTTGTCTAGATTATGATCTCAGGAACCTTTATTAATTAGCTTTCCAACCAAATCCAAAATGGTGGTCTCATCTCCTTCAGCCACGAGCAGTTATGCTCCCCAATTTGGAATCTGTTATTCCTTAATAGGTGCAGAATTATACATCCAGCTACTTGAAGGCAAAGTCTTTCTTCTTGGACCAGATTGTGGCATCTCTGTAGGTGTCAGAAGGTGAGAAATATGGCTTGGTTCCTTGGCGTCTTCCCAGGGGTCAACCCACTGCTTAGTAAGAACACTCAGAATTGGCCTCTGGGGGCTCTTGGCTCAACCTTCTTGTACTGAATAATGGCATTTCTCAAAATGATTATCTGAAGGAAAGTGGAATTAACCCACTGATCTAGGTT
The DNA here is from genome assembly GCF_054392235.1 of Sus scrofa. NCBI lineage: Eukaryota > Metazoa > Chordata > Mammalia > Artiodactyla > Suidae > Sus > Sus scrofa. Next base: position 92,890,898 of record NC_139395.1, read on the forward strand.
ATGGTGTCTAAAGAGATCTATCTAGTCTTCCCTTTCCAAATAGTAGCCATGTTTCTATGTAATAGAATACCTGTGTAACATTAATTAAATAGTAAGCAGTTATATACCATAGGCTACCTCAAATTCAATTCTCTATTTTTTTGTCTTTTTTTTTTAGGGCTGCACCCACAGCATATTGTGGTTCCCAGGCTAGGTGTCAAATCAGAGCCATAGCCACTGGCCTTCACCACTGCCTCAGCAACGTGGGATCTGAGCCTCATCCATGACCTATGTCTACCCAGCTCACGGCAATGCTCGATCTTTAACCCACTGAGTGAGGCCATGGATTGAACCTACATCCCTCATGGATACTAGCCAAGTTCTTAAGCCACTGAGCCATAATGGGAACTCCTCAATTCTCTTTCATACTTGGCATCTTGAATTCTGTATATTAAAAACCAAACTTGGTCACCCCTGATCTGGACTTACAATAACACACTAGCTGGTCCATCCAGATCTGCTCTTAGCCCTCCAATCTATTCCCCACAGAGCAGCCAGAGGGGTTTCTTGAAAATTCATACATGTTCACATCATGGGCTGAGAGCCTCCCAGGAGCTTCCTGCTGTTCCTGGGATGAAGGTGTAGTCGGCAGGACCCCGACTCCTTCTGCAGTTTGTGTTGTCTACTCTCCCTCTTGTTCTTTGTGCTCTGCTCATACTGGTCTGCTTTTGGTTCATCTCTGCAAGGTGTTCACTCCTGGCACAGGGCCTTTGCCCAGGATTCCCCCTGCTGGATTTTATTGCTTCTTTCTTCTTTCTGTCCTTCCTTCCTTCCTTCTCTGTCTTTTTATGGCCATACCTGTAGCATATGGGATTTCCTGGCCTAGGGGCTGACTTTGAACTGCAGCTGAAGGCCTATGCCAATATCATGGCAGCACCGGATCCGAGCCACATCTGTGACTACACTACAACTTGTAACAATGCCAGATCCTCAAGCTGCTGAGCAAGGCAGGGATCAAAATCACATCCTTGTAGAGACAATGTCAGGTCCTTAACCCACTGAGCCACAGTGGGAACTCCTCCTGCTTCTTTCTTCATCTAGTGTACTCTTTCACATCTTTCAGGTCTCAGCCTAAGAATTACTTATCATGGATGACTTCCCTGCCCCCCTCAGTCTAGGCCAGGTTTCCCTATTAGATGCTCTTCTGGCATTTAGATTTATGCAGTTCCTTCACTGGACTCATCTCTGAAAGTAATGAATACTGTGATTATTTCCTTCATGTCCCTCTCCCTTACTAGACTATGATGTCCATAAGAACAGGGTCTGGGTCTGGGAGTGTTCATCTTTGTATCTCTCTGCCAAGCTTGGTATACAGTAGGGGCTCAATAAATGCTTATTAAAAAATACTCGAAACTTCACAATCCCTGGCAAAGTGTAGATGATTACACTTATTTTATAAATGAACAAATTTAGGGCCAAATCTCTCAGTCACCACTGACTGCTGATTAAAAGTTCTAAAAAATTTTAAATCTGATGTTAAATCCCAAGTTCCAATGTTTAATAATTTCCCTTGTGTTTATGGGATTCAAAGGGGTTCAGAGGGATTTGGGGGCCTCTGAGGGGCAGTCATAGTTGCCACCAGGGATTGGGGGCGTTTGGGAGGTCATCAGGGGTTAAGGAGGTCTAAACTTCTCCCCCAGGAAAGCATGAAGTTTCAACCCGACTCCTATCAGATCCAGCACCTCATTCTGTAAAACACACCCCCCCTCATTCATCCTCCACTTCTGCCTCCTGACATTTCCAACATTTCCCAGTGAGAGTAGGTACCACTCCACTGAGCTCCCACCACGTCCTGTGGTTTTTGCTGTCTGAGCCCTTCATTACAGTTACTTTTTCATGATGTTTTTATTGCAATTGCTTTTGTCATCCTTGGACTATTCTGCAAGCTTCCCTTTTCATACCCACATTTCTGTGACTCTGCCCCTGGCACAGCGTCTGGCATGGATTTTAGTGGTTCTTTACCCTCAGAGCACATTCAATTTTCATGGGTCATTGTGACAGCATCCCAGTGCCTGGGCTCTGAATCAGTCTGTTTGAGGTGGGGCCCAGATGTTGGTAATTTTTAAAATCTCATAGATGGGAGTTCCCGTTGTGGTGCAGCAGAAACAAATTCAACTAGGAACCATGAAGTTGCGGGTTCCATCCCTCGCCTCACTCAGTGGGTTAAAGATCCAGGGTTGCCGTGAGCTGTGGTATATGTTGCAGATGTGGGTCAGATCTGGTGTTGCTGTGGCTGTGGTGTAGGCTGGCAGCTGTGGCTCTGATTTGACCCCTAGCCTGGGAACCTCCATACGCCATGGATGCAGCCCTAAAAAAGAAAAAAACAAACAAACAAACAATTCATAAATAATTGTGATGTGCAACCAAGTTTGTGAATCTCTGGGCTAAATACTCAAAATGCATTTATTGAAGTTAACTAGCTGGAATCATCTTTCTGTGTGTGGTGTGTGTGTGTGTTTGTGTGTGTGTGTGTGCATGCAGTAGGCAGTGTTGGGTCTAGGAAGAATTGGTTGCTACCCTGGTAAACTCCTGAGTCGCTCCCCTCTCTTGCAGTGAACTTTGCGGATTCTGAGGATCAGGATAGACTTGGGGGCTTTGGGGGCATCCAGGGACAAAACTGGGGCCATCACGGTTGTTCACAGACACTCATTGCCCACCTCTAACTCTGTGCTGAGCACAAGGGCAGCGAGTCAGCAATTCATCTGTTTTCTACTGCCAACTGCAGTAAGAGGAACAGTTTTTTCCTGATTCTGCATGCTATTTGGAGGTCCAAATCAATTAATATTTCTTGGGTTTTACAGCTGGTGCATTGATTTTTACTCATTTATTAATTCATTTTCTCCCTCAATAAGTATTGATTGATTACGGGTGGAGCTTAATGCCAGCTCTGAGGGTCACATGAAGGAAAGGTTATACAGATGCTCCAAAGAGCTTAAATTCCAGCTGGGTAGGTGGTACATGCACTTCAGACATCAGCACTGTACATTTTGCCACTAAGAGGGCATTTGAGGAAGACAACCTGGTTGATTGGTCCACTGTTTAGTAGTTGTGGACTCTGGGAAGGTTGCTTTGCCTTTCTAAGCCTTGGTTTCCTTATATAAACATTTCTCTTCTGTGAATGATAATAAAAACGACATCATAAAGCTGCTGTGAGGATTAAATGAGATAATTCCTGTAAAGCATTTAGCATAGTGCCTGGTACATAGTAAACGTTCAGGTGTGTGTTAGCTGCTATTATAGAAAAGCTGCTATTATAGATTGAAAGTGAAGGATAGAGAACTGAGAGAAGGTAGAGATTGATGTCTTTATGGGGAGTTTGGAAAGGAAACCTCAGGAAGATAGAAATTAGGCTGATTCTTGGGATGGGTATGATCTGGAAAAGTAGCGAGAAGCAAAGCCTTGCTGGGTGTGTGGGGCTGGGGGGAGGGTGGGAGGTCTGTCCAGGGGAGAGTACACTTACTATTTGAAATGTGGCAAAACAGTTCATTATGGGCCTGCACCCTCCCTTCTGCTCCCAAGCTGCCTGGGAGGCTGATATATTAATTGGTTCTGTCTGCTTGTCCCCTGCTAACCCTGTATTCAGCAAGTGTGATGATTTATCGTCATGGACCAAGCATTCCAAAATGCCGGTTGCAGAGCTGGGAAAGCTAAATTTAGCATAAGAATCCTGGGTATTTAGAACTTCAAGTAAAATTCTAGATTCTGAGATCAGGTTAAGACCACTTTGGCCCTTTAACTGCAGTTAACATTTGCCTTGAAAAATTCCAACCTTTAAAAGCCTCTATTTGACAACCAGCTTGCCAATATTTATGTTCCACTCCATTAGCATCACCAGGGCTGACTCTCCACTTTCAAAGATATGTGTTTGGCTGGAAGAAATCACTGCTATTTGCTCATTTCTCTCTCTCTCTCTCTCTCTCTCACACACACACACACACACACACACACACACACACACACACACACACACTTTGCTACAAGATGTGTCTCCCATCTATGTGTATTTGGTCCCTTGGGAAAGTTGTCCTGAGTGATGTCTTTTCTGTGCTTGATTTCATCGTCTCTATTCCCTGCAAGTCTTTCTTTATCCTTATCCTATCCTATCCTTTATCCTATGAGCCTTTTGGAAAACTGAAACACAATATATTACAATGTGCTAGTGCTTATTTCCAGGGCCACTTTAAACATGTTTTGCACTAATAAAATCCTCAATAAACACCCCAGATATTTTAGGGTTAGGACTGCTAGTATTGCTCTGTCCCTCAAAGACACAGGCATGGACTTTGAGGTGCAAGAAGGAAAAGAAACAAACAAGAGTCTTATTTTAAAAATTTGATCTATTTAAAATACTTAAAAAAAAAGAACTTCATTTTAATCAGGGTCCATGGACTATTGATTTAAAAAATGTCCACCTTTTTTTTGACAAGCTACCAAACATGAATTTGGGCCTGCCTCTTCTACTGATTCAGAGCCCATCAGAAGATACAAATTTAACTAGGTCAGTGATTCGTAATCCTTTTTAGGGGTATGTGTGAATAGGTGGATAGTCTTTAAGAATCTGATGAAGGCTATAGATGCATGTAAACACATGACATAATTTACTGACTGCAGTCTAGTTTGCTGCATGGCAGACCTATCTTTCACATAGTTACAATGTTCAAACAATGCTTGAAAAAAATTTATGATCCTCTTAATCTCATTTTGCATGCAAAAATTAATAGCTACTGCCTAAAAAATCTTAGTAAGTCAAAATGTGCAAATAAAAGTAAAATGTAATTTAGTTCAAAAGTAACTTTCATAAGAAGATTGCTGAAGTTTTGTTACAACAAGATTGAAATTATTGAGTGTGGAGTTTTTTATGTGATAATGCAAATATCTTTCACATACCATTAGTTTAGATTTTTCATTTTTGTGGTAACAAGGATAGCAAACTCTAACTTGCAGTGGTATTTGCTAGCAAAAGACAGAGTTTTCACAGATTATTCTGGTATCCTTGTGTCGAGAACACAGAATTCTCCAAAACACTTGGAGTTGAATTCATGTAACATAATTTTCTTTGTCTTTAATTCAGGGAGGTCAACTTTGTCGATGTCTGAACCATAAATGTTGTCTTTGTCATTAAAGAAAGAATCAGGACCATACATTTCAATTTTAAAGTCATCCAAGCGAAATATTCTTAAAGAGCTCCTTTGCCCATTTGTACCTGCATGAGAGTGAGTAAAGCTGTCTCACTCTTGGCTCTGGCCTCCTGCTGCCCTTTCCCCAACAATGCAAGCAACAGGTAGCTCTTTCTCTAGACACCTCTTCCACAATGGTAGTCTGGTCAGGAGACTTTAAATTTTTTTGGTAGCATTTATAATGGGATCTGCTGGATGTTGAGTCAAGAGTTTTAGTTCATTCAGATGGCCACAGTTGTCAATCAAGTCACTCAAATCATAAATGAGGTCTTCTTTGTCAATCAGTATGAGAATGGGTTTTGTTAGTTACCTAAGAAAGGTAAAGCTTTCTGTCTGAAGCTAATCAATTGCTTCAAAACTTGCACTTTAGAAATCTAGTGAACATTAGCATTTAATTTCTTGACAAATCCTATTGTTAAGGCAGGATTCAAGGTCTTGACTCTAAGTTGAAGTGGACATGACTTAGTATACATCATGTGGATGTAGAAAACAAGAGGTCAGTCTGATATGTGGAGTTTCTTTTTCAGCAACATGGGAAAGCTGGAGGATCTGTGGGACAGCAGTGTGTCCATCTTGACCCACAGCACTAATATTTTCCTTCCAACATTTTGTTCAAAGAAAATTTTCATAATTTCAAAGTTGCCCTGAGCATCTGATGCTTCCAAAGCAGGCTCATCAAATGGACACATGCATGTATGTAACAGGAAAATGAGGAAGTAGTTCCACTGAGAACTACCCAAGCATTCATTCAGTTGTACACTGAAGGAAACTCATCTGGCTCAGAGTCCCCTGAGATCTTAGTCAAAACAGAAGAAAACTAGTGACTCTGCCACCCTTCTGTTTACGGCCACACCTGTGGTGTATGGAAGCTTCATCCCAAATCAGAGATGAAGTTGAGGCCTATAACACCAAATCTGAGCCACATCTGTAACCTATGCAGCAGCTTATGGCAATGCTGGATCCTTAGCCCACTGAATAAGGTCAGGGTTTGAACCTGCATCTTCACAGAGACAAAGTCTTCACCTGCTGAGCCACAAGGGGACCTCCAACACTTCTTGATAAAGGAACTTCTTCCCTTCTCAGATCACAGATCCACTTGACTTCTTCTTTTTTTTTGTCTTTTTGCCTTTTCTAGGGCTGCTCCCGCGGCATATGGAGGTTCCCAGGCTAGGGGTCTAATCGGAGCTGTAGCCCCTGGCCTACACCAGGGCCACAGCAACATGGGATCTGAGCTGCGTCTACAACCTACACCACAGCTCACGGTAACGCCAGATCCTTAACCTGCTGAGCGGGGCCAGGGATCGAACCCAAAACCTCACGGTTCCTAGTCGGATTTGTTAACCACTGCGTCACGACGGGAACTCCTCCACTTGACTTCTTTAGGGCAAATCACCCCAAGGTCTGCCCTGTTGCAAGGCTTCTTTTGTTTGGTCATGAGATAAGCATTGTTGCAGAATGCTCTAAGTTCAGGCTATTGAGTTGGTGTAAATTTCTTTCTTTCTTTCTGTCTTTTTTTTTTTTTGAGTTGACCTATCTTCTCATGAAAATGATCCATTCTGAACCAGCATTCCCACAATAGACAGATGCCAACTGTTCCTTTGATTTTGCTAGCTTTCTGCTTCCACTGAACAAGAAACTCACTGTGCAAGAAGAAGCATGTTTTTGGTGTGCATTACATTTGGCGTAAAACCCAAGGAAACACACTTTCTGAAACCAGACCAAGGATTGATGCTCATAATCATAACAGAAGCTTACATCTAAAGATATAGATCAATAGGAAAATATTTTAATGATGATGACTATTCATTCCCTTATGAAGATAGTAATATCTATTCCACTCTACACTTGTATGGTATGAAACAGTTTCTTCATAACAAAATCCAACAACAATTAATTTTTTCTATAGAGACAATTTTCAAACTATTCAGAAGGAGCTCAAATATGACAAATCTCTTCTCCATTCACTAATTCTATAAAATGCATTCAAAGACCCATGAACTCTTAATCTAGAGAAGGACCAATTTTGTTGAGAAAATTCTGAAAAGACTGAGACTAAAACAAGAAAAAGTATATTGCTTCCATTATTGTTGGAACAAACCCAGTAATTCACTTTGAGTGCCCCAAACTCGGTGAATTGGTCCATCGTTGGCCTTTCTGCTCCTAAGAAGGCCCCCATGGAAATATATGCATACTTCGATGAGGCATTTTCTAGGTTCTGTTGAATTTTCATCTGACTGCCGGGTGAGATGGGGAGCTTCATGAAGGCAGGAACAAAAATTTTTCCCATACCTTTAGGATTAACATTTTGCACAATACTTGGAACATAGCTCCCGTTGAGGAATGAGTAATCATCAGATGTTCTCAAATTAATCATTTAAGGAGTTCCCTAATGGCACAGTAGGTTTAGGATCACTGTGGCTTGAGTTCAAATTTCTGACCCAGAACTTTCACATGCCATGGGTGTGGCCAAAAAAGGGAAAAAATTAATCATTTAATAATACAGTTTTCAAAGAATATAAGAAAGGGAGTGTGTGTGTGTGTGTATGTGTGTGTGTGTGTGTATATATATATATATATGTCTGGGTCATTTTGCTGTACAGCAGAAATTGGTACAATGTTTTAAATCAACCATATTTTAATACAAAATATTAAAAAAGAAAAAAATACATAGTTTCAATCCTTTTACAGATACAGTTCATCACCAGACCCAAAACATCTGACAGTTACAAACTGTGCTTGCTTTTGGCCTTTCGTCTAGGATTCATTAGCCTTTCCACTCTTGATATATTTAGATGCTGTAATAGGGCCCCAGCCCCTCTTAAGGAAGACAGCCAAGGTTAGTCATATGTCTTGCCTCATAAAGAGATAGTCATTAAACGTGGTGGCATTTCTGCCATACTTCCAGGGTTCGAAGAGCAAGGGGTCTTGCCCCTTCCAGAATATATGAACAGAAGCTTTATCATCAGTACTGTGATTGCTACTGAGATACTCAGTGCCCAGGTCTGGGGAATCCTTGCGGGCCAACGTCTTTCAGCTCTTCCTGGAGCTGGGCCAGCTTCTAATACCAGGGCAGGCAGCAGGCTGAGGATCTCAGCAGCACTGCGCACCCAGCGGAGGCCTCTCCTACAAACCGGAAAGGCTCTTCCCTAAGACTGCTCTCTCCCTGGCTCGGCTGTCGGACCCTTCACACTTTCATTGCATATTTCACGCACTCGGTGAGGTATCTTTTCATCATTTGCCTAGCAATCACGTTAACATATTACTCTAAAGTAAAAACTCAAAAAGATGTGACTTTTGGACAATGGGCTCAGACAGCACCCAGTCTCTGCCCTCGCCGCTAGCGGGCGCTCTGGCTGTTCCTTCTTGCCCCCCAGGGGGCAGCAGCTCCTTTGCCCTTATCTCCTGGGGAACCAAGCTCAACCTCTTCAAAGGGTTTCAGCTTTCAGAACAGAAGCCGAGAGCAAGGCCTCTTCAGTTGACTTCAGCTTTCTGCCCTGTAACACAAATACCCCTGGGGACAAGAGAACACAAACACTTAGTCTTTTTTTTGTGTCGAATGAAGAGGGAAATATACAATGAGAACAAGCCACAGATGAACGGCTCAATAATTTTCCTGCCACACACTCTTGTTGAATATCCTTAATGGGACATCAGATATTCCCCAAAGCCTAGGATGTCAGGAATCACTGTTAGCTCCGAAATGGAATCACTGTTAGCTTCATACTGAGTATCTTCACAATCAAGACTCTTAGTAAGTAGTTTTCTTTTCCTTTTTTTTCACCATATCTTAAATATGCTGGGATTAAATAGTGTTAGATAGCATCCCCTTTCTATTTGCTGTACTACTGCTATAGAAAAATATAAAATATCAGGAGAAAGGCAAGTGCTAACTTCCCTAAAATGTAACTTTTAGACTCCCACCTGGTTTATTCTAATTTTAGCTTCTAAATAATTGACAATACTCTGGATCATAATCCTAAATTCACACTCAAAACATACACAGAGATTCTATTCCTTAAAAAAGTAAGTCAAGTTAAACCAGAAAAGGGTCATCTACTTTCAATACGTTTATTACGGTTAAGTAGTTTGGAAGGTACACATTTCTCTCTGATTTCCATGAATTTCCATGGGCTGGACTATCTCAATCATCAGAAGCTAGATGTTGGCCCCAGGATGTAGCCCACGACAAAAGGTATCCCGTGGGATCATTGCTTTTATTTTGGCAGAGAGGGTGCTTGCTTGATGAGGACACACCTGGAAGGGAAAGAGCAGCAGCAGGAAGGGAGGATGGAATTGCCGACGCCTCGAGTGGATCACCAGAGTGTGACCGCAACGCCTGCCACCACCTATTTCAGACCGTCGTGATTGTGGGCAACACATATTCCATGGGAATCTGAGTTTCAGATGTGAAACAGTCTAACCTAGAGACTCTAATTTCACTTTATGCCTAGAATGTAAAGTGATGCAATGACCCGCAAATGAAAAGCAGCAACAATCCGAGCTGGAAGTACCCCTTGCAGGCTGGAGAACCCAGGGAATTGAGAAATGAACTGCGTTTTTGCTGCCGCCACAGGGCGGCGCCACCTTAGGTAGTCTCTGCGTCAGTGTTTCTGGACACTTCCATGGTTCACAGGCACCTACACTTCCCGGAATGATTTTTGGCGGCCATTGTCCTGTTATTTTTTAACATTCAGCTGTTATAATTTAGCAAAGTTTTCCAAGTATTCATTAGATGGTGTTTGTACAAGTGATGAAAAACATACCAAAAAGATCAATAACTTTGGAATAGAAGTTAGAGGTGATAAAATACTACCAGGAATCTCCAGCAGCTGCCATGATATGCTATTAATGTAAGAAGGAGACCTCTGCAAAATATTAGAGCTAATGCTGAGAAAATAAAAAGCAGCATTAGAGCACATTATTCTACAATGTTGCTGGATTTATGTGCCCCTAGAATACATCTCACCTTTTACATTTATTTCTAAGAAGAAATAATATTGAATTATCAGAGGCCTTCAAGAGCTCATCTCTGGCATAAACCTGAGAGCCTGTATTTGTTTACTATTTGTCCTTTCTTCTATCCATGTGGTTATATCTCTCATCCCAGTGCCCAGCAGGGTGTCTGAAATACAGCAGGGGCTTGGTGAAGGTTTGTGGAATGATAAATAGGTAACACGGATAGAGTATTTTTCACATGCCCAAAAAGTGTTTAGTACCATACATGCGTATTTCCATTAATGCTCAAACAATCCTAAGAAGTAAGTATTATCATCCAGAGTTTCATAGGTGTGGAAATTTGGCTCAGTGAGGTTGAGTAACATGTCCTAAGTATTTCAACCAGTGCTAGGTAGAGCCGGCTCTGAAGCAGTCACACCAACTTATACAGCCTTCCAACTGAGTTGGAGGGAGAAATGATTGTAGTTAAAACCATAACTGACTTCTATAAGCACAGGTGACTTAAAAAAAATTATTGGAGTATAGTTGACTTACAAAATGGTGTTAATTTCAGGTGTACGGCAAAGTAAATCAGTTATACATATACACACATTCATTCCTTTTCAGATACTTTTCCCATATAAGTTACCACACAGTACTGAGTCAGTTTTTCTTGCTATATAGTAGGTCTCCATTACCTGTCTATTCCATATACAGTAGTGTGTATATATTAATCCCAACCCTGTAATTTATCCATCCCCCTGTTTATGTTTTCCTCTTTGGTAAACATAAGTTTGGTTTCAAAATCTTTGAGTCTGTTTTTGTTTTGTAAGTTCTATTGTATCATTTCTATTAGATTCCACATATTAGTGATCTCATATGATATTTTTCTTTCTCTGATTTACCTCACTTAGTATGATAATTTCTAGGTCAATCCATGTTACTGCAAATAGCATTAATTCTTGCTTTTTTGTGGCTAATATTCCATTGTACATATATACCAGGTCTTCTTTATCCATTCCACTGTTGATGGATATTTTGGTTGTATAGCACAGGTGATGTCTAGATGCTATCAAGTATCCTTTGGGCAGCTAACTGGGTGGTGACTCTCTTCTGATCAGCTGATGAGCAAAGGGAGATCTGGGGACAAGTTTGAAAATAAGGGCTAGAAAGAAATGTAACACATACTAATGGTTCCCAAACTGTGGTCCCCAGACCAGCAGCATCAGCATCACTCAGGAACTTGCTTTGAAATACCACTTTTCAGATCCTATCCCAGACCTACTAAACTGGGAATCTGAAATGAGGCCCAGAAATATGTGGTTTACAAGCTCACCAGTTGATTTGAGACATGATCAAGCATGAGAGCTACTGGCCATACCCAACAGAAAGATAAGTACCAAGCTGGGACATGAAATTCCTGGGAGCAATTGGAGAGGAAGGTAGCAATGAGGGGAAAATGTTGAGGGTGAGAGTGGAGAGATAGAAATCTGAATCTGAAGACATTCAGGTCTCTGGTTGGAGCGCAGTGGCCAGGATGGGTACCTGAAAGGAATAGGGATGTCTGAAATTTCATTTCTAGTTCTGCAGTATACTATCTTAGTTTGCACAAACACTTAGTAATGTCTGATTCACAGACCAAGACTTAGGTGAATGGATTTTTGTAAACATCAGAGAAAGAGATTAACTTCTATTCTCTATCAGTACATGCTAGTCAGAGAAATGACCCACTGAGAGAACTAAGTCAGCAAAAACAGAAGCGCAGACCCAGGAAGGACTATGAGAAGAGAAATTGTGTGGAATTTTATGGAAATCTTAAGGAGGTCATTGGAGCCACTCTTATCTGACTTTTAAGTGTTGGGTTGATCCCAGATAGCATGGGTCAGAGGATGAGCTAATGAATCAAGTTTCTGGGACTTGTATGCTCGGGCCTGGAGCAAGTTCTGGTGTCCAAGTACTGACTCTTAACTCTCAGGACTGCTCGGTGACTACTTAGTCTGTATGGAAGTATAGAATATCAGCATTTATATAATTTCCAGGGTTTTATAGGCATACTTGGTCTGGTTATTTAATGTTGCAAATTAAGCCACTCTAAAAGTGGCTTAAAACAAGGACAACACTTATTTTTCTCATGAATCTGCAATTGAGGCAGGACTTGACATGGACGACTGTTTTCTTCTCCACTTGGCATTAGTTGGGGGCAGCTTGGAGAAACAGGTTGGGATCATCTGAAGGCTCACTCACTCATGTATGGTGGTTGGTGCTGGCTGTTTACTGAGATCTTGGCTTGGTCTCTCAGCCACAACACCCATACACAGTCTCTCCCTGCAGCTGGGGCTTCCTTACAACATGGTGGCTAGATTCTAAGGTTGAAAATCCTGCAAAGAGAGATCTGGTAAGGAGCCATATTTCCATTTATGACCTTGTCTTAGAAGTCATGCAGTGTCTCTTCTACCAGATATTCTATTGGTCGAGGCACAGTAATGGCTTACCTAATTTCAAGGAGGGGAGAAATCTTCATTTCTTTCTTCTCTTTTTTATCTTTTGTCTTTTGAGTGCCACACTCATGGCATATGGAAGTTCCCAGGCTAGAGGTTGAATCGGAGCTATAGCTGCCAGCTTACACCACAGCTCATGCAACACCAGATTCTTACCCAACTCAGCAAGGCCAGGGATCAAACCCAAACCCTAGTTGGGTTTGTTAACCGCTGAGCCATGACAGGAACTCCAAAAGTCTTCATTTCTTGACAGAGGAATGGCAAGGTTCAAAAAGAGCATATGGAACCAATAATATTGATGAGGCCATTTTGCAGGGGGTATAGGATACAACCCTTTCATCTTAAGGGACAGTGACTTTCAAGGAGGCTCAGGTGGGCGCAGGTGAGCAAGATAGTGAGTGGCTGGAACTCCAACTTTCTCAGTCTATACTTGAGAAATCTCAAAGAAATCTGGAGAGTTCAGTTTGGCTGAACTTTCACAATGGGGTCACCCCACACACCCATGGCTTTTCAGGACTAAAAATGTATGAGTGGATACCCAGTGGTAAAAATGAACACAAATTCAGAACAATTTAGAATGATAGGTTTGTCCAGAAATGATGAAGAGAGAACTTAGTGGATTAAAGGCAAGCTAAAAAGAGGAGAAGAGAGAGGGGGTCTGTGTACTTGCTCTGCCATCCTGTTTGCCCCTTGTGATATAGCAGTGTGTATCAATATGGTGATTGGGAGCCCACTCCATATCAGGGATTATAGGGCCCAACTGATTTCATGGGCATCTCTAGAGAACTGAGTTGAGAAAGATTCTGAGGCTCAGCTCTTGCTCCATGCCAGTTTTGTTCTTAGTGACTGGTGTCTGCCACAGGTAAGGGAAACAGAAGTGGGGGCCGTAAGTCCTGTGTAAATGCCCCTCCAAAATATGACCAGCGGCCTTGCTTTTCAGCTCTCCTTCCTCCAAACAAAATTAGCTCCATGGGAGTTCCTGTTGTGGTGCACTGGTAAATGAATCTGACTAGGAACCAGAGGGTTGCGGGCTCAATCCCTGGCCTCCCTCTGTGTGTTAAGGATCTGGCATGCCATTTGGTGTGGGTCACAGACACGACTTGGATCCCGTGCTGCTGTGGCTGTGGTGTAGGCCAGAAGCTGTAGCTCTGATTCAACCCCTAGCCTGGGAACCTCCATGTGCCATGGGTGAGGCCCTAAAAAGCAAACAAACAAACAAAAAATTAGCTCCATGTTCTCTAACCTTTCACCCAGAAATCTTTGCAGCCTTTTGGGGTTATTTATTTATTTTTTCCTCATGCATCTTCATACCATACATAATGAGGTCAAGGTCTCCATGCCTACTTACAAGCAAGAATGACATGTTCATCTGTTTCATGGGGGAAAGGGCTACCTGAGTGAAGGAATGGGAGACAGATCCACCCGCCATGTGCTCATTATAACAGCTCTCACTTATTGCTGGGCTCCACCACACAGCCTTTTCTCTGCCTTCTGAAAAGTCTGCCTTTCCGAGTCTGTCTATTTTTTTAGAGGACGTTGACACTAATTTGGTTCTGGGAATTTTTAAGAATCTTTTAAAATCCCTTACAGTGATGGGAAATGCCCTTGGGTGTTGCAAATTCAGAGTTGGGGATTATTGTTGAAAAGCTAAAGCTCTGACTGTGTCCATAACAACCAGTGGAAAAGTGTGGCTTCCGTTGTCTTGTCTGTTGAATAGCTGATGGTGGTTATTTTTGCATCAGAGAGAGTAAGTGGATCAGACAGATAGCAAGCATGTAGACAGATGGTGCTTGTGTTTGCGTGACACTAAAATATTTGTCTTAAAGACAATGTTCTGGAACAACAGAATTGAGCCTGACTGGTTTTATGTATTTCCCTGATTTAGTTGTTTAGCTTAGCCTCAGTCAGGCAGTTTAGAATGGTGAGGAGGGCATGGGCTTTGGAGCAGACCCGGACTGCATAGGAATCTTACTTCTGTCCCTTGTGAGCCCTTTGAGTTGGTGTCCTAATTTGGAAGATGAGATCAGTGGCATGCTGATACCTAGTCTCCTTTTGAGTGTGTAAGGTGTGAATATGAGGGTTAAGAGGGAAAGTGTATATAAAATCATTGCTGAATACTCAGTAAATGCTAGTTCCCCATCTGCTTCCTCTATTCCCAGTAGAAGATAAGTATGATGGTAGCAGTAGCCACAAAAATTACAAATGAGGGACACAGAGATCCAAGAGCCTGGACCTTGGGGCAGAGAGAAAGCATCCTGGAGACAGAAGCAGCTCTTGTGGAGACACAGGTTATTTGAATCTTGGTTTCTAATCCAGAGAGCCTGAGTATCCAGGTAAGGCATGGAGTAGAGTACTTCTAGGTTTTTTGTTGGTAATGGTGGTTTTTGATCACATCTGCAGCAATTTCCCGGGCCAGGCATTGAATCTGAGCTGCAGCTGCAACCTGTGCTGATCTTTTAACCCACTGCACTGGGCCAGGAATCAAACCTGCACCTCCAAGCAATCTGAGCTGCTGTAGTTGGATTCTTTTTTTTTTTTTTTTTTTTTTGGTCTTTTTTGTCTCTTTAGTGCCATACCCATGGCATATGGAGGTACCCAGGCTAGGGGTCCAATTGGAGCTATAGCCACCAGCCTACTCCATAGCCCAGCAACGTGGGATCCAAGCTGTGTCTGCGACCTACACCACAGCTCACAGCAACACCAGATCCTTAACCCACTGATCGAGGCCAGGGATCAAACCTGCATTGTTATGGGTGCTAGTCAGGTTCGTTGACCACTGAGCCATGACGGGAACTCTTGAAGTTGGATTCTTAACCACTGGACCTCAGAGGGAACTCCTAAGGTTTAAATCTCCTCATCAAAAGAGGAAGGGCTGCCTTTCTCCTCACAGCCAAGGAAGGGCAAGAATAAAGGAGAACCAGATTGTGTGGACCAAGATGAGACAAACCGTGGCAGAGTTGGGACCTGGGAGAGAAGGAAAAGCCATAACCTTCAGCTTCTCTGTGGTCTTTGTTAAGAAAAAACCAGCAGGGGCTTCAGGCCTGGAAGTCCAGAGAGAATGTTTGTCTTCCTACAGGTTGAAGGTGAAGAGACAGATGGTGATCCCAGAGAAAGATCTGATTAGGAAAGAAGGCATCTTTAGGGTTTAAGAAAGGAAGGAAATGCAAGTGGGCAGGGTAGCAGTTGCAAGTTGCCAGTGATGGCTGCAAATCATAGTCTCAAAATCATCAATTACTTGCATCTTTATGAACATCTTTCACCATGTTTGTGTGTGTGTGTGTGTACCTTATATTCTATTTTAGTTTCCCAGGACTGTCATAAAAAAGTGCCACAAATAACTGAGTGGCTTAAAACACAAGTGTACTGTCTTATGGTTCTGGAGGCTGGAAGTCCAAGATCAAGATGTCAGCAGAGCCATGCTCTTTCTGAAAACGTGTAGAGGAGAATTCTTCTTTGTCTCTCTCTGGCTTCTAGTGTTCGCAGCAATCCTGACTTCCTTGGCTCACAGCTAGATCAGTCTCTACCTTTGCTGTCACATGGCATTCTCCCTGTGTGTTTATGTCCATGTTTCTCTCTTATAAAGACATCAGTCCCATCAGATTGGGGCCCATCCCAATAACCCCATCTTCACTTGATTACATCAGTAAATTCCCAAACTCCAAATAAAGTCACATTCACAGGTACTGGGGTCAGGACCATAATGTATCCTTTTGGGGGGATGCAATTCAACCCCAAACCAGACCCTTTTGAGAGTCTAATAAAAACCATCATCTTGCTACAGAAAAATGCACCTGTGCACAGAATATAACATTTTGCAAAAGGCTTTAAGGAGTTCACAGACCTCTGAAGCCTGCTGTGGACTCTTTAGGACCTGCTACTCAAAGTGTGATCCAGCAGCGTCAGCATCACCCAGGAGCCTCAGCATCATCCAGGAGCCTCTTAGAAATGCAAACTTTCAGGCCCCAAACCTAGCCCTGATGCATCAGGATCTGCATTTTGATGAGACCCCTCAAATGATGTGTGTGAGTGTGTGTGTGTGTGTGTGTGTGTGTGTGTGTCAGAGTCTAATACACCATCCCCTGGGGGTCTGCCTGCAGCCCCCTGATGAAGAACTGCTTCTCTCTGTCTAGTCCTATCCCTGGTTTCCTGCTGGTAGAATCACGCTTACCTGTGCAAATCTTTTTTTTGTTTGTTTTGTTTTTTTTGTTTTTGCTTCCCCGAGGCATATCGCGCTTCCAGGCCAGGGATCAGATCCAAGCTGCATTTATGACCTAAGCTGCAGCTGTGGCAATGCCAGATCCTTAACCCACTGTTCCAGACTGGGGATAGAACCATTGAACTTGAGTCCCATAGCTCCCAAGATGTGCCACATTGGGAACTCCTCACCTGTGCAAATCTTGTCCCCACCGTTCTACACAGCTGCTTCCACTGCAGCCAGGAATGTGCTCTCTGTGCCTTGGGTTGACCAGACCCATCCCTTCCTGCCTTGCATGGAACACCTTTCTATCACCAGGAAATATCCCCTAGCACCTATCTGACACAAGATGGAATGTTGTCATCATTTCTTTGACAAGATTATATTGAGCAACTTCTGTGAGCCTGGCCCTGGTCAAGGAAGCACAGTCCGTAGTCCAGCTGTCTCTCCTCCTTGCCCTTATTAACCAGCTTGTTCTTCAGGGTCCACACTCAGGGCCACCCCCACTCTTCCTGAGGTTCCCCTTGCAACCATGGTGGCCATATTGTCTCCCCACAGTGACTTGGAATGTTCTCTGCTGTTTTATGGGTGCAGTTGGGTACTGGTAGAGCAGATTTGCAAGTTGCTAGTGACTTCATTTTAGAACCATCAGTTCATCCTGGGGAGTGAAAACACCTGTGGACATTGGCAGGGCCTGATGATTAGGGAGATGGTGAGTGGTTTAGGGGACTTGGATTTTGTGGCCTGAGATGGGCAGTAGTGGCAGCTGAGACAGAAGAGACAACTTGTTTCCATGTCACTGCCTGGTTAGTGGTGTGGCCAGGCAGAGGACTCAAGATGGAGTCCAAGGCTCAGGTTGAAATATATCTATTGCTGTACCAGACAATCTCCTTAAAGAAAGTAAACATACAGAGATGATGTTATGACCAGTAGGGTGATCTGTGATGGCAAACTTGCACTTGGCCATGTGATCCCAGGCAGTGTGTGGTGGGGAGCACCAGACCCCTGGATTCAAATGCCAGCTCCATCATTCACTAAGCTTTACTTTGCTCATCTGTACTCACCCTAGTGTTGTAGTGAAGGTTAAATGAATCAGGCCACTTAAACCTCTTGGAGAGAGTCTGGCCCAAGGAAAGCTTTAGTGCTTATTAGCCATTATCACTACTACTAGTCTTTCCAGGTTTTCCTTGTGAAAACCATCATGAGTTTGGAAACAAGCTACTTTAGCAATACATCTTTCATTCATCATGGAAGCTTAACGGACTTGGATGAGAGAAATGAGAGACACCCACTTAAATCCCCTTCTCTTTGAGGGGCCTTCAGTACCCACTCTACCACCTTCCACCCAGACACTATTAACTATCTCTCTCCAGACCTACCTGTGGGACCTCTGAGTCCTGTGTCACATTTAGGGACATGCTCTTAAAAGTATTCTCTTCTCTGCCAGACTGGGGCTATCCGAGGACTTTTAGAGGGCATGGAACAGGCTTAATTAATTTTGTATTATCCCCAGCATCTATCCCAAATTGCATAATGTTTTTTTTTTAGAAAATACATAAATCAGCAGACTTTTAAATTCTTGCCCCTGATTAGGATCATATTATGGCAGAGAGAAGCAAAAAATTAACCAAGCTGTTTCAAATCACATCCAAAGTCTTATCAGTTCTTCCTGAATGTGTAGCTAAACCCTCCTTACAAAGCTTTACCTGGTACCATTCCTCTCGTTTTAAAGAAGTGCTCTCCTGGAGGCTGACTTGGAAGGCCCTGGGCTGATTCCCCAACCTGTAATAAAGTGTATGTATAAAGATACCAGTGTTGTTACACAATTTAATTAGTACATCATTCAGACATTTGGACCAATGCCTGGCTCTTTTTTTTGTGTGCGTTCATTTAGCTTTTAGTCTAACTCCCACATGAAATAAACAAAAAGGCTAATTGCTTTTGGATTTTAGTACTGGGTGAAATACCTGGATTCATTATGTGAATCATATTTTATAGGTGAATTAAGGGTTCTATTCGTAAATGAAACATTCCTAGGTGACAGCTGTACTACTTAAAGCAAGGCAATAGGAAGGTTCCCAGAGGCAGCGTTGTGACTCCATCTGACACATTCCTGGTTTTCACAGCAGCATGAAATATTTGTACACCTATGAGAACATTGTCTCAGGATGGGAGGGCTTTATCTCATCACTCTAAGAGCAGTGTGCTGGTCAGTGTTTAAGAACCAGCTCTCCAGAATCAAGTCAAAGTCCCGATTTGTAGCTTCACCAATCTCCATGATGTATATAGTCCACATTGACTAATTCCCAACTACTAATGAGGAGTCAGGAAGAGATGCAGACATTTGGTTCTCATCAGCCCATGGGGGCTGCCCCCTTGCCTATGGTACAAGGTGGAGGCAGGCCTGGGGCTCAGAGCCTGCAGTGGGTTTTTCAGGAGTGTCTTTCTGAGAGATATCTGGTGTGTGGGGAGGTGGCTCCTCTCTCCTGAGCACATCTGGAACTGGCAAAAGGGCAAGTCCCCTTCCAGCTTCCTGGAGAGGGAGGAAGGCAGATGAAAGAAACTTCTGCGTCGCATTTTCGAGTGTGTGCTTGAGGCAGCTTGGTGTAGGACATGTGCACAGCCTTCAATATCTAGTAGACTGTGTGCTGCCATCTCTTTCCACATCCATTCAATGGAGGACCGGCTGGGGAATGGAGAGAGTGTAACTGGTTTTGAAGGCACTAGGCACAGTGTGTGGCTCTCAGTAAGTGGGAGCTATGATCTGGGGACTGAGGTAAGGCCCACAATAGGAGAGAAGATGGGACTTAGTCCCATTCAGTGCTCACTGCATCTTTTGTGTGCCCCGAGTGTCCTGCTTGGTGCTGGATTATAGAAAAGCAGGCTTGTGCCCTGCGTTTGGGAGCTGGCTGCCTGCAGGAGATCTCCATGGAGTGTGGTTTGGATTAGTCACAGTACCTGCCTCTCTCTCTCATTTCCCATGACAGAGGCTGGGTGATTACTATACTCCAATCAGAGTTTTGGCATCCAGCTGCCTGGCAGCAGATGTAGAGATCACCTGGGGCAAACCAGAGTTTCTCTGGTGGTCTCCGGGCAAGGCAGGCCCTCCAGGAGGCTACAAGTTTGAGTCTCTCAGCCTTGGAACCAGCGCCCTCATCCGGCAGATTCCCCAACAAATGACTGCAGCAAAGGAATAAAAAGTGATGCTGGCGGCCCACCTACAGTCTCAGAGAGAATGTGCGAAAATGACAGTAACTAGTGTGGTTTGTCTCTCATCCTGTGCCAGGCATGGTGCTGAGCACTTTACAGCCAATGTTCATGGACTAAACCTCATAATACCTCAATGACGTTGAGCTTCTTGCTCAAGATCACACTATAATGTCCGTGCTGGGATGCAAATTCAGATGGTTTGACTCCCATATCTGAGCTGTTTACATCTATATTGTATCATTTCTCTGTCAAAACCTGGAAAATGGACGTTATGACTCATGTTCCCAATGAACACACCATAACCTTGCATGTTCTAGTCTAGTTTACTTACCCACTGCCCCAGAGGCCCTGGCCCTGAAGGTGCCCCTTGTGGCTCCAGCTGGGGGAAGGAATTCAGATAACTCCTCCTCCACCCAATCTGACCATGTCCTGCCAAGCCAGTTAAGTTCCGTGAACCCATGTCACTCCCATATACCACGCTAACAGGATCTGCCTTCTGTCCGTTTCCTAAGAGGGTCCACAAATTGGAGTCCTCAAACCTCCAAAAAGCAGAGGTACCATGATGGAAAGAGCTCAAGGTCCAAATGGATAATTTTTCAGCCAAACACCCAGTTGAACTAGTGAGAATTTGGAAAAAAACAAAAACAAAAACCATTGTGACTGAGAAAAACCTAAAGCTGCCATGAGTGAGAACAACCAGTGTGTGTTTTGCATGTGGGGAGAGTCACGAATCTCTCCCAGTGTAGAGATCTCTCCTCTCTCTACACGGAGGGCCAGTGTAGCAGATGGCCTCTCAAATGGCCCCAATGACCTCCACGCCCTGGTATTTTTGACTAGTTCTCCTGGAGTGTGAGTTGGAACCATGGACTTGCTTCCAGTCAGGATGACCCAGCAGCAGTGATGAGACGTCACCGCTGAGATTAGCTTTTAAGAGGACTGCCTTCCACAGGCTGGCTCCCTCTTGTTCTCCTGCCCTCAGAGCTCCCACTCTGGGGAAGCAAATTTCCTGTGGGGCCACATTCACATGGGGGATGCCATGTTGCAGGGGCCCCCGGCCTGTTTGGAAAGGGGACTAATGTGTCAGCCATCAGCCAGCAAGGACCCAAGGCCTGTCAGCAGCCACACGAATGAGCTTTGAAGCAGATCCTCCCCCATCGAGATCTGAGTCAACACCTCGATTGCGGGTGGAAGAGCACAGCTCAGAGCACCTCGGGTTTCCACTTTCTAGGTCTGAGCAGGCTGGAGGGTGGGTCCGATTTAGGTTTCCAGCAGACTGAGAGAAGAAAAGCGAATCAAGAGAACGGTTGACCAGAAGGGACCTTCGGGAAGCACTCATGGCTCATAGGAGGAAAGGAATCTGTGTCTTCTTTCATTTTGGGACAATTGACTCTTTCCATCTATTACACACACAAGCGTCCGAGGGAGCCTTTTCCATAAGGCCATGGGCTGTGCACTGAGAACTGTCTTCAGGGACTGGGCTGCCTGACTGTCCACCAAAACCCAAGCCAATCATTCAGACTGGCTTAAGATGATCGTGGCACAATTATGTGATCCTCACTGGATTAAAAACCATTGAATTTCCTTCCCTGAAAATTGAAAGCTTTTACTCATAAACTAAGGGACGCTTTCTGTAATTAGTAAGTATTTCAAACCAAGGACTCCAAAAATTGAATTTTCTTTCAAAGTACCTTTAACAGTACTAAGTGGTTGAGGCAGGTCATGACTTACAACTGGTACCTCCTTAGAGTTAAGTTTTAAATAGGGCCTGCCATTCAGAAAGCACTATTGTTAAACTTCTTTAAGCACATTCTAGAATCCAGTTCTTGTTGGAAAGTCTGCCTGGCTGAATGACTGATTAATCAAATTGTCAAAATTCACTGTGTAGAATTCAATTTTGCAACAAACATCCCCTCTAAATTATTATTTATCTTTGTCAAAGCTGATATTAAAAGTTATTTCCAGGGAGTTCCCGTTGTGGCTCAGCAGGTTAAGGACTTGACTTTGCCTCCATGAGGATGCAGGTTCCATCCCTGGCCTGGCTCAGTTGGTTAAGGATCTGGCTTTGCCATAAGCTGTGGTGTAGGCCGCAGCTGTTGCTCTGATTAGACACCTAGCCTGGGAACTTCCATATGCCACAGGTGTGGGCTTAAAAGGAGGAAAAAAAAATATTTCCAAACATTTCACACCCCTGGTTGATGGGCCAGCTTATGTTTGCTCCGTGTGTTGGAGAGAGTGGGTATGGGAGTGGTTTGTGTATGTGTGGGTGGCTGGAGTAGAAGGAAGTTGTCAATGAGATAACAGAGAATTTTAGACTTGGAAAAAAGAGAAGCAACACTGAAACTTCCCTGCAGTAAGAGTATTTCTCTCCTGGTCATTGAAAGATTATTTCCTATTCCTGTAGCAAAAGGATTTCAGGAATCCTTTGTTTTTATGGTCTGAAAATTGCCTTCTCTGCTGCTGCATACTCTGATGGCATTTCTATGGATTTGTTAGTCTCAGTTCTCAGAGAAGCAGATGCCAAGATGGGAGAAAAAATGGTCAAGGATTTTATTAGCAGAAACCCCTGTATGAGAGCCCATGGCGAAGGAGTTGGGATAGTCTGGGCGAGCCAAGAGACCACAATGCAAGTTCAGCCAGAGTGCAGGAGAGAGGGGAGGAGAGTTGGGTGCAAGCATCTAGATGGATGTGCAGTGTTCGTTCAGTGAGGCCAGCTTGGAGTCCTGGAGCTCAAGTATGGCTGTCAGAGGACTCCAGGGTATGAGCCTGACTTAATATTTCTGCCACACTCTGTCATCAGCTGGAAGCAGCCCATGGGAAGTATGGTTTCAGCTCCAGAGTTGGAGCCCTGTAAGATGCATCCTCATAACCTCCACGATGGACTTGATGGGGCTAGGTCACTAGTGCTAAGTGAGGAAATGCATTCTATTCTGGGCATAGGCAGGGCTCTTCCCCATGGTGCTTAATTGATCCTGGCAGCAGCCAGTCCACGATGGCAAGAACATGCTTTGTCTGCTGGATGGCTGGCCAGGAGTACTGGGGTGTTAATCTCTCTGGAAATAGTCTTCAACCAATGGTAAATGAGAATTGGTGATAAATAGCCCAGTTCCTTGCCTGATGGGCAGGGCTCTTTGAGGTGTGTTGTATTCTGCTTTCCTATATGACCCTGCAAAATTCAGCCCCAGTTGCTCTTCATGGGAATACACCCTGTATTGGCTTCTATCCCCTTATGTCTGGATTCTCCACCTATCTGTTTCCTAGAATCACATTCCAAACAAACCACTAGGGCTCAAATCCTTTAGAGTGCACACCTCTGGAGATGGCAACCTAAGACGATATTTAGTGTTGTTTGCGGCCTTGGCTCCCAGTAGTAATAACCTTGAGAGCTTACTATATACCAAGTACTATGCAATCTCTTTACTAAACTCTTGCCCCATGGAGTTCCCTTTGTGGCTCAGTGGTTAACAAATCTGACTAGGAACCAGAGGTTGCAGGTTCGATCCCTGGGCTCGCTCAGTGGGTTAAGGATCTGGCGTTGCCATGAGCCATGGTGTAGGTTGCAGATGTGGCTCGGATCTGGTGTTGCTGTGGCTGTGGTGTAGGCCGGCAGCTGTAGCTCCAACTGGACCCCTGGCCTGGGAATCTCCATATGCTGCGGGTGTGGCTCTAAAAAGCAAAAAGCAAAAAGCAAAAAAAAAAAAAAAAAAAAAAAGAAAAATTAATTTCCCAACTGTCTGCTTTTACTGCTGCCTGGGTTCTGAGGTGTTGGTGAGAAAGTAGAAGTGCTAAGCCCACCACCCCTCCCTTAGAAGTAGAGTCACTTTGTTGTACGGAAAAAAATGATCACAACATTGTAAATCAATCATGCTTCAATAAAACTTAAAAAAAAAAAAAAAGGAGTTCCCGTCGTGGCGCAGTGGTTAACGAGTCCGACTAGGAACCATGAGGTTGCGGGTTCGGTCCCTGCCCTTGCTCAGTGGGTTAAGGATCCGGCGTTGCCGTGAGCTGTGGTGTAGGTCGCAGACGGGGCTCGGATCCCGCGTTGCTGTGGCTCTGGTGTAGGCCGATGGCTACAGCTCCGATTGGACCCCTAGCCTGGGAATGTCCATATGCCGCGGGAGCGGCCCAAGAAATAGCAAAAAAAAAAAAAAAAAAAAAAAAGCAGAGTCACCTGGAGAGTCTGCTTCTGCAGCCAACTTCTACAACAGATCCTGATCATTCTCATGGATGGAATGGCCCTGGAAGCCCAAGAGGTGCCACCTGCAAGGATGCAGGGCAAAGGGCAGGGCTTGGCGCTAGGAATTTCGAGATGGGTCTTGTGGTCTCGCCCCTGGCATTGGCAGGTCATTAAAACTTTGTGAGACTTGGATTCTTCATCTAGAAAGTGAAGTGGATAGGCAAGGCCACCTTTTCTCAAAATGTGTTCCTTTGTGGCTCAGTGGGTTAAGGAACCACTACTGTGTCTTCGGTCACTGCCGTGACACGGGTTTGATCCCTGACCTGGAACTTCTACATGCTGTGGGTGTGGCCAAAAAGGAAAGGAAAAAAAATGTGCTCTGGAGAAAAAATGGCTTCTCTAGACATTTTCTGAAATAAAATTCTGTGTTTAAATAAATGTGGGAAATGCTCCTTATCAAAGTCTCCTCTTGTAGATTCGCAATACACATACACTCGTTAAGGACTAGGAGAAGTCTTATATTAAATAAATCTTTTCTTAACATTGTTTAACCCAGTGTTTCAAACACTTTTTTTGAGTTTACGTTTTTATTTTTATTTAAAAAATTTTTTTACTATAGTTGATTTACAGTAAAGTGTAAATTTTTGCTCTACAGTAAAGTGACCCAGTTGTACATATATATTCTTTTTCCCCACACTTTTTTTTTTTTTTTTTGGTCTTTTTGCCTTTTCTAGGGCTACTCCCTCGGCATATGAAGGTTCCCAGGCTAGGGGTCTAACTGGAACTGTAGCTGCCAGCCTACACCACAGCCACAGCAACGTGAGATCTGAACCGTGTCTGCAACCTACACCACAGCTGGATCCTTAACCCACTGAGCAAGGCCAGGGATGGAACCAGCAACCTCATGCAATTCACTCTATGTAAATTTCACATAGGGGAAAAAATGTTGTAAATAAACCCTGAACTCTTGTTAATGATAGGCTTGAGGAAGTATTTAGAAGTGTAGGTTACTGATGTCTGCAACTTACTTTGAAATGCACCCTCAGGTAAGATGAACTGATGAATGGATAGATAGGTAGTTAAATGGATAGAAAATATAGCAAACTGCTCATTGTAGAGTCTAGATGCTGCATATATGGGTATACCTTTCACTGTTCCTTTCAATTTTTCTATACATTTGAAAATGCTCTTAATAAAATATTATAAATAAAGAAATCGCTGAAGGATGTCCTTATTGCTCACACAGTGAAGAAACCCAGGCTTTAGTGCTGGAGCAATACTTCATATCGATACAGCTGAAACCCTTAGAGCTACTTGTTCCACAGAAATTCCTTTTTGGGGGGTTCTTTTTGTCTCTTTAGGGCAGCACCTGTGGCATATGGAAGTTCCCCGGCTAGGGGTCGAAATGGAGCTGTAGCCTCTGGCCTGTGCCACAGCCACCACAGCTCAGGATCTGAGCCACATCTGTGACCTACACTAGAGCTCACGGCATTGCCGTATCCTTAACCCACAGAGCAAGGCCAGGGATCAAACCCACGTCCTCATAGATACTAGTTGGCTTCATTAACCACTGAGCCACGATGGGAAATCCACCCCGCAAAAATTCTTTAAAAATTTCCTTTGCCTGCCTATTCCTCAGCACTGGAAACTCCCAGCAGCCTTTTCATCTCCTACCCCCAGAGCTGGTTTTCTGTCGTCCGTGGTGTCTTGGTCCCTTTGTATCGCTGCCTCCTGTGCAAGGAGCAGCCCCCTGGGAGGTGCCTCTGGACAGTTTTTTCCTGCTTTGCTTTTTTCTTGAAAATCTGTTCAGGTGGCCCTTGCCCTTTGTCTTAGAGAATTGAGCAGGGGGAGGAATTAAGTACAAAACCCTTAAAACTCTGGATCTGGAGACTCTCATACCAAGTGAAGTACGTCAGAAAGAGAAAGAAAAATACCATGTAATATCACATATATCTGGAATCTAATATATGGCACAAATGTACCTATCTACAGAAAAGAAACAAACTCATAGACAGGGAGAATAGACTTGTGGTGGCCAAGGGGGAAAGGGATGGAGTGAGATGGACTGGGAATCTGGGGTTAATAGATGAAAACTATTGCATTTGCAGTGGGTAAGCAATGAGATCCTGCTGTATAGCATTGTGAACTCTATCTAGTCACTTGTGATGAACGTGATGGAGGATAATGCGAGAAAAAAATGTATGTATGTGCGCAACTGGGTCACTTTGCTATATGGCAGAAACTGACAGAACATTGTAAATCAACTATAATAATAATACAAAAAAATCCCTGGAGCTACAATAGGGAAAGTTGGGAGGCTCCCATGTGAAAAATATTTACCAGAGGAAATGAATTACCTTTCTCTCCTCAAAAACAGAAGTGAGGATACTGAACACAACAAATGTTTTCTTTGGAAAAGGAATATGGCTTCTTGAATCAACATTTCTTCTTCTTCTTTTTACTTTTTAGGGCCGCACCTGCGGCACATAGAGATTCCCAGGCTAGGTATTGAATTGGAGCTGTAGCCTCCAGCCTCTACCACAGCCACAGCAGCGAAGGATCTGAGCTGCATCTGTGACCTACACCACAGCTCACAGCAATGCCAGATCCTTAACCCACTGAGCAAGGCCAGAGATCGAACCTGCGTCCTCATGGTTCCTAGTCGGATTTGTTAACCACTGAGCCACAACGGGGACTTCTCAACATTTCTTCTTTCTCTTATTTTATTTTTGGCAGAAAATACCATTATAAAAAATAAAAAGTATGACATCTCTTTCCCTTAAAACAGCTGAAACCCATGCATTTGGCTGTCTTTGGGCAGCGATATTTTGAAAAAAAATTAGATGGCAACAGAATGCATCCTTTCCTTCCCCATAAAACTCAAGTAAGCATGCTTTCTGCCTCCAGTCAGTATTTAATCAGCATACCATAACTTTTATGGGACGGAAATGAAATGCTTCTGAGACACTAAATTTCAAGTGTTGCTGTAAACTTTGGTCATCTGAGCTTGATTTACATATGATGGCCCCATCCACAGTGATGATGGAGATAATGACGATTGTTGGTGTTGATCATTTGGGAAAACTCACGTACATAGACATACACACCACCATCGCCTCCACCTGCTTGATGTCTTTAGCATAGTGGACATGGCGTAAGTTGCAGTGATGAATCACAACTATTGTTATTGATCAAAAACAAGCATTATTTACCTGAATTTTAAGGTAATGTCAGTGTATCAGTTAGAGAGCTTTTATTTGAGAGTAACTTATGAGTGTAAATAAAATTGCATAATTCATGCAACTGAAAAGTCTAAGTCTAGGTAAGGTCTAGTCTAAGGTTTCATGATGTCACCAGGGTCCTGGCTTCATTTCTTTGCCATTCTCTGTATTTTGACTCTTCCTCAAGTTGGTTTGCCTTGTGGTAGTAAAAGGGCTGAAGGAGCTTTAGACTTCCTAGTTCCAGAGGAGGAGAGAAAGCCTTGACAAAAGCCCTGATGATTATTTTGACTGAGCCCCCTGAGGTCAGAGCACCCACTTGATAATGAATCACTATGGCCAGGGGAATGGGATGCTGATTTGCTTAGGCCAAGTCCCGTGCTCTTCCCCTGGAGCCAGAGAGCAGTTAGCTTCCTTGGACCGCATGGGCCCCATATGGATCCCCGGATGAAAAAAAGACAAAAGAAAGGAATGGATATTAAAGTTACCACAAAGCTCTATTGCAAATCACTAACTCCCTCCCTATGACCTCGTTGAAGTCAAGTGAAAATCAAATGATGAAAAGCAGACAGATGTCATTTCTCCACCTATGCCCCCCCCCCCCCAATCAGATATACTGAAGATAGGAAAAGATCTAGTATAAAAAGGGAGTACTTTTTGATAGGCCAATTTGGCAGAGTGGCACTTTATTTCTATTTTTCCTTCCAGAATGACATTGACATCTATCTGTTCTAGATGTTCATTTGGCAGAGTTCACAAGTCAATGTATCTGGAACGATGGAAGTGCAGGAAGGAGGGAGAGGAGCATTTGACATGTGTCAAAGTGTATAGGCAAAGAGAACTAACATGTATTGGGTACCTTGGGCAGCAGGCCAGCTGGGCAGTTATGAGCATTGTTGTTTTCTTTCTTGTGTGTGTGTGTGTGTGTGGTTTTTTGTTTTTGTTTTTTGCTTTTTAGGGCCACACCCACAGCATATGAAAGTTCCCAGACTAGGGGTTGAATTGGAGCTGTTGCCACTGGCCTACACCACAGCCACAGCAATGCCAGATCCAAGCTGTGTCTGCAACCTACACCACAGCTCATGGCAACGCCGGATCCTAAACCCACTGAGTGAGGCCAGGGATCAAACCTGCGTCCTCATGGGTGCTAGTCAGATTCATTTCTGCTGTGCTGTGAGGAGGAACTACCCTTTTTTAAAAAACAAAACCAAAAACAAACACAGAGAAAACAGTACGAGTGAAGGATTGAAGATGAAAGAGAAAGAAATGTGCTTCAAAAGGTAGAAATATTCAGGGAAAAAATAAGGAAAGGGAAGATCCCCTACCCAGGAAAGGATGAATGGGATTAGAACAGGACTCAAAAAATATGTGGTTAGAGAGCTGAAGGCTTGGCCATGTGCCCTGGTGAGGAGTGGGAGCCCAGGCCCCAGTGATTGCATATGTGACCAGGATTGTATATCATCAGGCTCCACCATGACTGGCAACTGCTGCTCATGTTCTTCAAGTCCTGCAACTCCTGCCTCTAGTTCTCAGTTGGAACTGAAGTTGGCTCTGGACACTTGTTCAGCCTTGCCACCACCCACAATGAGCAACCAAAAAATAGGTGCTCCCCAGAGCACCTCCATAGTGACCACTTGGGGCGCCCTTGCTGCTGCCGCCCATAGAGAACTAGCACCTTGTTGGGATGTTCACTTGAGAAATAAACTTCCATTTGGTTCTCCCCCTCCCCCAAAGGTGGTTAATTTGGACTCTGCCTTTATGGGCTTTCCATGCTGTAAAACTGCACAAAGAGCAGAGTGGTTTCACTGGGCTGGAAACCAAGAGAGCTGGGTCAGCCCTGCCTGGACCATAGCCACAGCATATGACTCTGAACAGGATGCTCACCCTCTGCCTTGAAGGGCAACATTCCTTCTCTGGGCTTGTGAGTTCCTTAAGGGGAAAACAGTCCACAGGAAGGAAGACTTTACTTTTCAGAAGATTGTGGACACTCAGTGGGAAATTTGGCTGAATAGGTGACCAGTGAGTAAGACGTCTCTTTCGATCTATGAATACCTATCTGTTTATCTATGGGTCTGCCTATCTGGCCAGCCATCTATGTAT
Source organism: Sus scrofa (assembly GCF_054392235.1). NCBI lineage: Eukaryota > Metazoa > Chordata > Mammalia > Artiodactyla > Suidae > Sus > Sus scrofa. The sequence goes on from NC_139395.1 coordinate 92,920,444, forward strand.
CATCTCTATTCCTTTCTGGATTTTGCAAGAGTTGAGGATATGTATAGACACCCATATAATAAAATAGTGAAATGTACATGAAAATTTGGATGAGGGATGTATAAATTAGAAACATGATGAGATATGTGGGTCAAATGACCCAATTCAGTTCATGTAATTGAGCTCTAAGTTTGGCTCTGAGCTTTCTGGCAGATAAAGGAAAAAAGAAAAATAATCACCTGGTTTGTAATTTTCGGTAACTATGACCATTACAAATACTAGCTCCCTACAGGGAGAAAACCAAACATTATCTAGGAATAGGTTCTAAAAAGGTGTGGAGGAAAGGAAGGAAGGAACATTGAGTGGAAGCGAAACTGACAGCACTTATGACTTGAACCCAGCCCAAACCCAGGTTGGGACTCGAACCCACAGTTTTTAAATTAGAATCACTCACCTGGTGTCTGGATATACTGAGGTTCAGGTTCTTTGTGCCTCAGCACAGAAGGAATTCAGCAAGAGACAAAGTGATAGGCAAGACATAGATTTGTTAGGGTAAGACACTTGTGAGAGATGCAAGCGGGTGCGCAAGGAAGCTCTGTCCTGAGGATTAATTAGGTGGGCTACAGTTTTATCCTCCGAGGGGAGTCTGGGTGGGAAAAGAACACCTCTTCCTCTTTCTTTGAGTAGTAGCTCCTCCTTGGTATTTGGTAAGAGAGTATTTAACCCTACAAGGTCACACGAGGACTGTCAATGTACTTATTCAAATCAGCAGAAGGGTGGTCCTTAAACTCCCGCCCTTGGTCCTGAGGGTCATCGTCTTGCTAACTTGAATGCAGGCCTCATTTTAAGGACCTGGGGTATATCTCAGGCTTTCATTTGTGATTTTGTTGTAAAACAAGCCTCCTTAGTTCCGATGGCTTTCCTGAGCCATTATTAACTTACAGTATCTCCCAAAGTTCCCCAGATTTTCCTCTCTATCTATGGTCCCCTACTGGGACTTCTACAACTCCCTGTGTGACCATCCTACTCCATCCCTATCAGAAGGACTTCTCAGCTGACCACAATGGAAGAAAAGAACTGAACAAGCAGTATAGAAGCCGTGTTTTAACCAAACTTAGCTCAGGTTAGCACAGAAAGTAGGAGTACTTTAAAAAGGTGGTTGGGGGAGGGGGGGACAGTGGGATGGACTGGGAATTTGGGGTTAATAGATGCAAACTATTGCCTTTGTAATGGATAAGCAATGAGATCCTGCTGTATAGCACTGGGAACTCTGGTCACTTGTGATGGAGCATGATAATGTAAGAAAAAATAATATATATGCGTATGTGTGGCTGGGTCACCTTGCTGTGGAGTGGAAAATTGGCAGAACACAGCAAATCAGTTATAATGGAAAAAAAAAAAGAAAAAAAAAAGGAGTTCCCATTGTGGCGCAGTAGAAACAAATCCGACAAGGAACCATGAGGTTGCATGTTTGATCCCTGGCCTTGCTCAGTGGGTTAAGGATCTGGCATTGTCCTAAGCTGTGGTGTAGTTCGCAGATGTGGCTACAGATCCTGCATTGCTGTGGCTGTGGTGTAGGCCAGGCCAGTGGCTACAGCTCCGATTAGACCCCTAGCCTGGGAACCTCCATATGCCCTGGGGTGTGGTCCTAAAAAGACAAAAAAAAAAAAAAAAAAAAAAAGGTACCATGGAGGAACAATGGGCTGATGGTGACAGGGGATGTCTTTCTGGAGAGATTTCCTGAGCTGGAGAAGTTGTTTAGGTTTTGAAGGAGGCTGTGGTGAAGTAATTTGTGAAACTAGAAGTGTTGTTTGCTGCTACTAAGTGAGATGGTGTCTGTCCCTGCTGAGTGTCTAAATGGCCAAGGCTGGGAGGACAAGACTTCAGCCCCGCCCCCTCCTCTGTACTTACAATCCTGTTTGCCACAAACAGTCCCATGTGCCTGGCCTGGGGCGAGTCTAAGCTTGGCCCCAGGGTCGTAGCGGGACTAGACCCCAGAGGGTGGGGGTGGGGGGAGGATGTCTGGCCTAGAGCTGACCTCCCTGTTGGTATGCCTATAGGAGTGGGTCAAAATAAGTTGATTCTTGGAGGGTCCTGGGAAGAAGCAAGGGTGAAACATCCTCACAGGCTTTCCTATGGGAGCCTGGGCCATACTGTCCCCACTGAGAGGGAATGGGAGGAAGTCTTTCCTGAGGGGGCAAGACATTGAAGGAGCAGCACATCCAGGGCAAGCGCAGTCACTGCAGAGGTGGCAGTGACTTTCCCATGAGAAAGGTCAATCTCAGCAGACAAATCAGGACTGGGAGGCACAGCCACACCCCTGTGTGATCCTTCCCATTATCAGCCTTGGGCAACTGAGGGGCGGGCTTATTTAGGGAGCCAACAAAGGCTCCCATAGAAACTTTGATTTGTCTCTGCAAAAGTGAAGCTGACTCTGGCACTCGGGGTGTATATAGAAGAGATATTGGTATGCTGCTGTATTTTAAAACATGGCAACCTCTAAAATTATGAAAATGTGCAAGGAAGGGCCTGGGCTCTGACCAATAGGTTACTGATTCTGCTGCCTTGGGAGAGTCCTAAGAAGCCTGTGAAAAAGACCTAATACAGCATTGGAAAAGGAGATGACAGTTTCATGCTTACTACAGAAACAGCTACAGTTTAGTAGTCTGATTTGTATTCAGATGCATTATATTGAAGCCACAATATATTCTCTTTTTGTGTGTGAGTCGAGCATGGAATGAGCAAAAAGGTGTGGACTCATTATATAATCTAGGAAGGAGGAGCGTAACATAATACTCCAACATTTCATGCAGCATTTGAGTGAAATCTTTTGCATGTATTTCATTTTCTCAGGTTGGAAGTTTGTTGAGGACAGGAACTGTATATTTGGCAGAGTAGGCATGCAAAGGAAGTCAGATCCATTATTTCCTAGTGTTACTCTGTTATTCCTTTAGATTGATGTTATATCAATGACTGAACCTCAATTTATATGTTCGTTAAATGTATTTTTAGTAATTTTTCCTTCTCTGAATTTCATCTCAATATTAATTTTTATTAATGATAAGCTTTTAAATCATGATAACCACTGGTTTTTCCTCTTATAAATATATGAATATATTTATGCTATATATTGTGTATTTATTACTCTCTGGTAGAGGGAAAACTAACATCATCACAATTTTTTGTTCATTGGTGGAAAGAACAAGTTAAGAATTAAAAATCATACCTTGCTTAACAAATACATTAGGATTAGGGCATCAGTGGTGTAGAAAAATTTTAGAATAACCAGTTTTTATTTTCTTCTAAGTGGCAGGTACTTTCTATGCACTATCTTTTTTACTTTATTTTATTTTATTTTTTTGCTTTTTAGGACCCGCACCCGTGGCACATGGAGGTTCCCAGGCTAGGGGTCGAACTGGAGCTACAGCTGCTGGCCTATACCACAGCCATAGCAACTTGGGATCCGAGCGGCATCTGCAACCTACACCACAGCTCATGGCAATGCCGGATCCTTAACCCACTGAGCGAGGCCAGGAATCACACCTGTGTCCTCGTGGATACTAGGCAGGTTTGTTAACTGCTGAGCCATAATGGCGCCTATGCACTATCTTATTTAATAGAGTAACTCTCTAGGGAAGATATGATAATCCTTGTTTTAACATATGAAAGTCAGTTTAACCAGGTTAATGGCTTGTGCTGAAATTCACATCTGCTTCTGAGACCCAACCTCCTCTATAGCATCACACACTCCCACCTGAACTGTAAGAAGTTATGTGGGAGTATTCATGTAAGCCTGTGTTTGTCCCATGAATCTGGCAGAATCCACCAGGTTTTACCATGGTGTGTTGTGTCAATCACCCTCCACATCTCAGTGGCTTGAAAAAATTCAGGACCATTTCCCCTTCATGCTTCATACAAATTCTGCTTCCTGTTTTCCTTTTTCTGGGATCCAGCTGCCAGGCCAGTCTTACCTGGAGGACCAGCAGTCTTTAGGAGGAAGGCAAAAGAGAATATGGGGAATGGACCCTGGATTTCATGTTTCCACCTGGAAGGGATATATCACCTCAGTCATGTGTCATTGAAAAGCAAACTGTTTGGCCACATCAGGCTCTGCGGTGCTAGGGAAGGGCAATTCTCCTGTGTGCCTTCAAGCAGAGCCCCCAAGTTGCCTTCTAGATAAAATCTACATGCACATATTTCTCTTCATGCATGTGACTTCAGCCAGCATATATAGCTGTATGGCTTTGGGCAGATTATTTAATAATCCTGCATAATACCGCAGGGTTGTTGTGAAGATTAAATGAGAAAGCTGCCTTTCTTTTTCTGATGTATGCTTTTCAGCAACAGAATTGAGGACACACTGTATATATAATTTCACATTCTGCTTTTAAAGTCAATGCTATTTCATAAACATTTCCCCAAGTTATTATAAACTCCTTGTAGGAATCCTTATTATATTAGAAAAATATTACAGGACACATTCTAAAGTAAGATATACATTTCTCTATAAAGGGCATTTTGCATTTGTAAGATGTTCCCAATTTTCAGTGGCTCCTTATCATCCAAATAGGTGCCACTTCATTAAAGGGAGAAGTGGAAGCCCAGGCTGGCATTGCCCCCAACTGTCCCCTGGTGAGATGAATCAAACTTCCCACTGAGGATGACAAACCCCAGCACACACTCACTTCTCCAAATAAAGGTTTGGGAGGACTTCTGCCCAGAGAATGCAGAATGCACTGTGCTGTTTTGTAGGTCAAGGAGAAAGCCCTAAGGTATATTAAAAAAAAAAAATTGCAGTCACCAAGGGAAATGGATAAATGGAAACTGCTGCCTAGAAAACACTTGATCACCACAGCTTGAACTGGTGACCTGGTAAGGAACGAGAGAAGGTAATTCACTGTCCTTAAATAAGTTCAGAGGGTCAGGGACATGAGAGAGGACTTTGGTTTGCCTTGATTCTCTGGCCAGGCTCTGTGCCATGGGCCATCTCTCTGGGGGCGCATAAGAGCTGGGCCCTTAAAAGAAAAACCAAACTTTCTAAAAATGCTATTTTTTTTTTTTTTTTGGCTGTACCTATGGCATGTAGAAGTTCCTGGGTCAGGCACCTGAGTCAGGGATCAGACTTGTGCCAGCCATAGAAGCAAAGCTGGATCCTTAACCTGCTGAGCCACCAGAGAACTCCTGTCAATGCTGTTTTTAAAAGTATTATTTCTTTGGCCTTAATTGCCCCCCTTGTCCCTGCTTCCCCTGCCCTTTCTGACATATACGTGGAGTAGAGGAGAATTTAAGAGCTAGAGGGGCAGTAAATACCCTTCCACTTATCCATGCATTGTGTTTTCCACTCACTCACTCACTCAGTCACTCCAGAAGCATTTATTGATGGGTCCTGTGCTGGGGGAGATGAAGATGACACAGGTCCTGGCCTCAGCTGCTCATTATCTGGAGGGGACTCATACAAGCAACAGACACTCACCACAGAGTGACTGAGCCCATTACTGGGCACAGTGAGAACATAGCAAAGGGACACCTTGGCCAGCCTGGCAGTCAGGGAAGGCTTCCAGAGGGTGGCGGTTAGGCCAAGACTTGAACAAGCAGAGGTTGTGAGCATCCCCTAGGACAGCCACCTGGCTGCCTGACCGCCTGCAGGGGACCCTTGGTTCCTGGGCCAGGAGTGGGGAAGGGATCCATATCTGGGCTCAAGCAAGGTGAACTGACCCCAGAGTGCCTTGAGCTGTAATGGAGAGGGAGTGCCAGTTGGCGAGCAGGCGATTTTAACTGTTAGGCTCTGTATTGACACCATGTTTAGGGCTGATGAGGTTTACTAGGGTCTTCCAAAATGTTTGAGATGTTCCCAACTTGAGATTAAAACAAAAACCCCGCATAATCAAAATTAGAGTATGCTTTATTTATACATAATTATACATTTATACACAATGTATAGAAAACTATGCAATTGTACATAATTTCTATGAGCTGAGCCATGGAGCTGTGACGAGGCTGCTCTGTGGACCGCAGGCCCCAGGAAGCAGCAGTGGATCAGGAGGCCCATGACCGAGATTTGAGCCCAGCTCTCCACTCAGTAACTGTGTGACTTGAGGCAGTCACTCACCTCTCTGAAGACTCAGTTTTCTCTTTTGACAGACACGGATGGTGCTGCTGCCTTGTGGGGTGGTTGTGAAGCAACCACATAACAAATGTGGATGCAGTTTGTAAACGGCGAAGCCTCAGAGGAATGCGAGCCGTCTGGCTCAGCCCTGACTCCAGCCCTGGCTCAGCAGGCAGGTGGCTTGGCTCACAGCGGGCCTCTGATGGATGCCCAGACTTCCCTGTTCACAGCTTCATCTCCCCTAATGTGGAGGAGGCAACTCGGGGGACAGTTATTCTGGAGTCAATCCTGAGCGATGGGGGAGAGCGGGTCAGTGCTGTGGAAGAGATACATAGGGCTTTCCAGTTCACAAAACGTTTCACATGCATCACTGCACTTAGTGCTCCCAACAACCCAACGAGGAAATGGAGGTTTGCTCTTAACCAGACATCCATGAACTGAGGGGCCACGACTCCAGCATGGGCTGCTGGTTCCACATCTTGGACTTGGGAAATCCATAAAAGGGGAGGAAATACCCAGACAAGGTCGTGGATTGAGGACAACCATCCTTCAACCTACAGGTCCAGGAACTTTGTTTTTTGTGAGGCAGGGGAAGGGAGGAGTGTGGGGAGGGGTGTTAATGGCAAGTCTGAGCAAAGGAAGCCTCAGCCCTTCTTCCCTGATGGGAAAGGGGCTTTCCCTGGGGAGTGGGAGAAGGAAGGACCCCAAGACTGGATGTCAAATGTTACTTTTAGCCAGGAGCAAACAGGGAGCTGATGGCCTTGGAGCTGACAGACCTGCCTGAGTTCAGATCTTGGAGTTGTATGCCTTGCCCAAATCACATAATTTTTTGGAGCCTCAATTTTTTGTTTTGTTTTGTTTTGTTTTGTTTTCATCTATAACATAGAAGTGGAGTTCCCTGGTGCCCTAGCCTTGTCACAGCTGTGGCTTGGGTCACTTGCAATGGCTCAGGTTTGAGCTCTAGCCTGGGAACTTCTGCATGCTGGGAGTATGAACAAAAAAAAAAAAGAAAAGAAAACAAACAAAAAAAAGAAGTAAATGTAGTCTTGTTTTGAGAAATCAATCAGATAATACACGTCAAGTTGCTAGCCTGTGTCTGGCATAAATAGGTGCTAAGAAAGAGGAAGCTACTCTTCCTCCTATCAGTCCAGCAGAGCCCCAGCCCAGGCTGGTCCAACAATCTGGTAAGTTGCAGAGGACAGCTGTACTGCCAGACATTGGACAGCTGTGGTCCTGTGATACCGCACGGTTCTCCCTGCTCCTGCCTCTGCCAGCTCTGAAACATTTCTCAGATGCGGTCTTCATTTTTTTTCTCTGCCTGCTCACATCCTGAAACATAAACTATGCACACTGACACACGTACTTTTTCTTCCCGTGCCTGAAACTTCTCCACAGTCAAGGTCGCCATCCTCACAGCAGTTCACAGGGAAGGGCTAATGCATCTGGGCTCTGGTCCAGCTGTGTAGCTTTAGGTAGGCAGTTTAACTTTCTATTTCCCAGTTTCCTTATCTATAAAATGGGGTTGTAATAGTACTTCCAACATTAACCTGGGCTGTTTTTTTAATGAGTTAATGCATGAGACACAACTCAGTGCCCAACACACAATAAATACCTAGTAAATATTAGCCATTATTGTTACCGCAGTTTCCTGGCTGATTTTCCTGCTCTTGGTTTATCTCCTTCACAATTTTTCAAGCCCACAGTTTCTGGAAGAATCTTCAGGCACTGACTTCTGCACAATATCTTCTTGCTGAGACCCTAGAATGGAGCCATTGATTGCCTTTAGTTCGACGCCAGACAGCTCACTGGCAGGTGAAGGCTCTCACTGTCCTCCCATCCCACCATCTGGACTTTGATCCACCCCCTCCAGCTTCCTTCCTGAGAGCCTCTGCCACTGACTCCCAAGGCTCTGTGTTGGGTTCACACATCTTCCTCCTTTCCTGGAAGGCAAGTTCAGCCAAGCCCATGGTTTCAACAGCTTTCTTTTCCTATGGATCTAATGCAAATCTCACTTTCTCTGTGATTTACTGTTTGGTTTTGTGATTTCCACAATTAGTGATTCATTCCTTTGAGCTGACCATTTTCCTTTCTCTAAGATTCTCTCTCTATCTTTCTCTTTTTGTTTGTTTTTTGGCTTCACCCATGGCATGCAGAATTTCCTGGGCCAGCGATGGAAACTGCACCACAGCCACTACAGTGACAATGCCTGATCCTTAACTCGTTGAGCCAAAGAGGAACTCTGACTAGGATCATCTTTTTAAATGCTTATTAATGATGGCCTTTCTGACTGGTGTGAGGTGGAACCTCATAGTACTTTTGATTTGCATTTCTCTAATGATTAGTGACGTTGAGCATTTTTTCATGCGCCTGTTGGCTACATGCATATCTTCTTTGGAGAAATGTCTGTTCAGGTCTTCTGCTCATTTTTCAATTGGGTCGTTATTTTGTTGTTGTTGTTGAGTTGTATGAGTTGTTTGTATATTTTAGAGATTAAGCCCTTGTCATTTGCAACTATTTTCTTCCATTCTGTCGGTTGTCTTTTTTTTTTTTTTTTTTTTTTTTTTTTAATGGTTTCCTTTGCTGTGCAAAAGTTCTAAGTTTTATTAGGTCCCTTTGGTTTATTTTTGCTTTAATTTCTGTTGCCTGGGGAGAGTGATCTAAGAAAACATTTATAAGGTTGCTGTCAGAAAATGTTTTGCCTGTGCTCTCTTCTAGGAGTTTGATGGTGTCTTGTCTTATGTTTAAAAGCCATTTTGGGTTTATTTTTGAGCATGGTGTGCGGGTGTATTCCAGTTTCATTGATTTACATGCAGCTGTCCAGTTTTTCCTGCAGTACTTGCTGAAGAGACTGTCCTTTTCCTCATTTTATATTCTTGCCTCCTTTGTCAAAGATTAATTGACCATAGGTGTCTGGGTTTAATTTCTGGGTTCTGTAAGCTGTTCCATTGGTCTGCATGTCTGTTTTTGTACCAGTACCACACTGTCTTGATTACTGTGGCTCTGTAATATTGCCTGAAGTCTGGGAGAGTTATGCCCCATGCTTGGTTTTTGTTCCTCAGGTTTGCTTTGGCAATTCTGGGTCTTTTATGGTTCCATATAAATTTTTGGATTGTTTGTTCTAGTTCTGTGAAAAATGTCATGGTTGATTTGATCAGGATTGCATCAACTCTGTAGATTGCTTTGGGTAGTATGGCCATTTTAACAAATGCTGGAGAGGGTGTGGAGAAAAGGGAATCCTCCTAAGCTGTTGGTGGGAATGTAAATTGGTAAAACCACTATGGAAAACAGTATGGAGGTACCTCAGAAAACTAAATATGGAATTATCATATGACCCAGAAATCCTACCCTTGGACATATATCCATCAAAACTTTCCTTGAAAAAGATACATGTACCCTATGTTCATTTCAGTACTATTCACAATAGCCAAGACATGGAAGCAACATAAATGTCCATCAACAAATGACTGGATTAAGAAGATGTGGTATATATACACAATGGAATACTACTCAGCCATAAAAAGAACAAAATAATGCCATTTGCAGCAACATGGCTGGAACTAGAGACTCTCATATTAAGTGAAGTAAGTCAGAAAGAGGCGAATACCATATGATATCACTTATATCCAGAATCTAATATATGGCACAAATGAACCTTTCTATGGAAAAGAAGCCAACTCATGGACTTGGAGAAGAGACTTGTGGTTGCCAAGGGGGAGGGAGAGGCAGAGGGATGGACTGGGAGTTTGGGGTTAATAGATGCAAACTATTACATTTGAAATGGATAGGCAATGAGATCCTGCTGTATAGAGCAGGGAATATGTAGTCACTTGTAATGGAACATAATGGAGAATAATGTGATAAAAAGAATGTGTGTCTGTGTGTGTGTGTGTGTGTGTGTGTGTGTATGTGTGTATATATGTATATATATATATGTGTGTGTGTGTGTATATGTGTATATATATATATATACACACATATATATCACTAGGTCACTTTGCTGTACATTGGAAATTGACAGAACAATAAATAAAGTATAATAGAAAAATAAAAACCTAAAAAATTAAAAATTAAAGAAATTTTTTAAAATTAAAACAAAAATTCAAGTAATTATGAGAGTCCTGACTGATTAGGTTCTTCAGTACCCTGGGAGGTGGAACATAAGAAGCCTTAAGTGCTTCGTTACTATCTGTCTTATCCTTGGGCACTAGCATCTGCAGAGAAGGCATTAGAGTGGAGCTGAGTGGAGTAAACATGGAGATGGGAGATGGATAGGAGCATATTATCCCATTTTATTTCCAAATGGTCTGAGCTGGGCACAAGAAGGGATCAGATAAAGAGGAAAACTCAAAAAGCTGTTGTCTAAAAAGGGATGAAAGTGAGATAGTCGACAAGCTTGTTAGATTGAAAAAGATTCTCCAGGGATTCACAGAATCTCAGGTTTAAACCAAAGGGCAACACACCTGGACAGACTAAGGGCAGAGGCTTTAGGGAGAGGCTCTATCTGAAAAAACACTGGGTCCCCTTGAATCTCAGAGAAAATCCTATAAAAATCTACGAGTCTCATTCCTAGGAGTTTGTCCTAAAGAAATGATCAAAGAATGGTCAGAGTTTATATATGAATATTATATATATGTTTCATATCGTCGTAGCATTAGATGTTAGTCTAAAAAATCTGAAAATATCCTAAATGTTGAAGAGTAGAAAACTATTTCAGTGAAATATTGAACATATTATCCTTATATTGAATGTTTCACATTCATTAAAAGCGTATTTTAAAGGGTATTTAATGACTTGGGGAAATGCTAACATGAACTAAAAAAATTAGGATACACTATTTAACAGTGAGTCTAACAGGTGAGAGTGGGTGCCTGTAACTTCCCAACTTTCAGGGAAAACCTTTTTCATCTTCAAGAAACATGGTAAAAGTGTCAAAAGTGCATGACAGTAGCTTAGCAAACTTTAATATATGTCACAGTTTCATTTATTCTGTAAGTACACAAAATAGAAAACATCTGTTAAGATATAACATAGCACTCCACTATTGCCAGTTCTAAATTACAGCTCTTTGTATTCAGTGTTCATGGAAAAAAGAGACTAAAAGGAAATACATGAGAACGTGAACTGCGGTTATCTCCGAAAGATGAAATTTAAGGGTGACTTCAAGGTTTACCTTTATATGTTAAAATATTTTTTTATATTTTCTACAATGAACAAATACTATTTTTGTATATAAATTACTGTTTTTTAATCTGCCAAATTATGGCTTATATAACATGTTTCATCTTTGTTTCTGGTATGAGTTCAGTTTTTTTTTAATTGCCATATAATTGACATGTAACATGTCAGTTTCAGGTGTCAATATGATTAAATATTTGTATTTGTTGCAGAATGATCAACAAAGTAAGTCTATTTAACACCTATCACTATACATAGTAACTAACTTTGGGGGAGGATGAGAACTTTAAAGATCTATTCTCTGAGTAACTTACAAATATGCAATACAGTGCTAATAACTCCAGTGACCATGCTATATACTATATTTCCATGACTGATATATCTTATAACTGCAACTTTGTAACTTTTGGCCACCTTCAGCCCTCTTTTGCCATCCTCTCCAACTCTGGCAACCACCCATCTGTTCTCTGTATCTATGAGTTTGGTTTTTTCCTTGGTTTTTGTTTGTGTTTGTTTTTGTTTATAATTCCATATATAAGTGAAGTCATTTCATATTTGACTTATTTCACTTGGGTTCACTTTTTAATAAAAACATGATTCATTTTCACTGTGTCTAGATGAGGCTGGACAGCTATTTTGTCTTCTGGAGTTATCTCTAGGCATGTGTATTCTATGCTCAGTATTGGATATAGGAAGAAACATCATCCCTGTTTCCTCTGGCTCATGCAACCATGCATCTTTTGCACCAAGGTGTTTTTAAAAGGCCTAAAAGACTTTGCAACTCTGATCAGGAGCAA